>NW_026067943.1:7428409-7496667 GCF_014885135.2 Alexandromys fortis
GCTCCCGCTCCCGCTCCCGCTCCCGCTCCCGCTCCTGCTCCTGCTCCCGCTCCCTGCTCCCGCTCCTGCTCCTGCTCCCGCTGCCGTGATTTCATCCTCATGTAAAGTCCTATGTCTCTGTTTCTTCCTGTCTCTCTGTGTGTCTGCATCTCAGTGTGTATGTGGCTCTGTCTCTCTCTGGAACCCTAAACAAAAACTATTTTATCAGCTGCTTTTGGTCATGGTATTTTCATCGCAGCAGCAGAGAAGAAACTAATCAGCTATTTGTGAATTTCTCATATTACCTGCTCAGTTTTTTCTAAGTCAGGGCGCATGCCTTTAATCCCTGCACTCTGGGGGCAGACACGGGGGATTCTCCATGCGTTTGAGGCCCGTCTAGTCCACAAAAAGAGTTCCAAGCAGCTAAAGCTACCTGAGGACGCCCTATCTCAAAAAGTAATTAACTAATTAAATACTTTCTCTAAAATAGATTAAGCCTTCTAGTTAAAAGTAATTATACGGCTGGGTGGTGGTGGCGTACGCCTTTAATCCCAGCACTTGGGAGGCAGAAGCAGGCGGATCTCTGTGAGTTCAAGACCAGCCTGGTCTACAGAGCTAGTTCCAGGACAGGCTCCAAAATAGCCACAGAGAAACCCTGTCTAGAAAAAAACAACAAAAAAAAAAGTAATTATACGGTCAAGAGAGGAGTCGAGGGCTGCAGACGAAGGAGATGGTCCAGTAGTTGGGTTAATTTTGGAAGCTGAATGATGGATCTGTGGAGGCATTTTTTTTATCTCCACAATAAATGTTTCTATAAAACTAGTTTGATAATTCAACAGCATACCTAGTGCTGAAGAGATGGCTCAGTCAGTAAAACACTTGGTGCACAAGTCTGAGGACCTGGGTTCAGATC
This sequence comes from Alexandromys fortis, assembly GCF_014885135.2. Taxonomy (NCBI): domain Eukaryota; kingdom Metazoa; phylum Chordata; class Mammalia; order Rodentia; family Cricetidae; genus Alexandromys; species Alexandromys fortis. Next base: position 7,429,302 of record NW_026067943.1, read on the forward strand.
CCCAGCTCCCATGTCAAAGTCAGCTGTAACCTTGCAGAGAAGAGAGCAGAGGCAGAAAGAAAGCTGAAGCCTTTTGGTCAGCTACAAAGCAATGAGCGCTACATCTAGTGAAACAAATAGTCAAACACACAAGTGTGTGCATGCTCACACACACACACACACAATGACTACATATGATCACACACAATAATAATGTGTTATTATACTCACTGCAGACATTTGAAAGATGATGACAAAGAATCACCAAAATCTTGCCATCCTCCGCATTTGGACTGTACCTATAGACCACGAAACTGAGAGCATCCTGAATAAACAGCTTGGGGTTCTGCTCTTTGTTTAAACCTAATGTTGCACTATGCACAGCCCTGTGTGCCTTAAAATAGCCCAACACAAGCATTGCACAGCATAAAGGCTGGAAGGTAAATCCCCCTGAAAGGCCTCTCCCCATCTGGTTGAGATTGCCGGAGGTGTGAATCTGCAGCCTCTTCCAGGCCTGTGATGGAGAAGCCTGACAGCCAAGAAGCCCTTTGACCCCAGCTGAGGGTGAGTTCCTCACACCTCACACCTCGCCTTAGAAAGAACCTCCGCACTGTCAAATGCGGAAGAGGGGCCTTTTGTCTTCAAAATGTCCACTGGCTCTGGTGGATTTTCCTCTGCCAGAAACAGAGGCAGGATCTGCATAGTCAGAGCCTGACTGTGATGTAGTTGCTAGGCTCCGCCTGGACCCGTGAGGTGGTGTGCGGACCTGGGATGTCCAGATTCAGCGTCTACAAGGTGAAAACAGTGAGTCTCCCTGACACACGCTCCCACCCAGCGATCCACTTCAGAGCACACGTGAGTCTCTGAATGATGCCACAGTGAGAAAATTTACTTGGAAACTGAAGCAAATCCAAGCTCACTTCTCCCCCCTTCCCCCGCATGCCTAGTTGTACAGCACAGGGCTCAAAAAAAAAAAAAAAATAATTGTGATCTTTGGCTGGGGAGTGACGGCCTTCTCAACTATCCCTCCTGATACAGATAATCTGGCCTAAAGTGGGTTGCAATGAGGTAGAACAGCCAGCAAATAGAACACGCGCTAGCCATTACATTTGAGGCATTACATTTGACCAACCTCGTGCAACCAATGGGATTTCTAGGTCCCTTCCAGCAGAAGTAGATTCTTACTGCACCCCCAGCTCCCCCTAAGACCCAGCAGATACAGGCACAGCCCACCATGACCTTTACCAATAGTATATGCTTCCACACAGCTAGAGGGGAAGTGGAGCTTACGATTTTTAATTTGAGAAAATGTGTTTTCTAAAGTTCAGGTATCTTGCCAGTTTATCAGGAGCTTGCTCTTGGAAGCCTTCTCTAATCTAACGGTCCTGGGAGAAGGGTTAGAGCTGCAGAGGGTCCATCTGTGAAGAATGTGGCTGAGCTCCCTGAGTCAGAAGCATGGAGTCAGCTCAGTCTGAGAAGCAATCTGACAATTGATTGACTGAACTGGGAATCATTGGCTCTGTGAGCTACTAGATGCACTTGCAGAGAGAGGCCCACCCTTGTATGTGAGCTTCTTTGACCAGTTTACTCAAGCAATAGCCACGAAAGCTTCAAGTCACTGATGCAGAAGGGCTGAGGGAAGGCTGGCATCAAAGGATACAGGACAGCCAAGAAGAGAAAACACAGCCACCTTGGGAAATAGCCATCCAGGGTCCAGAGAGGGCACTGGGTTGTTGGGGCAGACAGTTCACCTACAGGACAGGAGCTATCAGTGTGTCCCTTACCCTGAGACTGTGATGTTCATACGGTGTCCAACAAGTTGGAGTCTTAAGCTAAACAAAATGAAGAATAGCTGATAGCCAATGCCCCCCCCTTCTGTGTTCTCTTCCCCTCCCACCCCTGTCCCAGTAGATCTGGATGAAAACAGTGATCAGTAGCTTGCCACAGACTGAACGCTACCCTGACATGGCCAGGTCCTCTGTCAGACTATCACTCAAATGGCCTTTACCTGGCTCTCAATAGAGCCCTCCTTTCCCTCTGAAACCTCATGAGACGCTTCTCCATTGCCCACATTTCTCTCAGGGTTCTGGTCTTCCAAATTCCCACAATACTGTTCTATCAACCCTGCTTAGAGCATTCTAAAGCTTCTCAAGTCCAAAGCTCCAGACTCTTCCATGCTCCTCCCACAAACTAGTTCCAAAAAGACCTCAAACCATGTAGTCAGGTATATTACAGCAATAGCTCCACTTCTCCCTTGTATCTGTCTTCCAATTCAGTTACTTTTCTCATCACCGTGAAAAAAAAATCCAATAAAAGCAACTTAAAGGAAGATTTCCTTGAGCTCAGAGTCTGAGGACACAAGCTGTCACTGCAAGGGAGTCACGCAGCAAGAGCTTGAGAGACCGGCCACACTGCGTCTGCAGTCAGGAAGCAGAGAGAAATGAAAAATTTACTCGGATTACTTTCTGCTTTTTATTCCATCAGGAACCCCAGCTCAAGAAATGGTGACCCCCCCATATTAGATTAGCATCACCTCAATTAAAGCAATCTAGAAACTCTCAATAGACATGCCTAGAGGTTTGTCTCTAAGATGAGTCTACAGCCTGTCCAGTAGGACATCAATAAAGGCAAAGATAAAGTCATTGTGATCAAAGTAAAAGTTAATAAAGGCCAATAAAACTAACAGATACTGTCTTAGTCACTGTTCTATTGCTATGATGAGACACCATGGCAAAGCAGTTTATAAAAGAAAGCATTTATTTGGGGGCTTGCTTACACTTTCAGAAGGTCAGTCCATGACCATCACAGGAGTGAGTGAGATAGCAAGCAGGCAGGCATGATGGCGAAGCAGTAGCTGAGCGCTTACATCTGACCCACAGTCATGAGGCAGAGAGAGAGAGAGAGAGAGAGAGAGAGAGAGAGAGAGAACTGGGAATGGCATAGACATTTTAAATCTCAAAGGCCACCCTCAGTGACACATCTCCTTTCAAGACCACACCATCTAATTTTTCCCAAACAGTTCCACCTAACTGAGGACCAAGTATTTGAATAGAAAAACCTATGGAAGCCATTCTCATTCAAATAACCAGAGATAATAAAACAGAAAACTGTTTTAAAATATTCACAATAGCAGACTAGTTAAACAAATTCTGGCATATTGTATGGTACAATACTGAGATGTCTCTGAATATAATGTTTCAGAAAGATAAGCAATGCTATACAGTGTGGCACGGTAAATGTTAAAATTGAATCAATGTATTTTCAACTTGAACACACCGTGCATAAATATCAGGAAGCACATCTTGTAGTCACAGAGAAGTGTGAGGACATGAGAATATAGATATCTATGTGCTAAGTCTGGGAGAAGGACACTGGAAAGCTATAGGAGCCCCGAGAAGTGGATTGTTCTACCTTGACTAAAGGTCAGAGAGCTCAGGCCCAGTCTTTGTTCCTTCAAGGCTATATTGATAGGAGGTTTAACTTAAGGTATGGCTACTGTGGTTACAAGGTGTTTAGGGTATTGAGACAGTAATCACTTTGTTCCTTGTATCATGGTAAAGAAGTCTTTTGCCTTCTTCCGCTCTTTTGGATTAGGGTATTTGAAGATTATAAGAAATAAACATGGGTGGATTCAGCATTCACCGGATTGCCCTCCTGGCTCTATTCTGTGTCTCCCTGCATTTCCTTTATCTCTGCTTTTTCTACCTGACATTTCTAATCCACACACCCTACCCTGGAACGCACAACCACATCGAGGCTGGACCCCGACAAATTGCCTCTGAAGCAGGCAGTGGCTAGGGGGTCAATGCCAGAGAGTCAATGGCTCGTGGAGCCTGGCAAATCTCTGTGGTTCTACAGTGGACTGGTTAACATGATGGAACCTGCCATCCCAAAGACATGCCATTGCTCTTCTTTCTTCAGTGCGAGTTGCGGTTACATCTTCCATTAGGTCAAGTGGCCTGATGGTTTTCTCACAATGACACACTCCAAAGAAGGACACAATCTGCAAACCCAGGGGACCACAAGGACCACAGCTCAGGCATGATTCAAAACTGGGTGGGAGGGAACCTTCCCTGTCACTCAAGGCAGGATTCCTCTAGTCAGCCCCGCTACTGGATGCAGAGACTACGACCAGAGGAATCGTGTAAAGGCAAAGTAATTATGGGCTTGAGAAAGGAAAAAAGTTCATCAAGGGAAGGACTCAGGACCTAGAAGAATCCACATAATGTAATTTTTAAATCCCGTGTTTTTCTATGATTATACTTTCACAAACTCTAGATTCCATTGAAAATTTTTATTAGTTAGAATACAAAAGAATGGATTTCATCTGACATTTCCATATAAATCTATCATTATATTTTGCTCATATTCAGCAGCTCTAACTTCCCTTGTCCTTCCATCCCCCTCACCATTGTTTCCCTTCCTCCACTTAAATAATCTCCTTTTCCCCTTCTACTTTCGTGTTATATATACAAAAATATGTATTTATTCTTATTGTTTATTTTATTAGTTTTATTGATAATTTCATATAAATACATGAAATATGATCACATGCACCCCCATTTCTCCCCTCCAAACCTCCCATATCTTCCCCAACATATCTTCCCAGCTTCGTGTCTTTCTTATAACTAAGTCCAATTTATGATAGTAACTTTTATCCCCATTACCAAAGTTTGCATATTCTCACATCTCTCTCAAGCTGTTATCATTGATGAAAACCCTGCTAGAGCTAGATAGGTCTGGTAGTTTGAATGAATTGATCCCATAATCTAATAGGGAGTGGCACTATTAGGAGGTGTGGTTTTGTTAGAGTGGGTGTGGCCTTTTTGGAGGAAGCCGGTCACTGTGGGGGCGGGTTTTGAGTTTCCTATACCCAGGATACCTCCCAGTGAGTCAGTCAACTTCCTGTTGCCTTCCAGATGTAGCACTCTGGGTCTAGCACCATGTCTGCCTGCACGCTGCCCTGCTCCCCATCATGATGATAATGGACTGAACCTCTGAAACTGAGCAAGACAGCCCAATCAAATATTTTCTTTCTAAGATTTGCTGTGCTCATGGTATCTGTTCACAGCAATAAAAATACTCTAAGACAGTAGGATATGAGAATTCTTGGGACTTTGGCATGCCTCTCTTAACAAGGCAGGGATTCTGCCAGCTCTCCCTCAGCAAGCTCAGCTTCTGAGGACATTTTAGAGGAAATGTCTGCTTCTGTTCATGGCATTCCCCAACAGTATCCAAGGCAGCTGGGGCCGCTTTAGTGCCTGCATCAACATCGGACTTGCTCTAAGTGTAGTACAAGGATGGATATTTTATACTTGAGGTGGAAAAAGGACCACCACTGTAGAGGGCTGCAGAGAGTCACACGTCAGTCCCCTGTCAGGTCTCAGCCTGTCCGTCAACACTGCACAGCTTAGAATTTGCAGTGAAACATGGTGTTTGGCACTTGACATTCTTCCTAGGAGTTCAGGGTTTGAACCTGGACATTAAACTCAATTTTATTAGGCAATCATTAGAGTAAGGCAACATGATTGTGTTTCCCTTTTGCCCCCATCAGACACACTGGACATCATTGTTCCTTCCTCAAGAATAGTAACCGCCTTTCCAGTTGCTAGGCTCTTAGCATTTCTACACTAATTATTCCCTTTGAGACGGAGACCAACGTGTGAGATTGTTAAGCACGGACCACGTTGGGGGGGGGGGGAGCTAAGTGGTTGCCCTCCGGCCATAAGACTTGAGAGGGCTGGAGACAGAACTTCTGACCCAGACTCGGCTCATATACAGCAGCAGTCCCTTGACCCTGGACCACCCGACCCATGCAGTCTGACATTATCAACCTGACCCACTCATGTCCCATAATGCACGTCCTTACTCCACAGATCACCGCCGATTGCCTGAGCCTCCGCTTCCTCCAAAACAAAAGGTTGGTTGTTCCTGGCAGACTGAATCTTACCGGCAGAAAAAAACGAAGCTCCTCTTCTCCACCTGAACTTAAGTGAGTTGTGTGTGAGAGAGAGACGGGATCTCTCTGCATAACCCTGGCTGTCCTAGAACTCATTAGGAGGTCAGGCTGGACTCAAACTCCTAGAGATCCCCCGCCTCCCTAGTGCTGGGATTAAAGGTGTGTGCCACGCCACCAGGCTTGGACTCTTTTTTCTGTGTTACTACCTTGTACCATAATTGGTTTATTTACAAGCAGAACTAGTCACTTACGAGCTCCTTATGGCAAAGGCTATCTGAAACAGGTGAGGAGCCAGGCTGCCTAGGACAGAATCCCAGGTTTACCACTGCTAACACTTAGGAGAAGCCTACTTAAACTTTCTGTGCCCCTTGTTTTCACATCTGGAAGTGGGGACACCGAGAATATTGCCAACCTGATAGGAGCAATGTGGAGACGAAAAGAGTAAATACACATGAATCGCTGACACCACGAACGTTATGAAATGACCTAGACATGAATCACGAGTGGAGCTGGTCTCTTAGCCGATGCTGAGTCCACAGCCAAACATCAGGCAGAGCTCGAGGATCTCTGTAGAGGAGGAGAGGAAGGACTGGAGGAACCAGAGAAGTGAGGGACATCACAAGAACATGGACCACCTGGACTCACGGGGTTTCACAGACATCAGAGAGTCTGTTGGGGCCTAATCTAGGTCCTTGGCATATATGTTATGGATGAATATCTTGGTGTTCTTTCTTATGGTTTTTCAATGCAGGGTTTCTCTGTGTAGCTTTGGAGCCTGTCCTAGAATTCGCTCTGTAGACCAGACTAGCCTTGAATTTACAGAGATCCGTCTGCCTCTGCCTCCCAAGTGCTGGGATTAAAGGTGTGTGCCACCATCACCCAGGCTAGTTTGTAGGATCCCTAAAAGCGGGGGGCTGTAGAGACAGAGGATTATTTTGCCTGCTTGTAGGACCCTTTCCCTCCTACTAGGTCACCTCATCCAGTCTTGGTGTGATGGAATGTGCCTGGTTTTATTGTAGCATAGTATGCCATGTTTGACTGATGTCCCTGGGAGGCCTGCTCTTTTCTGCGGGGAGACAGAGTGGGCAGTGGATCTGGAGGAGATGAGACATTGAAAGAAAGTACTGAAGAAGGTGAGGGAGGGGAAACTGCAATCAGGATGCTATGCATGAGAGAAGAACTTTTTTAAACGCCCAGTAATTGTGGTGCGCACCTTTAATCCCAGCACTTGAGAGGCAGAGACAGGTGGTTCTCTGTTCGAGGCCAGCCTGGTCTACAGAGCAAGTTTCAGGACAGCCTGGGCCACAGAGAAATCCTGTCTGGAAAAAAGAAAGTTTCCTTGGTCATGGGTCTCTTCATAGCAATAGACATGAATGTGTGCATTTGAGTGTGTATATGAGAGTTTATGCATGAATGCGTGCATGTGTGAGTGTATATGTGTATAAGCTCATATGTGAGTCCATGTGTGAGTCTGAGTGTGTGTGTGTGTGGTGTGAGAGAGAGAGAGAGGGAGAGAGAGAGAGAGAGAGAGAGAGAGAGAGAGAGAGAGAGAGAGAGAATGTTTGTGTGTGTGTTTCCTTCTATTGAGCCTAAATGGAATGTTAATAGATTCAAGTAGTTTGTAAAGGCAAAAAGGAATGTTTATGTGACAAGCTAAAACGTTTAAAATTTGTTAGATTGATTTATTTTATGTGCATGAGTGTTTCGCGTGTATGTCTGTGTACCATATGAGAGCCTGGTGCCCACGGGGGCCAGGAGATACCACTGGATATGAAGAACCATGTAGATGCTGAGAATTGAACTCTGGTTCTCTGCAAGAGCAGCCAAGGCTCTTAACTACTGAGCCATCACTCTAGGCCCAAGCTGTAAAAATAAATAAATAATGCTGGATATTTACGATCCAAGGGAGCAGCTATCAAAAGGAGAGCTTGTGGGAAGGTCAGAAAGATCAGGACCTGATATTTGTATATGACATTCCATTTACAGCTCTACAAAGAAGTACTGCACAAGTCCGTACAGAATGCCAGCTGAAATACTTCAGATTTCTACTGCAGTCTTTTTGTTAGGGTGAAAAATTCACCATCGCAGAAACGCAATGGAATAGGTAAATTAAGAAACATAGATAAAGGGTGAAATATTATGCAGAATCTGTAAAACTGTTTCTGCATACATCCTTAAGTATAAACAGGGATATGTTTCTAAATTAAATCTAACAGAAAGAAATTCCACAGCAATATAGTGCCATTTATGGGATAACACTTGTACGTTTTAAATGTAAAGCCGGGAGATTTCAGTGACATGGCAGAATGTATCAGCTGACTACATCAGATCTCCCAGGCTCTTTCAATTAAACAGAATGAACAGGAAGAGCGGAATGGTAAACACCCTCAACAAATGAGGCATAGCTAATCCTCCACACCAAGTGAGGATGGCGGCTTGCGTAGTTGTATTTGCAGCGTAGGTCTCTCAGAGGAAGACAAAGCACCCCAGGAGCCATTAAAGAGCAAAAAGAAAAGCCAACAAAACTCGTACCTGAAATTGGCCATGCCCAGTGAAAGCACTCTGTGAAAACAGGGAGAGTGACCTGTGCACAGCTGGGCATCCTTCCCAGGGCCCTCCCTTGTAGACAGAGCACCCACAGCCAGGATCTAAGACAGCCAGGCAGTGGCGTGTTTTTATGAACTCAAATTATAAATACATGCGAACAAAGCCCCTGGGCTACCCGGCCGACATGAGACACCAACACCAACTACTGGTGAGGCAGTGCCAGCCAATCTGGGAACAGTAGGTGAAAATGGAAAGAAGCAAGAGTTATTTTTAGTTATGTTTGTTGTTTGGTTTTAGTTTTTAGTTTTTAAAGACAGGGTTTCTCTGTATGTCTAACTGTCACAGAACTCACTCTATAGACCAGGTTGACCTCAAACTCACAGAGATCCGCCTGCCTCTGCCTCCCGAGTGCTGGGATTAAAGGTGTGTGCCAACCACTGCTCTGCTATTTATGTTATTATTTAAGTAAAAACACAAAGGCATTTAAAAGGAAAAAGAAAGATCAGATAGCAGACATATAGACAGCAGCCCTCTGTGACAAAGACAACAGAATGACTTAAGATGCCCAAAGGCAGGAAGGACCTTATATACAACAAAACCAACCATTAAATATAAAGGCTGAAAGCAATCTTCATACAGAAATAAATGCTAAGACAGAGAAGCCAAAATAAAGTCCTGATTCACAAGTTATTATAATCAAAACTGTTTAACTGGCATAAACACCCACAAAGAACAACATAACAGAAGAGAGGGGCTAGAAAAAGACCCGTGTGTGTGTGTGTGTGTGTGTGTGTGTGTGTGTGTGTGTGCAACTCACTTTAGAGCAAGGTGCATGGAGGATGCAACGGATAAATTAGTACTAAAGGGGACCAGCATGATCGCTTCTGCATACAGGTGACTGTCGCCAAGCCAGCCTCCTGAGCTCAGTCCCAGAGGCCCACATAGTGGAGAAAACCGACGCCCTAAAGTTGTTCTCTGGTCTCCCCATATCCACCAGGGTACATATGAGCGTGTGCATGCACAGACACAAATAACACTAATTTATTAATCACTGTTTAAAAGAAAAGAAGACAAGACTTTGAGGATGTGGCTCTGTGGTGGCACCTTTCCCCAGATGCACACACTCCTGCATCTCACCCATAGCAATGCACACGCCCCTGCATCTCACCCACAGCAATGCACATGCCCCTACATCTCACCCACAGCAATGGACACATTCCTGCATCTCACCCACAGCAATGCACACGCCCGTGCATCTCACCCACAGCAATGCACATGCTCCTGCATCTCACCCGCAGCAATACACACGCCCCTGCATCTCACCCACAGCAATGCACATGCTCCTGCATCTTACCTGCAGTAATGCACATGCTCCTGCTTCTCAACCACAGCAATGCACACATTCCTGCATCTCACCCACAGCAATGCACACGCTCCTGCATCTCACCTGTAGCACTATAAGATAATATAAAACACAGATGAGAAAATATTGCAAGTCAGTTTTTCAGATGGATGAGCACCCACAACTCTCAAACTCTATACACAAACTGTCCAATATTCAAAGAAAGTAAAACAATTCAGCAGATGCTTTACTGAAGGTAGAGGAATAGAGAAACAGGATAAATCGGGGGCTACTGGCTGCTTCTTGCTATTAGCTGAGAGTGTAAGAATGTCACTTGGAAGTAACAAGCATCTGATACAGTAACAACTATACTGGGCTTTTTCTTTGGGGCCACCAACCAGCTTCCAAATCATGACACAGAAACTTCATATTAGTTATGAATGATTGGTATAGCTTAGGCTCCTTTCTGGCTAGCTCTTTTAACTTAAATTGGCCTATTTCTCTTTATCTACCTTTTGCCTCAGGGCTTCTTACTCTTCTTTCCTTCTGTACATTTTACTTTCACTGCATCTTGTGCTGGTTGGCTAGTGGCTGCCTGGCTTTTTGCCCACAGTGTGTCTCTCTCTTTCTCCCTTATTTTCTTCTCCTTTTTTCTACTTTTCTCCTATTTATCCTCTCTGCCCGCCAGCCCTGCCTATTGGCTGATCAGCTTTTTATTAGACCAATCAGGTACCTTCGGCAGGCAAGGTGAAAAAACACAACACATCTTTACACAGTTAAAGTAATATTACACAGCATAAACAAAAATGTAACTCATCTTTGCATAGTTAATTTCTACAACAAACAACAACAAAAAAATCTAGCCTTACTGTATAAAAGACACAACTAAGCAAAAAGATTCAAAATAAGAGAGTATTAAAAGTGATAAACTCAAATGAGGCAAATTTTGATGTCAAAATAGAATTCTCATCAAAAAGTGAGGCTAAGAAATATTGTCTATATTGCTAGTAGCTGTGATTTATGACAAAATAGCAGTGTTACTTATGCTCCTGAAAACGTATTTGCCAAGCACTGATTATCAGTCCAAAGAACTTTCCAAACAGTTAAGCTGTTCTCAGAGCGGACAGCATGGTATTGAATATCTGTACCAAACGTAAATCAGAGGAAAGTTTCATCCATGAAGCCTTACCAATGTGGCTGCCAAAACAGGGATGAATAACAGTAACACCAATAGCCTCTTTTGTTTGTTTGTTTTATTGTAGTTGGTGGTGGGATGATTTGTTGTTTTAGTCGGGAATTGTTTTTTTCAGAGTCTCTCTATAAAGCCCTCGCTGTCCAGGAATTCATTATGTAGACCAAGTTGGTCTAAAACTCACAGAGATCCACTTGCCTCTGCCTCCTGAGTGCTGGGTTACTGTCCTAGTCAGTGTCCTATTGTTGGGAAGAGACATCATGACCACAGCAACTCTTACAAAGGAAAACATTTAACTGGGGCTGGCTTACAGTCCAGAGGTTTGGTCCATTCTCCTCATGACAGGGAGCATGGCAGCATGCAGGCAGAGAAGGTAGCTGAGGGTTCTACACATCTGGATGCAAAGGCAGCAGGAAAATGAAAATACTCTAGGCCTTACCTGGATGCCTGAAACCTCAAAGCCCACCCGTAGTGACTACAACTACAACTTCCAACAATATGACTACGACTTCCAACAATGCCACCCGTACTCCTACAAGGCCACGCACTTTCTAAATCCAAGTTCAGCCTGGTCTACAAAGCAAGTTCCGGAACAGCTAGGGCTACATGGAGAACCCTGTCTCAAAAAGAAAGAAAGAGAGAGAGACTGTGTGTGTGTGTGTGTGTGTGTGTGTGTGTGTGTGTGTGTGTGTCTATGTCTGTTTGTGTGTGTGTCCCTGCAGAGTGGTCCTTTTTCACAGCCTGAGGGAGCTGTGTGCATGTGGCAGGTCACTCTGGAACTAGTTTGGTCATTAGACAGGTAATAAATCAGAAAATAAATAAATTGGTTGAATAAAGGACCTGTGCAATTTTGCCATATTTAAGAAAAGAACCTTTGAGATGGGGGGTGGGAAGGGGTAAAGAATATGTATTCAGCTTCCATCATTAGGCAAAGAAGTAGAGAAATCATGAGAAATTATGCCAAAATTCTAAATTCTTATCAAAGAAAGGGAAAGACATGGGGGAACAAGAAAGAGGGAACCTCTGACAGAACAGAGAGCAGAGTAACAGGTTAAAAGCAGGACCTCTGTACAAGGGGCTTATGCACAGCAACATGCTCCACCACTAAGCTATAGCCTAAGCCAAATAGGCAGATGCTTTTAAATACCAGGAAGAAGGGGCTGGAGAGATGGCTCAACAGTTAAGAGCAATGTCTGCTCTTCCAGAGGACTCAGGTTCAATTCCCAGCATCCACATGACAACTCACAACCATCTCTTACTCTAGTTGTAATGGTCTGTCCTGTCCTTTTAAGAGACAAGCCCCACCCACTCCCTCCCCCATCCGCTGAGGCAAGTGCATCTTCCTTCCTTTCTGTCTTTCTCCCAAAGAGGTAACTTCTACTCTCTCTCTTTCTCTTTCTCTCTCTCTCCCTCTCCCTCTCTCTCCCCCTTTCTTTTTTCTTCCCCCTTTCCCCTTCCCTTCCATAACCCACTAAATAAATACCCACTTTCTCTGCATGGTGTGCCTATCTGTCTCTCTCTCACACACCATGGCTCCTCGTGGGACCAGCTGCCCTCGTGGCCTGCCGTGGTCTTCCACCCTCTGCTGCTCTAAAAAACCTGCTGCGCCCCTGGCAGGGGGGTGGCTTCACCACAGTGATTTACCGTTACACTAGTCCCATGGAATCTGATGCCCTCTCCTGGCCTCCCTGGGAACTAGGCATGCATGTGCACAGTACTCAGACATATATACAGGCATTTACACAGACATATACATATATATATACACAGGCAAAATGCTCATACTCATAAAATAAAAATAATTTTAAGTACCAGAAAGTACTTCTCTGCTGAAATTCCCGATCATTTGCACAAAACATGGCAATTTGATCAAAGCATGTCTCTTTACTGCAGTGCTGCCCGATGGCACAGCAGGATTGCAGCTGGGGTCCCAGGTCTCAGCACTTGGGTGCCAGTCTGACGTCACCACTAACCTGGATGCCTCTTGTCCCTGGAGGCCCCTTTCACTGTCAAGGCCTTGCAGAGGGAGCAGAGGGCAGAGTATCTGGGGACAGCAGTCCCTCATGGTCGCACTCAGGTAAAGGTCTCCCCAGAAGGTCTGAGTCAGAGCGACAGGCTTAGAGCTATTCTGGCTGCATTCTTGACCTAAGACACTTTTCCTGTTGATAGTTTTGACTTGGCTTGTTTGGGTCTCTCCAGCGGGAGACCTGGTGAAGATCAAACACACAAGCCCCTCCGGCTAAAACAAGAACAGCCTGAAACAGCTAAGGAAGCCAAAGCCCCTGCTGTTGGAGGGTGGGAAACGGGATAGAGGTTCTTTCTCTGTAGCCTAGGGAAACACTGATAAAGAAAGACCGGCCTGCCTGGAGCCTTATAACGCTAAGGTGAGGCTCCCTCTGAGGCCTGAGTCGGGGTGGGGTGACTAAGCCCAGACCACTGTGAAAGGCACACCACCCTCACACTGGGTGTGTAGGGCTTGTTACTATTTGTAGTCAACCTTCAGGAAGTCCAGGAATAAAGAAGAAATGACTCAGAAGACAAGGTCTGTCCTGGCCCCTGTCACACTCTGTCTACTGGGAGATGATATCCTTACCCAAGCAGGAGGAGATGCTGAGAAGAGGCCTTTAGGGGCCTGGGTATCTCCAGGCCAAGGACATCTCATTCTCAAAGGAAAGACAGAGCTGTGATGGCACATGCCTTGCCAGGAGTGGGGGTGCACACTTGTGACCCTGCCACTGAGGATGTCCAGACAGGCAGACTATAAAGCTGAGGCCAGCCTGGGCTACATAACCAGGTCTGTCCCAGATAAAAAGGTGAAGGAGGAGGCCAGCCTGGGCTACATAACCAGGTCTGTCCCAGATAAAAAGGCGAAGGAGGAGGCCAGCCTGGGCTACATAACCAGGTCTGTCCCTATTTAAAAGGTGAAGGAGGAGGGACGAAGTAGGAAAGGTGAAAGAATAAAAGAAGGAGGGGAAAGGAAAAAAAGAGTGTTCCGTTGCCATGGACACTAAAACTGGGCAGATCCACCTGCCCCACCTAGGAGCAGAGAAAGGGGGTTCCTGAACCACTATGGAATGGCTCTGGGGTCCATCACTGGAGGAATCAAGAGACAGGCAAGAGATTACCAACCTGGCAACAGATCCTTGGTGTCATTCTCCGGGCCAGGGACCTGTCACACCTGTCTTTATTCATATTGGGGTTCCATGCTCCCTTTGTAGGGCTGGGACGGTGGCTATAATGTCTACATTATGGCCTTGACACTTCCAAAGAGCAGGTGGTGATACAGTCAAGGGGACTGAGAGGCCATAGGCCCGTCCACTCTACATCAGAAAGAGCCAGACCTTCATGGTCCATGTTTTTTTTTTTCATGGTCCATGTTTGAACACAGACCTGCAATCCCGCACCGATGCTGTCTTTTTCGGCAGGACTTGAATCATCCAAGCGATCACAGAAAGGTGTTCATGGCATCCAGCCTGGGCTTTCCCAGAAAGGTTTTGGCTCCATGGCCCCAAGGCCGAGGCTGCGGTCCAGGGCAAGCAGCCTCTCCAAGGACTGGAGTGCAAATCCTTCTCAGAGGTTAGAGGCATCTGGCCAAGATGTCCTCTCTCGTGACGGATGAAAAGCTGTGAATAAGAGCCTTGCCATCTGGAAAACGGTGCCTTTGCTGTACAGTTAATAAGAGAAAGCCGTGTGTGAAAGCAAGATGGCTCTCTTCCGAACAATCCTGAGTGAACCGCTCCAAACCCTAGATGAGCCAGGAGACAAACACATCAGGAAGACAGACGTCCGAACTCAGGGAAACAGTCTCTCCATGTGTGTGTCAGTAAAACACCCATGTCACCTGGGATTATTAAAGACCAGAGTCTTTATGCCAGGAGTCCTCACAGGAAGCCAAAAACACCTAGAGTTCAGGTGCCCAGGGCCCATCCAGACCAATTAAACAAGACCAGGGTGGGACACAAGGAGACAGAGGAGAGGAGGGAGAGGAAGGAGACGAGGGGAGGGGAGCAGGCACTGATCCTGAGGTTACTGATGCTCCACTAGGGTTCAAAGCCTTGATCTCTGAGCTTACCTCGCTGTAACAGTCTTCCTGCTTGTGACTCTATGTCTGGGGTCCAGAAGGCTAGCTCTAGTCATGGAGGCCCAGTTGTAAATACATGTCTCCTTTAGATCCCTGAAGTACAAGACAATTTCCTCTTCAAAAATTATACCATTTGCACAAACCACCAACCAACAGGGTCAACACCGCCACAGGAAGACAGAGCCAAGCCTGGCAGCAGAGGTAATAGATGCTGGGCACAGGATCCCTTCCTCCAGTCCCTGGACATGCTCCAGCCTTATTACTCGGTATATATGTGAGTGATGACCTCCAGGGTGGTGGCCTGGTCAGTGTCAGACAAGGGAACTGGCTTAACAGGGACAAAGCTGTGGATGAGCCCCGACAGAGGAATGAAACGGTGTCTGTCCATCCACAGATGGAGAAAACAGCCCCTGGCTGTCGGTCCAGAGCCACTTTTCACAGGATGGAGTGCCCTGGGGCACCGTCCTCTAGCACAGCCCCTAATGTGTAAAATGAGGAGACATTCTCTTTGAAGAGGATGGTGGTAAGATAGAGTGAGTAATAGGTAACACCATGAAATAAATCCTAAAATAATACAGATGTGCAGGAGGCAATTATGAGCACACTTTAGGAAACATTGAGACGTAGTTCAAACTGATGGTCAGTCAAAATGGCTTCCCTAGGACTCTTGTCCATCAAAACGTAACAGATTTTTAAATTTGGGCAGTTTATATCTCTGATATGTCTTAATAAGTATTTTTTAAAGCATCCCAATATTCAGAGTGCAGGTTCACGGCCACCAGCAGTCATGGCCCTCTGAGCACCCCCACCACTAGACAATCCCTGCTTCATATCGCAATTGTCCTTCTTAGTGACGACGACCAAAGCCATAGGCAGCACCGAGGTGGCCTAGGTGCACTTTCACCCTCTTGGCAAACTCTGCCACAGTCGCTGGCCAAGTGCTAGCCACATGCTCATCACTGCTGGGAATGCTCAGAAGAATGTCCACCTGCCCTCAAATGTCACAGTGTGGAGAAGGGAAACCTGGGACATTGTGAAGAAGAAAAGAAACTTCAGGGCTGAGCCCACAAGTGACGGGAACACTGTAGGGTAACCGCTGCGGGAATCGGGTGACATCTCCTGAACCTGTATGGGAGCAGCACAGCAAGGTACGTGGCAGTGTCCGTCAGCGGGTGAGTAGACACACACAAGGCAGCGTGTGTGCGCAGTGGGGTACTATTCAGACCTACAAAGGTAAGATTCGCTGGCAAGAGCTACATCATGATGAACCCTGAGGACACGGCGCTAAGTAACCCAAGCCTGCTGCGGTAGGGCAAACACTGTACGATGACACTTCCATGAGGTCCACGGAGAAGTCACATCTGCAGGGATGGTGGTTGACAGGGGCTAGAGGAAAGGAGGAGACGATTGTTTAGTGAGTTGAGTTGTGTGTGATAGCCAGAGTCCTGAGCAACCAAGAGAAGAGAGAGTGGAAACAGACCTGAAGCCACTTGGTCAAACCAGCCCTGAAGCTGTGACCCCCACAAATGCCCATGCTTCCCAAGTCAGTTTGTTTCACCTGCGGGTGTCTCTGGCTTACGCCAGCCCTACCGTGTTGTGCTTTAAGGAAAACCAGGGAAATGTATAGTCTGATACGGTGAGAGGACTTAAAATCCAGGAACAAGAAGGACTGTCGTGGGCAGGAATGCCTGGAGAAAACTGGAGGTAGAGGGCCCTCTTTAGGGAGAAAGAGGGGTGACAGGATGCATAAAAATATGGCTACAGTGGAGGCCCTTAAGCCGGTTGGTAACCTTTGTGGCACTCCCGGAGCCTGGGTGGGAAGGAGGAGTCCTGAATCTGAATGACAGAGTTGGTGGGAGGGAGTACAGAAGCCAGAAGGACAAATGCCAGCAGGTTGTGGGGCAGGGATGGGCTCATGCACAATGGCAGTTGGTTCTGCTTTTACAATGCTGCAACCTGATTTAGGCAGTTCCCAGTTTAAAGCCTTCAGTGGCTCCCTGTGACCTACAAACTCCATCTCTTTCTTGGCACCAAGAACCTCCTGCTGCAGACCACTTTCTCAGGCTACTGGCATTTGCATCCCCTTCTGATCATCTGGCAATTTTTATGCTTCCTGGCCTGGATCCACGCTATTCCCTCTGCCCAGAACGCATGCCCCTGCCCTTTGCTTTGGGCAAACACTGTTTGCAATTCAGTCAAGGAACATGTTTAATGGCAACGTCCTCTCTCTCAGAGGCATGCAAAATTAGTTCCTTCACATAAAGTTTTATTGATAGTCTCGTGATGTTTTACAGTGTTTATAAATTTGTCTGTCTATCTGTGCATTGTGTTTTCTGAGAGACCTGTATTCCCTAGGCCTAGATCACGGGAGGGCCTCAGTCAATCCCCAATGGAAGAATGAAGCGATAACATTGAACAGATGGCGCGTCAGCCACTGTGGATCTGAGACTGGCTCCCTCAGCCCTCCCCTGTGTCTGTAAAGTGGAAGAAATGGTGGTACTACCCACAACGTAAGAACCTAGTGAAGAAGACAACATTGGGAGGTTTGATAAACTAGAGGCCACTCCAAAAAGCTTCCGAAGAACTTAACGGGTCTGAAATTTGTTCCTAAGGGCACTGATAATATGAATATTGTGTCACCAGTTTTAGTTGACAGAACTTCATTTCCATGAAGCACAAAGCAGTTTGCTATGCCATTGGGGTCTTGGTAGACACTTGGCTCCCCTCCCTCCAGCTTTCCTCTCACCTCTCAGAAGTCATGAGATCCCTGGGAAGAAAGGAAAGAGTAGCTTGTATAGAGGAGAGCAGGGAACAGAGATGCTAAATTCCCAACTTTGTTCCACAAGTTTCAGGGGGAAAAAAACCTCCGAAACCAAAGCAGGGGTCATGACCACATGAAGCAGTGACTCCCTAGGCAGTCCTCACGTGGCTGGGAGGTTGTTTTAGACCAGTATTATTAACAAGACTGTGATGCCTACCTACTGCTTCAGTGATGCTAGACCAGTGTGGTGGTCGCAGACTAGGGAGAAGCAATGCTGGCTGAGTACTCGGAGGCCCAGCTAACCAGTTCACGTTGGCGTACACATTACAGCTCTGAGATGATTGCTAGCAGCAGTCAAGTGTCAGGAGTGAAACGTGCAGCTGCAGTAGCGGCGCCTCATGTTAGTACAGCATGCACCTTCCAACAGGCTCTGGACTGTATGTTTTCTAGCCATTAGCACACCGCTGTCGCTATGTAATAATCTCCAGCATCATCCACTTTTTGTAAGTTGGCTCTTGCTTCAAACCAAGTAGGAAGAGCTAGAGGCTACCCTCTGGACCAAAAAAGGTAATAAACAAAATAACTTTTGTTGTTGTTGTTGTTTATTTTTCAAGAGAAGATTTTTCTGTATAGCTTTGGAGCCTGTCCTGGAACTCGATCTGAAGACCAGCCTAGCCTTAACCTCACAGAGATCTGCCTGCCTCTGCTTCCAGAGTGCTGGGATTAAAGGCATGAGCCACCACCACCCGGGTGGACAAAATAAAAAAAGAGTTTTCAAGATGGTGATCCTCGTAAGTGGGGTAACAAGTGGCTTACGTGGTGCCTTTCCAGGCATAGGGAGTCCACACCTCTGTGGTGACTTGATGTGGGAGTGTCATATCAATCTGTTGATTTCATTGGCTGAGCAATAAAGAAACTGCTGGCCCTGATAGGTTAAAAGATAGGTGGGCGGAAAAAACAGAATAGAATTCTGGGCGGAAGAGGAAGTGAGGTCAGACTCTGCTCTGCTCCCAGAGAGACTCAACAGCTCTGCTCTGGAGCAGAGACGCCATGCTTGCCATGCTACACTCTCCCAGGATGGACGAAGGCTAGAATCTTCCCGGTAAGCGCACCTTGGGGTGCTTACACGCATTATTAGGAATGGGCTAGTCCAGGTGCGAGAATTAGCCTGTAAGGGCTAGAGTTCATGGGCCAAGCAGTTCTTAAATGAATACAGTATGTGTGTTGTTATTTCGGGCATGAGCTAGCAAGCGGCCAGGGTGTTGGGGACGCAGCCCCGCCACTCCTTATTTCAACAGTGACTCTCCAGCCATAGGCAATATATACTTTGCTCCCCCAAGCTTAAGGAACAAAGAAGCCAATTCCAAAGACAGCAGGATTTTTAAGACAAACAAATTGATCAGAGCTCCAAAAGTGACCCCTTGGAGCTCCAGCTTGCATGTGAGGATACAAGCGGCACATGTCCTCATATGTCACCAGGAGCAGCAGAGTGCCCGGCTAGTTATGTGTCATCTCAACACGAGCTGGAATCATCTGTAAAGAGGGAACCTCCGTTAAGAAAATGCCCCTACCAGAATGGCCTGTAGGTAAGTTCAAAGGTCATTTTCTTGATTAATGGTAATGTGGGAAGGCCCAGCCCACTGTGGGCAGTGCAATTCCTGGGCTGCTGATCCTGGATTGTATAAGAAAGTAGGCCAAACAAGACAGGGAACAAGTCAGTAAGCAGCACGCATCCATGGCCTCTGCCTCAGTCTCTGCTGCTAAGTTACTCTCTTGAGTTCCTGACCTTACTTCACTCAGTGATGAAGTGAGCCCTGGGGGTTCTAAGATGAAATAAACACTGTCCTCCCCAAGTTGCTTTTGGTCGCCATGTTTTATCACAGCAATAAGAAACCTAACCCAGACGGTTCCAAAGACAGACTGGATAAGCTCTCAGCTCTGGCTTTAGGAAGGCTGGTATAGCACTCATAAAGACTTTCTTCCATAGTGGAGCTCATTAGCCCACCTTTAAACCCAGCTCTGCCCCACCTAAAAAACATATCAAGGCAAGGTATAAAAGTATCACACGGATTCAAAGTAGTCTAATTGCTCCTTGAACAATAATCAAACATATTGACAGGAGGGCTAGTGAGATGGCTACTTGAGTGAAATCCCAAGAACCCACATGGTGGAAGGACCAATGCTCACAAGTTGTCATCTGACACCCACACACAAGCCATGGCAGACACACACACACACACACACACACACACACACATCCATACATACACATACATCAAGGTCATGGTAGTTTGACTGTATTGGCCCCCATAATCTCATAGAGAGTGGTACTATTTGGAGGCATGACTTTGTTGGTAGAACACTAAGTTCAAATCCATCACCACTAAAAGTTAAAAACGTAATAAAATAAAACGTGTAATAAAGAAGTTGACAGAAATGCAAAGATTCACAGCATTTTGTAGAGTGAAATTTACAGTCCTGGCATCCAGCTAAAAATTACCAAAAGGCAAAGAAGCACACTATAATGTCAGAAAAATCAACCAATCAGCAAGGACCCAGAGCTGACAAAAACAGACACTGTGGTGTACTTTATATTGGTAAATCACCATGTGCTGTTTGAGCTCCTTAAGAAGTTGTCTCTGGACACCAAGCTGTGCCCCATCCCCATTTCAGACCCCATCATATCTGTCTCAAAGTGCCTTCCAAGGTCCCTTGCATGCCAATCCAACTCTGTGATGCAGAAGGCAAAAGAATTCAAGAGGAAAACCACTGTGTCCTTAGAACAGCTTGGCAGTGAACCATTCCCAACAGATGCTACTGTTGTTCAACCCGTGATATGATGTATCCAGTGGGAAGAGAAACAGGAAGATCAGCCCTGAGAAACTCAGCCTTGGAGAGAAAGTGCAGTCAGGAACTCCAGCATCTCCCTCAACTTCCCCAGCCAGCTTCACTGGCTGTTGGGAGCACCCAATTAGATTATGATGTCTCTATCCATGGCTGGTTGTTCTCTGACCTCAAAGCCTCACCGCAGGAGGCACCCGCTCTGCATGGCGCTTTCTCTGTTGAGCATCTTCAATACACAGATTTATAGTTCTGTCCAAATTGGAAAATTTTCAGTTATTATTTCTCAAAAATATTTTTATTCCCCCGTTCTTTGTTCATTCCATCTTAATATTTTCTTCTTGGGAGTACATTTAAGATTATCTCTATCTATTCAGTCACATCTTTCCACCTGCCATGTCCAGCCTGCTGCTGATTCTGCCCACTGTATTCTCCACATCATCGTCTCATCTCTGAACATCTGACCTTCCTTTCTAGCGCTCATCTCACTGAACTCTATGAGGCACTAAGGGAATTCGTGAGGCAGAAAGAAACTGACACCACCACACAGAAATCTGGATCCACTCAAACGGATGAAGAGGATCCAAAACTGTAATAGTATATATGGTTTTATTAGTATTAATAAATAACACAATGCGGTGTGGCGCTAACGGCACAGGTAGCATAAAATGTATGACAGTAGAGCAAGGGACCAGCGGGGGAGTTGGGATACTGTCCTCAAGTCTGATACAATAGAAAAGGGAGCAGAAACCCTCTGCGGAGACTTGCTGACCTGTTCATTCCTTCAGCATCCTCTGGGAGCCAGGAACTGCTCTAAATGCTTAGATTTCACCAGTGAGCTACAAAAATAAAGTCATGCATAGCACAGCAATGTTTCCTCAGCAACGCTCTGCACACACAGTGGTCCCAGAAAATTTACAAGACAGCTAAGAGAATTCCTGTGCACTGTCGCCATGATGGGAGTGTCTCAATCTACCCCATGGCTGGTGGGTTTGTGGTAATGTCTGTGTCAACAGACCCGCGGTGCTGCTGGCCACACACAGCGGTGCAGGTCACATAGTCCTTGGCGACGATGAGAAATGACTCCGTCGCTGGCTGAATGTTGACTATACTGCACACTTTGTTATCCTAGAGTGACTCATACTCATTGTGGCTTAGCGTTATAGCACTTGCCTAAGCGTGCACAAAGCTGCAGTCCCAAGTCCATAGACCCAAATTAATTAATATGAAACTTAACTGTAAAAGAGCCTCCGGAAGATGCTTCAGGAGAATTCCAAAAGAAAGCTGCGCACTTTTGCTAAAACCTTCCAGTGAGCTAAGACTAGAAGAGGAAGATGATGAGTGAAAATCCTGACCGTTGCCTAAGGGGGAGGCTACACCCTTTCCACCCTGGAGAACTGGCCCCAGTAGTGTGGGTGTGGGAGAGCTGGTCCCAACCCTCAACAGCCCTGGGAGAACCACCCCCATTGGGGGCTGCTGCAACAGGAGAGCCAGCCCAGCACCTTACCATGCACTCAGGAGAGTTGTCCTGGATGCCCTGGGCTTGGGAGAGCAGGCCCTGACCCTCACCTAAGGGGGACAGTTGCAGTGGAGGTCCAGAATGACCAACCCAATTAACACCCAGGCCCACATCCAGGACTTTGAGATGGTCCACCCCAACACCTACCCCATCTATGGCCTGCTGGAGAGCATGAAGGGACTGGCCCTGTGGAACCATAGCCACAGTATCTCCATGACTCCCAGCAACGGGATACAGAGAGAAGTTTCAGTGAGGGTCCAGCATTAATGGGGTATCAGAAGCCACAGGCCTTGAACAAGAGCAACAACCCCTGGCACTGAACATTTGCACGTAAAGCTGTTGTCTGCTGTGTGACACACTGCAGCTTCCAAGGCCACTACAGGTAATGACTATGAGAAGAGGAAACAGGAAAGTCGGAGGAGCAAAGTGTTGTTCTTGTTGGCTTACTGGTTTATTTGTTTCTGTTTCTAATTATTTTTATTTTTTATTTTACTTCAGCGGGGAGGCTACAAGGTAGAGGGCAGACATGAAAGGACTGGGGAGTGGGAGAGGTTAGGATGCATCATGTGAAATTCCCAAAGAATCGATAAAAGAATTGTGTTGATTAAAAGGAAGGAAGGAAGGGAAGTGGGGAGGAAAGGAAGGAGGGAGGGAAGAAAAGAGGGAGAAAGAAAAGAAGGAAGGGAAATTCCTGACCCCTGTTGGCAAGAGAGACATAAATGTGCGTTTATTTGACTCTTAAAAATAAAGTAAAGGGCTGGAGAGATGGCTCAGTGGTTAAGAGCATTGCCTGCTCTTCCAAAGGTCCTGAGTTCAATTCCCAGCAACCACATGGTGGCTCACAACCATCTGTAAAGAGGTCTGGCGCCCTCTTCTGGCCTTCAGGCATACAGACAGAATATTGTATACATAATAAATAAATAAATAAATATTTAAAAAACAATAAAGTAAAAAAAAAACTGAAAAAAAAATGTGATCACCTATGCCATGTAGCATAAGTATGTGGTCCACAGTACCATCCAGGTTTGAATAGGTGTGTTCCACGGCATTCGCGGTTACTTACTGGTGCCTTTCTCAGAATATTTGGCTATTGTTCATGGATGCATGAATGAGTATCTGCCCAGGTGTCCGAGAAGGCAATAATTTATAAGCGATGAGTGGGCATAGAATTAGAAGGCAGTGAGAAGGGTGGGAAGAGGAAACTGTGGAGACCGTGACTTTAACTGACTGTCCAGGGCATAGCCGTGGGCAGCCTGTCTTCTGAGATAAAGACTTGAAGTAAAGAGGGAAACAAGATAGCTCTGAGACAGAAGAACAATGGAGGGTCGAGAAGGGGTTGGGATGGAAGTCTGGAGGTGGGGAAGGGCTAAGGAGTGACATGAGCCAAGGCCTGGGTTTTAGTCCCGCACTAGCACGCGTACGAGCACACACACTACTCTAGACTCAGTAGGGGATGGGCTATGAAAGAATTCCGTCAAACTGTTTTCCAAAGGACCTGTGCAATTTTACATTCCAAGAGACATTTTGGGGGATGAGGAAATGTGTGTGTGTGTGATACCCCACGTTCACTTTCCAGTGCTGGCTGGAGAGAGAGAAAGAGAGAGAAGCTACGCAGTGCTATGGGAAGGAAAAAAGAGAAAATCCGTAAGAGCATGAGGTCAAAGAAGGAAAACCCAGCAGCAAGCGCCCGCCAGATGCTGCAGAGAGCTGACGGTTACAAGTGGTGGGAGGACTGAGGTATGGAGGAGTCAGGGAAAGGCTTGTAGATGCTAAGAGAGAAGCGGGGAGGCCTCTGTGACCTATAGGTCTGTTTTCTTATAAACAAACCGTATGGATTAGGCTGGGTGTTGTGATGCCCGACTGTCATCAGAGACTTCGGGATAAAACCGGAGCATCCTAGGTTCCCAGCCAACCTCAGCCATATACCAAGACCCTGTCAAAAAAAAATCGTAAAGGAAAAACAATTGGTTGGCTAGGTGTCATCAAAATAAAACCTTTGCTCTTCAAAATTCAGTGTGAAGATTAAGAAAAGGCTAGCTGACCCCTCTCTTAGGCTTTTTATTGTTATGAAAAGACACCATGACCCCAATAACTCTTGGTAATGAAAATATTTAGCTGAGGGGGTTTGCTTACAGTTTCAGATGCTCAGCCCATTATCATCATGGCGGGAGCATGGCGGCGTGCAGGCAGACGTGGTGCTGGAGCTGAGAGTGCTACATCTTACAGGCAACAGGAAGTTGACTGGCTGTCACGCACAGAGAAGTTTTAGCAAAAGACACCTCAAAGCTCATCTCCACAATGACACAAGTCCTCCAAGAAGACCACACTTACTTCAGCAAGGCCACACCTACTTCAACAAGGCCACACCACCTCACAGTACCACTCCTCTTCTTCCAAACTACCACAACCACCAAGAAAGAATAGCTTCAAAGAATACCTTCCTGGGGCTGGAGAGGGGACTCAGTGGTTAAGAGCACTGACTGTTCTTCCTAGAGGTTCTGAGTTCAATTCCCAGCACCCACAAGGTGGCTCACAACCGTCCATAATGAGATCTGGTGCCCTCTTCTGGCGTG
The DNA here is from genome assembly GCF_014885135.2 of Alexandromys fortis. NCBI lineage: Eukaryota > Metazoa > Chordata > Mammalia > Rodentia > Cricetidae > Alexandromys > Alexandromys fortis. Next base: position 7,454,096 of record NW_026067943.1, read on the forward strand.
TGGGCATACATGCAGTACAGAACACTATATACATGAGAGAGAGAGAGAGAGAGAGAGAGAGAGAGAGAGGGGGGGGGGGGGGGGGGGGGGGGGGGGGGGGGAGGAAGGAAGGAAGGAAGGAAGGAAGGAAGGAAGGAAGGAAGGAAGGAAGGAAGGAAGGAAGGAAGGAAGGAAGCTGTGAACTGGTCATGGTAGCACATGCCTAGAATTCCAGGAGGATCAGGATGTAGTGAATCTGAGGCCAGCCTGGACTACAATGAGACCCTGACTCAGAAACAAAAAAGGAAAAAACAAAAAGAATACCTTCCCTTGTCTGTTGTATTTTTATTGTGTGTACTCGTAGGGGAGGGACACAATGCCACAGCACACAGGTGGATGTCAGAAGACACGTGTGTGGAGTTGGTTCTTTCCTTCCATCTTAACGTGGGCTTCAGGAATCCAGCTCAGGCTTATATCATTGGGTGGCATGCACACTTCTCTGCTGAGGAATCTGACCAGTCCCCAAATTCCACTTCTTACAAAGAATGCAAATTCTGAAGAACTCCTACAGTTCAGTATGAAAGGGCAGAAATGCAATTTTTATGTGTATAGGTGTTTTGCTGGCGGGTATGTCTGTGCACCACGTTTGCAGTGCCCAAGAAGATAAGAAGAGGGCTATAAATCTCCTGGAACTGGAGTTATAGAGGCTGCGAGCCTCAGATGGGTGCTGGAAATTGAACCTGGGTCCTCTGGAAGAGCAGTCGGTTCTCTTAACTACTGAGCCATCTCTCCAGCCCTCACAGTCCAATTTTAAAATGGACAAATTATTTGGACAGGTATTTCACCAAAACCAGTCACAGCACAGCCAATGCACCTGTGAAACAGCCTCAAAATGATAACCACTGGGAGATGCAAGCCGAACCTGAAGGGATGCTGCAGAATAGCTGGGATGGCTAAGCCTGAGGACAGACGCTGCCAGAAACCCTTGGCAAGGACCGCGACACCTGGAACTCTCACACATGGCTGGCTGGGAAGCACACAGCAGGCCACTCGAGAAATCAATCTAGAAGTTTCTTAAATATTAAACCCGAACTACTGCCTTATAACCGAGAAATCCCACCACGTATCTACCCAAGAGAACCCCTTATTCCACATGTGGCATGTCACTGCTTTTCCAGTCTACACCCTAATCTAGATGCTGCAGACTGACCAGTGCTGAGAGGCAAGGTTTCTCCCGGCTCCAGGACTGTGCGCTGTTTACACATTCAATAAATCAAAGTCACTTTTCGATGCCAGAGGTCCTCTGGGTTTCTCACTGCCTGCCTCTCATTGGCAATCAATCATCCTCCGGACGTCATTGTTTTTCTCCTCTCCAAGGCACTGATGCACCCAGCAGTGGTCGCCTGGTGCCAAAGACCTCATGCTGAGCATCTCTGGCCCCGAGTGCCTAAACTGCTGCCCCTGCCAGCTCGCCTCCTTCCAACACACCACGCTGTCCCTTCTCAAGGCCACAGCTTCACACCAAGTCTGTCGACGCTCACCTGCCTAGCAATGTGGTCTTCATCACCCATCTGCATGGCCCGCCCCAGACCATGTTTCCCGGAACCCTTCTGGTACTAAGCATCATGGCGCCCTTTCTGGTAAGTCTCACTGAAATCTCTGAGATCTGCTTAGAGACAGGGGTCTCAGGAATGGCAGGTGTCAATCACATATCTAAGGGAAAGAAGAAGCTGAACCACTGGGTGGTTGCAACAGAAAGCTATGATGCTAGGAATCTCTGAGTCTTGAATATCTGTCCGGTACCTTCAGACAGAAGTCTTTTATCTTCAGACGAGAGATCTGGGCCTTCCTACCTCTTCCTTTGTCAAGCAGTAAGACGCTGACTTCCAGAGAAAGATAGCAACCCAGATCAAGGCGGGGAAAATTCCCAGAGAATTTTCTGAATTAACTGAGAACCATCAGCCCTAAGAGTGAACTGTTACCGTCTCGGAGGGAGTCCGCATGGATACAGCAACATCCACTGAGCTTGTTTTGTTCTACAGGAAAGCTGTCCGCACAGGAAAACAAGTAATTTTGCAATCATTTCCCAAGTAGAAGAGAACAAACACTTGCCAGTAGTTTCTTTCCCAGCCTAAGCCTCTTTCCCTTGAGGGTAGGAGAGACCCTGAAAAAAGATAGTGTCAAGAGGCTCCAGTCATCAGTACAAATGTGGTTTCAACTCATTACAGGCCACAAATCAGCCCACAACTTTGATCAGAAGGAATTAGCTATTAAGTACTTGGGCGTGTGTCAGACCTTATTCCAAGCTTTGAGTGTTTATGTGTATGAGCAAGCATATCTGTAAATCTACACATATATGTATGCAAAAATTGTGTTCATGTAACCCTCAGAATAACTTACTGAGAAAGCGCTTTCAATTATACCACTGCAGATAAGGACACAGAATATATTGGGGTGAGATCAACTTGCCCGGCATTTTTAGAGGCTGGGAAACAATCCAGTTCATTATCCTTACCGTGTGTCCTTTTTCAGGCCAGTTTTTGAGGACTTTTCTATGTGTATAGCATCCAGGTTATTGCTCTGGGTAGACGGCTGTCTCTGGTTTCAGTGTGATGGGATCTCACAGATCACAGCACCAGGACCTGTAGCAGCCATGACTTAACACCTAGATCTCTGAACTACAGAATGTGAGCCAGCCCAGGGCAGCATCTCCACAAGAGGACTGGCAGGACAGAGCTGTGATATGGGCTCGGCTCTGAATGGAGAGAGACCCTCACTATCGGGACAGGAGCAAATGTAGACATCGCTGCTTATGACCATCCTTGACCACAACATTCACAGCCCTGACTCCTGTAACAGACACACAGGTCATGGCCCCAAATACCAGGCCTAAAACTCACTGACCTGGCAGATTACTCCATATGGGATGCATGTGTCCAAAGGAAAGTATTAATGCCTCCACAAATGATCTTACTACATTTTTCTTCCCCCAAACTCTCTGATCTGGATCTGTTTCCAGTACTACCGGCAGCACCACTGTCTACCCAGCCTCAGTGAGAACTTGGGGCAACCCTGCATGTCATTTTTCTGCCACTGTTCCCTCCTGCGAGCTAGTGATCTCACTGACATCCCATTTAGCAAGAGCGGGCTCACACAGAACAGCCTCGATACAGCCATCCAGCACCCTGCGCTTCTATACACCAGATCTGGCAACTCCAGCAGGGTCTACGGCGTTCATACTCTAATAAGTTTCCAGGATGATCTCAACAACGCGGAATGTCAAACCAGTCCTTAGGTAATTCTGGTCATCGGCCAGGGCTGAGGATGCTGGCAAGAGGACAGCAGTCGCAATCCAGACCTGCTGCCCAGCTGCCTTCGCCCTCAGACTCAGAACTTGGCACCTCACACCCGGTGGCATCAGTGCCAAACCCCTGCATGGGGTCCAGGATGCCAGGCAAAGCTGGCTCTCGGTTTGTTTTGTGGCTTTGAGGAGTACTGTGACATCTCAGAATTAAAAATAAACAAAATTAAAGTTTAAAAGAAAAACTAAGTTCATCGGCTGCTTTCTCTACTCGCCAGCTGTGCAAACTTGGAAAGCCACACGTGAGCTCCATGAAGCCACACATAAGCTCCGCGGCCCCTGCATTTATTTTCTTCACTAGGGGAATGTTTATTGGGGCTTGGGAGATGCCTCAGAAGTTAACCTGCTGGCTGAACCGGCAGAAGGACCTTGGGTTCAGATCCCAAGAACTCATGTAAGAGCCAGAGATGATGGCCCACGTGTGTAACCTTAGCACTGGTCGAGGTGAAACAGGTGGACCCCTGAAGCTCGAGAGACAAACAGTCTCTCCAATCAGTAAGCTCAGGGTAAGCCTCTATATAGTGAGAGACTCTCAAAAAAAAAAAAAGAAAGGACTATGGCCTGAGACCAACCCTCAGAACCCACCACGGAGGTGGAAAACAAATGAATCCTCAAAGCTGTACTCTAATCTCCACATGCCAAGCTCACATTTGTGTAAACAAGCACATATACATGTATGTGCATGCACACACAGACACACACAGATACACACACGTGCACACAATGCATACACACACACGCCACAAAAATATAAATAAATGTTTAAAAATTAAACCATTGGGGAGAGTTATAGAGAAAGACCCCTGGCATTGACCTTTGGCCTTTGCACACATAGCCACATATTTGCACTTGCGCACACAGGCACAAGCATGCACACAGACTACATACACATAAACAGTAAAATTTAAAAAGAAATAAAGAGGGTAGGCCAGGAATGGAGCCGGTGGGCGGCGGCGGCTCCTCCTCCACCACCGACCCGCGAAGTACCTACGTGCTGAGTAACCTCGCGGAGGTGGTGGAGCGTGTGTTCACCTTCCTGCCCGCCAAGGCGCTGTTGCGGGTAGCCGGAGTGTGCCACCTATGGAGGGAGTGTGTTCGCAGAGTGCTGCGGACCCACCGCAGCGTGACCTGGATCTCCGCAGGGGTGGCGGAGGCCGGCCACCTGGAAGGACATTGCTTGGTCCGCGTGGTAGCAGAGGCGCTTGAGAATGTTCACATCTTACCACGGACCGTCCTCTACATGGCAGATTCTGAAACTTTCATTAGCCTGGAGGAGTGCCGTGGCCACAAAAGAGCGAGGAAAAGAACTACCATGGAGACAGCATTTGCCCTCGAGAAGCTGTTCCCCAAGCAGTGTCAGATCCTTGGGATTGTGACCCCGGGAATTATAGTGACGCCAATGGGATCAGGTAACAACCGACCTCAGGAAATAGAAATTGGAGAATCTGGTTTTGCTTTATTATTTCCTCAAATTGAAGGGATAAAAATTCGGCCCTTTCATTTTATTAAGGACCCCAAGAATTTAACACTCGAACGACATCAGCTTGCTGAAGTGGGTCTTCTGGATAACCCTGAGCTTCGCGTGGTCCTTGTCTTTGGCTATAACTGCTGTAAGGTGGGAGCCAATAATTACCTGCAGCGAGTGGTCAGCACTTTCAGCAACATGAACATCATCCTGGCTGGAGACCAGGTGGACAACTTGTCTTCACTGACTTCTGAGAAGAAGCCTCTGGATATTGATGCCACAGGTGTGGTTGGACTGTCGTTTAGTGGACAGCGAATCCAGAGCGCCACGGTTCTCCTCAGTGAGGATGTGACTGATGACAAGACGGCTGAGGCAGCCATGCAGCGTCTCAAAGCCGCCAACATCCCCGAAGAGAACACCGTCGGCTTCATGTTCGCGTGCGTGGGCCGGGGCTTTCAGTACTACAGAGCCAAGGGGAACGTGGAAGCTGACGCCTTTAGGAAGTTTTTTCCCAGTGTCCCCTTATTCGGTTTCTTCGGAAATGGGGAGATTGGATGTGACCGGATAGTCACCGGGAACTTCATACTGAGGAGGTGTAATGAGGTAAAGGAAGAGGACCTGTTCCATAGCTACACGACTATCATGGCGCTCATTCACCTGGGGGCCTCTAAATAGACTGGCTCTCACAGGATGTAACTTTGGGGGGTTGCCTTTTTCAGAAAAATGGAAACTTGGGATATAAGTATTTTAAAACCAAACTAGCTCCTTGTGCTTTGTAGCTTTGGTGCTCTGAGATCATGTTGGGTGAGTTTTAATGCAGAGATGAAGGACAGCTTTGTTCACAGATCAGACAGTGGGAGGAGGCCACCAGGAGGATGGAGGTTGAAGACCTGTAGTTACTGATGAACATGTAGCAGAATCATGACTTTATTTTCCCTTAAAGGCAAAAATTAAAGAGATGGTGGAGTCCTTTTTTCCTGCTTTTCAGTTTTCTCAGGAGCTGTAACAAATTTACTGACTTTTTACTTTTCTGATGACTTTGTTTTCGTAGGTAAGTTAGCATTTTCCTCTTCACGGTAAAGAGACTGTAAGGGAACAATCTTTTTCACATAGTCCTGAAAATTATATCACCATATTTTGGTTTTATACCAATAAAATACACTTGAAACCCCCCCAAAAAAAGAAATAAAGATGACTCTGTGGTTAACAGCACTGTCTGCTCCTCCAGAGGCCCTGGGTTCAATTCCCAGTCCCCACATGGTGGCTCATAACTATATGCCTTCAGTTGCAGGGGATCTGAGTCATCTTCTGTCCTCCACAGGCACCAGGCACACATGGTACACTTACATACTTGCAGATAAAATACACATACACAACACAGAATGAAATACAATAAAATAAAGAGATTGATTGGCTGAATGGTTGGTTGGTTAGCTGGCTGGCTGGCTGGCTGGCTGGCTGGTTGACTGGTTGGTTAGTTGGTTTACATGCCCTATATTAGTGAGTTCTTTTGACAAATCCTGTGATGATAACAATGGACGAGGCAAGTGTGATCCTGCTATCATGGAAGACACAAAGATGCCACCACTCTTCCGTATCCACAGGTTCTGTCACAGATTCCAGTGCAAATTAAAACTGTTTGGGTAAAAAGTATCTGCTGGAAATGTGCTGGATATTTTTTGTCTTTCAAAGTATCACTTAAAAAAAAAGCACTATTGTGCTTAGACATGCCAGATGAAGAGAAGCTAAGGGAGGCCGCAGTAAGAGGAACCCACGCTAGACATCAGAACCATTGTGAGCCATGAACCCAAGAATATTAGTCATATCTTTTTATGTTCTGTGTTTTGATGCTTTGCCATCTGGAGTCTTGCTAACCTCAGAGGACTGTCCATCCCAGGGTGAGCCAACGAAACTATTATGGCTTCAGGCTTTCTTTTAAGAGTGGTTTAATTACAAGTTCAATTTTCTTTGAGTTGGCTAAGACTAGCCAAATTATCCGTTTTATGTGTAATGACTGCGGAAGTTTTGATTTTGAAGAATTTGTCAAATGTATGCATGTAAAGATGTTTGACTAGAGTGGAGTCTCCAAACCCAAGTGAGACACCAGCTTCACTCTCGATGTTGATAATAATTGTAGTCATTGCTTTTTCTCTTACTAGAATTCTATTAACTTTATTGATATCAAAGCTCCTTTTTTGTTATTGCCTGCTTGTTTGTTGAGACAGGGTTTCTCTGTGGAGCCCTCACTGTCCTGGAACTCCCTCTGTAGACCAGGCTGGCCTCAGGCTCACAGAGATCCACCTGCCTCTGCCTTTCTTCTTTCATAGACTGTGCTTTGTTGTTTTTCTTTTCAGTTGCTTGGCATTTATGCTTACTTCATTTCCTTGAAAAGGCTTGCTTTCCACAGTTACCAAAGTTCCCAGACTAGAAGCTTTGGTTACTGGTATCTGATTTTCCGCTTTTCTACTCTATGTATGGGAAGGTGTGAAATTCCTATCACTGCACTGCAGTGGGGGTACCCACAAATTCTAATGTGCCGCATTTTCCCTCCACTCAATGTGTGCCTGAATCCCTTTGAGAGTCCTCTCTGACCCATAAATTTTTCCAAATATACCTGTGAGTTTTTTTCATGTTTGGAATTTTTCCCACTGCTTTTCTGAATTGATTCTAGTTTGATTCTGTTATATCGGAGAATAGGACACATGCTTTTAATTCTCTTAAATTTGTCGCAGCTTCTTTGTGGCTTGGGTTATGGTCTATCTAGGTACATAACGTGGAGCCTGAAAAGAATGTGTTCAGCAGCTGTAGAATTTTCTATAATTGTTCATTCGCTGCTGTTGATTGATGGCCTTATTCCTATGCCTACTTCCTGGTTCTCTGCCTACTCACTGCAGTGGCTGTTAAGCTGGAAGCAATGGACGGTGGTTGCTCATGCCTTTAATACAGCACTTGGGAGGCAGAGGCAGACAGATCTCCAGGTTTGAGACCAGCTGGTCTACAGAGTGAGCTCTGGGACAGCCAGGGCTACATGGGAAAACCCTGTCTCAAAACAAACAAAAAAGATGGGAGCATTCAATTGCCAACTCTACTCGTGGATTTGGCTTCTTCCTCCTTCTGATCCTGTCAGGTTTGCCTTCAGACACTCTGCAGTTCTTTTCAGGGAACTTAGTTTTCATGGTGTCCCTCTCTACCTCTGGTCGCTCTCTTTTCTCCGAGATGCACTGTATCTCTTAGCCATTTAAAAAGCCACCCCTGATTTCTTTTCATAAATACTTGTGTAGCGTAGAATTTTCCCCTTTTCGTTACATTGTATTTGAAGAGAATTTCTCATAAATGGCACATCGTTAAGTCCTATTTTTAATCCACTCCGCCGATTGGATTCTGTTTTGTATTTACTTCATTAAAATCACACAGGCTTAATGTCATTACTGGTATGGAAGAGTTTCCAATTGCTGCTCCATTTATTGCTTTCTGCTTCTCATTCCCCTCTTTCGTCTTTAGGCTGCCGTGAGTGACTTGGATTGTCTTACTCCCTGTCACTTTCTACTGGTTTTGAATGTCTGCCCGTGTAGCTTTTCTACAGACGGCCATTCTTGTGTTATATCACAGATCCACACACAGTCCACTGGCGTCATTATTCTACCAGCTCAGCCGAGGTGTAAGCGTCTTCCCTTACAAGACATTTGTCGACACAGCTGCCTTGGCCGCTCATGCACAGCCCGTGTGGAAGAATGAAGTTCACCAAAAACACTGCTCAACTTGCAGCAGGTGATGGCTCCATGAGTTCTCCAAGACAAGGTGTAAAGCCAAGACACTCAGTGAACTTTCCCAGAACACCTAATGGCTGCCAAAAGTGGCTTAAGAAAGCTGGAGAAGGAGTGGCTTTGGCCAGAGCAAGGTTTCCTGCCTCCACCTTGACCTCAGCCTTAAGGTTTTTTAAAAGGGTGACCCGGATTTCGTTCTCTTGTCATGATTTCCACTACACGTGTAAGAAAATTGTCCTGTGCCTTCTTTTACATTAAATAGATGTTCGCCCATGAACCATTTTAAGTTTCTTGTTGTTTCGTAAATGTTTTGCTTAGCTGTTTTCTTAGCAGATGTGGGGAGATTATGACCAACTTTTTAATGTAAAAATGTAGTTTAGAGCAGGCCTGAGCCAGTGATCTCCACCACAGCAGGTTCAAGTCAGCGAACTTCACAGGAACAGGTATGAAGGAACAATGGTCAATGAAGCAGGCCCAAGCCAGAGACCTTTGTGGGATTGGATTCAACCCAGGGTCATCTGCGGAAAAGGTCCAGGTCCCAGCCAGCAACCTCCATGGGAGCAAACCTGAGCCAGCAAATTCAGCCAGGATAGACTCAAGACAGAGACCTCCAGTGGAGTAGGCCTGAGCCAGCGACCTCCATAGGACCAGGCCCAAGCCAGCCACCTCTGTAGGACCAGACCCAAGCCAACTACCTCAGTGGAAGCAGACCCAAGGAAGCAACCTCATGGAAACAGGCCCAAAGGGCCACCAGGATAGCAGAGCAACCCCCAGGAGACCTGAGAGAGCTCCAGGAACACTAAGTGACCTCCAGGATGACTGGTACCATGGCCCTGACTGTACCATGAGAAGCAACCATCTGAGCCTTGGATCCACTAGCACCTGGAGGTTGATCACCAGAGACACAGCCCCAACTACACCAATCAGAGGGAAAGATGAGTAGACAAAATAAGAAGGCATTCAAAACTATAAAGAGCAACAGAACACCAACAAAAACTAGTGGCTCTACAAAAGCAAGACTTAAACACCCCAATATGGATGAAGCAGAAGAAATTACCTAAAAAAATAACTTTAGGAGATTGTTTGAGACCCTTAAAGATGAAATGAAAAATTCCCTCAAAGAAATAGAGGAAGAAAAAAAAAGAAATAGAGGAAGAGACAAATAATAAATCGGAAAAAATCAACAAAGCCCTTAAAGAAAATCAATAAAAAGCAATCAAACAGATGAAAGAAATGATTCAAGACTTAAAAAGCAAAATAGAGACAATAAAGAAAACACAAACTGAGGGAATTTTGGAAACAGAAAATACGGGGAAATAGTCAGGAACCGGAATTACAAATGCAAGAATAAACAGCAGAATATGAAAGATGGAAGAGAGAATCTCAAGCACTAAAGATACAATAGAGGAAATAGAGTCATTGATCAAAGAAAACATTGAATCTAACAAAAGCCTAACACAAAATATCCAGGAAATATGGGACACCATGAAAAGACCAAACCTAAGAATAATAGGGATAGAAAAAAAAAGTTCAACTCAAAAGCACAAAAGATATATTCAACAAAATCATAGAAGAAAACTTTCCCAACCTAAAGAAAGATATGCCTGTGAAGATACAAGAAGCTTATAGAGCACCATATAGACTGGACCCAAAAGAGTCCCCTCACCATATAATAATCAAAACACTAAACATACAGAATAAAGAAAGAATATTAAGGGTTGCAAAAAAAAGTCCAAGTAACATATAAAGGCAGACCTATCAGAATTACACCTGACTACTCAATGGAAACAATGAAAGCCAGAAGGTCTTGGTCAAACGCTATGCAGACATTAAGAGACCACAGATATCAGTCCAGACTACTATATTCAGCAAAACTTTTAATCACCATAGACGAACAAAACAAACAGAGCCAGATTTTACCAATACCTAGCTACAAACCCAGCCCTACACAAAGTACTAGAAGATAACTCCATCCCATGAATAAGGAAAATGTCATACATGTATACAATGAAGTACTGCACAGAAGAAAAAAATAATGTCATCTTTTAATTTTCAGGCAAATGGATAGATCTAGAAAACATCATATTGAGTGAGGTAACCCAGACACAGAAAGACAAATATCACATGTACTCACTCATAAATGGCTTTTAGACATAAAGCACAGGAAAACCAGACTACAATTCACAATCCCAGAGAACCTAGACAACAAAGAAGACTCTAAGAGCGACATACATGGATCTAATCTACATGGGAAATAGAAAAAGACAAGATTTCCTGAGTAAATTGGGAGCATGAGGATCATGGGAGAGGGTAGGGGGGAAGGGGGGAGAAACAGAGGGGAGCAGAGAAAAGTGTATATATAGCTCAATAAAAACAATTTTACAAAAAGAATGTAGTTTAGACTAATACTAACGTAATGGCAGCAGCACTGCCTAGAACTCTGCCTCCACACTGCCCCACTGATCCCGTCTCCGTTTTGGTTTTCCATATGTCTCTGTTGTCACAGAAACCGTGTCTGTGTTTTTGCATGCCTGTTAACCTGCTTCTACAGTTACTGCTTTACATTGTTTTCTAAATGAAAAAAAAAAACATAAAATACTTTGTTGACTTTTTTATTTGTATGTTTCTGTGTTTGTATATTTATATGTTTGTGTGGTTTTGTTTGTGTGTTTTTTGTGTATTTGTGTGTTTTGTATGTTATGAACATTCGTGTATGAGTGTTTGTGTTTGTGTTTCATATGTTTGTGTGCTTTGAATGTATATAATTGTGTGGCTTTGTATGCTGTATGTCTGTATAACTTTTCTACACAGAGCTGTTAGAAACAATCCCATTTCTGATGGAAAGCAGGCTGTCTGCAGTGCCTCGTTCACACGGGTCTGCAGTCTTGCAAGCTTGTCACCCTATGCTGTCCTCTGGATGGGCTGGGAGCACTTGACCTAGAGGTTGTCACACAGAAACGCAGCTATGCCAACCCCGGACCGATGGGCAAGCAGAAAACTCGTGTTCTTTGAGAACGCAACTCAGAAGGGATGAACGCAGAGCAGTGAGGCAAGAGGCCAGAGACTCCGCTCAGTAGACCAGAGGAGTCAGAGAGTGACAGATGCCAACAGCCGGCCACCCTGACACCCAAGGCGTTTTTTTACCTCCCTGAGGATTTGAGCTGTCACCTTCAGGACTTTCGCTCCAGCCTAAAGATTCCCTTCACAGGTCAGGTCAAATCTACTGGTGAATCCCTGCAGCTTCCGCTCAGCCTAATCCCACCTGCATTTTTTAGGACAAGTTTTCTGACTATGAAATGCTTGGCGGGGGCTTTTTCTTTCAATAGTCTGAATATGTCAAACCACAGCTCCGGCCCATCTCATCGGACAGCAGCTGTTAGCCTGACTGTGGAGGCGCGAGAGCAGCCATGCCCTCTTGCTGCTCTTAAACTGTCTCCGTGCTGACAGTCGGGCACGGTGTGCGTGCAGGGGTCGTCCACGAGTTGCAGCTCGTTACATTTATTTAATGTGGACAAATGTCTTCCATCAACCTTGGGAAGTTTTCAGCCATAATGTCAATTATTCTTTCTGGTCCTTCCCTACTCTCCTCCTGGGACTCCCTTTACCAGTATTTTGTATGCTCAGTGGTATCTCCTGGGTCTCTTGAGCTCAGTTCATCTTTCTTTCTTCTTTTTTCTCCACCCCTTAGATGACACATTCTCTGGTGACATCTGCCTGTCACTCATTGGTGCTGCTGCTGAGCCTTTCCTGTGGGCTCTTAATCTCAGTTTTATCACTTTCAACTCAAGAGTTTCTACAGGCTATTTTCCACTGTGACATCCTTTAGTTAGTGAGACACATCCCCACGTGCCCCTCTTAGATGTTTAGGTGAGGTCTCCAGAGCTTTACGGAAATATTTCAAATAGCTGGTTTGTCTTATTAGTAGGTACAATTATGACCCTCCTTAAGAATGGTTTCCATGGGGCTGGAGAGATGGCTTAGCAGTTAAGAGCACTGGCTGTTCTTCCAGAGGTCCTGAGTTCAATTCCCAGCAACCACATGGTGGCTCACAACCATCTGTAATGAGATCTGGTGCCCTCTTCTGGCGTGCAGATGTACATGCAGGCAGAATACTGTATTCATAATAAATGAATAAATAAATAAATCTTTAAAAAGAATGGTTTCCATTGGCTGCTCACTACAAAAATGATAATTTGCTGTTTCTTCTTGCTAAAGCTGGGTGTCTTAAATGTTACTGCGAGGCAGCTCTGGAAAGAATCCTTTGTTGTGTCATTTGTTGAAGACGGTGCTACTGGAACAGTGAGGCAGTCAGTCTTGGTTCCGTGTGCATTTTGAAAGGAGACTTCAAATCTCAGCCAAGTGGTTGACAATTTCACCTTAGCCTTCCCTTGCTGGGGCTCCAGAATCTCAAGGTCAACCAGAAGGAAAAGATTAGAATTTTCCCAGGTCTGTCTTAAAGGCACACATAACCTTGAATATGTGTACAGCCTTGTACGCATAAGTGACCTTGTAGGTTCCAGGGAAGGTCGGGGTTTCACAAAGCCCCCTGTGCTAGCCTCGGTCTTCATTTTCCTTTTCAGGTTTTTCCTCTGCTCATTTCCCTCGGCTATTACCACCACCTCCAGCAAATGTGGTGCTAAACCGTCACTTTAGACGGCTTTTGACAAATTCCACTAAGGAAAAGACTGTGCGCACTGAGAACTTAGCCAAATTAGAGAAAAACAGCTCTGGTGAGTAGGAAGCCACTAGAAGGTTAAGCAGGTGGTGACGATCCTCCAGGAATTCCTTGGAAGAGTTCCACCTCCATCTGGCTCCTTTGGTGGCTCTCGGGGTGCTGGCTGGGACCTTTGCTGTGGCCGTGTGGTTTTCAGGAAATTGCAAGGTTGGACAGAGAAGATAAAAGAGAAAGTGAACGCCGCAAAACTTGTTCTTCTTTTCATTTGCCTTTCTAGAATGAACACTACCCGAAGCGTATGAAGTTTTGTTAATTTCTAGAGTAATCCAAGTAAAACGTACAATTAGAAGGAAGAGTAGAACACAGGCGACTTGAGAGAACAGAGTTGGGGGATACCCCAAGTTAAAGATGTATGCATGCATGACAGCGGGCAAGTAGGGGAGAGCACGGAGCAGGTAGGTGACCCACTGTTCTGTAAACTCGTGTGTGTGTGTGTGTGTGTGTGTGTGTGTGTGTGTGTGTGTGTGTGATCAGCGGCACTCTGCAGGGGAGCACAATGCTGCTCCCAGACAACATGGGTTATTTAATAAAAATCTCAGTGCCAGGCATGGGTAACCTCTCTATGAAGTATTAGTTAGAGAGGTTTCAAGGCACCCAAAAAGCACAGTTCATTGATACTGTTTTTGAATGTCCACCATAGCTGAAACGTAAACCTGTTGCTAAGTATCACCCACATGGTGAAATCAGTCTCAAACCGATAGGAAACTCTCCCCTGCTGGCCACCTTTCACAGTGTGCTGGAAGGCGTAATGCAGGCTGTCTGGACAGAAATGGTCTTACTTAGCACTGGACCCTGCCTTCTACAAGTTGTGGCCACTGGGAAAAATAACGGCATGACAGTTATATGGGCAACCAACACTTTCTGGTTGGATCTGAGGCTTGTTCCAGAGGAGGTGAATTTTATGCCTGGTACTGTAAGCCTGGTCAAAATCCCATAACTGGGGTAATCATAGGCCATAAAGGGGAGCTGACCGGTGTTCTTTTGTTCATGTTGTCTAACTACCCCCTTCACACTTACGTTTACACCCACAGGTTTGTGCTGTTTTCAGGCTTACTCAGAAATCTTTTCATACCATATATTGGGTAGTTTTATGTTAACTTGACACAGAGTCATTTGGGAAGGGGAAATCTCAATTGAGAAAAAATGCCCCCACCAGGTTGGCCTGTGGGCAAGCCTGACTTTTTAATCAGTGATTGATGTGGGAAGACCCAGTCCATTTTGGGTGATGCCTTCCCTGGGCAGGCGGTCCTGGATGCTATAAGAAAACAGGCTGAGCAAGCCATGTACAGCAGGACACATAGAGGAAGCCAGTAAGAGTTACTACTCCAGGGTGAGTTCCTGCCCCAACTTCCCAACTTGGACTATTATACTTACCTGGAAGTGTAAGCTGAAAAGATCCCTTTCCTTCCCAAGTTGTTTTTGATCATGGTCTTTATCACAGCAACAGAAACCCTAACTGAGACAAGTAGTTAATGCAGCCGCTCACAACTGGTCAGAGTGCTGAGAACTGGTGTCTGTGATAGGTCATCTGTATCAACCACCCCCCACCACCACTCGGGTCTTCTGTATCAATCACCCCGCCACCCGGGTCTTCTGTATCAATCACCCACCACCACCACCTGGATCTTCTGTATCAGCCACCCCCTGCCCCATCCAAAGCTCAGGCAGCATCACAGAAGAGGGGGTTGAAAAGGATAGAGGGTGAGAAGAGCTGTGGTTGCCTGTGGAAGACCTGTTCAAGGCCACACAGTCAGCACTCCCGCAGGGATGAGGGAGGTGCTCCAGAGCCCCAGCCCCAGCTGAGGAACTGCTGGCAGCTGATGGCTGGTGAGGATGGAAGAGCCACTTTCCTTTGGGGTTGTGGCTGCTGATGGACTGCCAATGCCCCATTGGAGGACCCCACACCCACCACATAGACTGCCCATGCCCCATTGGAGGATCCACACCCACCCACTCCATAGACTGCCCAAGCCCTGTTGGAGGACCCCACGCCCGCCCACCCCATTCACACATGGTCAGCAGTGATGGAACTCAATGGGGTTATTAATATTAACAATCATTTTTAAAGAGGACATGAAGTCCTGAAGGAGGTGGGCTGGTGGATCCCAGGCAAAGTCGGCAGGAAATACTAGGGAGTGGATAAGACCAAATACTTTGCAAACATATATGAAATTTTCAAAGAATACATTTTTTAGATTTTTAATTGCTGCTCTGAGCATCACTTTCTTGAGATTTTTCAAGAAGGAAAGCAACGCATCCGTCACTTGTCCCTAAGACTCTGGCGAGAAAGACACTAGACATGTGTCTGGGAGGATGCTGCCATGGGGACTCAGACAAAATCAAAGTCACTACTGCTGATGTCCAGCTTCAAATGAGCAATTAGGCCCTTTGTCATGGACCTCCACTGGCTAGTCCCAAGTTCCACAAGTGACTTCTCCCCTCCTCTTGTGTGACATTTTCTGTCAGTTACCCAGGACACGGGGCAGTGGGGAAGGACCCATGGCCACGCAACAGGGCTGAGCCATGGTCTTCAACTCCACCTCCACAAGACTGACTTCAGCTTAAGCTAAGGACTTCCTGGAGGGGAGGGCAGCTTCGCAGGACAAGCAGCACCCATGGTGACTGTGTTATCTTAGATGGCCTGCTGCTGCAAAAAATGCAGCATGCACCGTGTCCGCGTGTGTTTCACAGAACTTCTTAAGTACCATTTCAGTTGACACCCACCGCAGTGTTTGTGAGGCTTTCTCCTATCTGAGAAATATAGGGGAACCCACATCTGCTCACCCAGAAAGCCCAGGCCTTCCCTCTGTGCTGCAGTCCTCACAGATGTGCGTGATGCTCGCACGGAGAGACAGAAGGCACGCGGCACACTCAGAGCTCACGGCTGAGTGTTCTCACTAAATGTTGCTGTGAGTTTGTGAGTTTTGAGGAAATTCTTCAAAAAAATAAAAAGAGGGGATGGGGAGGGGAGACTGAAGAAAAAGGAAAATACACTTTTTTTTGAGCCAGGAGAACGGGGCAGACCGTCACGGGGCCCCTCTGGCAGGTGGGAGGGATCCTACGCCCCCCCCCCCACCACAGCAGCCTGAGAGGCTGCAGCCAGTCACCGGGAGGATGGTGAGGAAGCCGAGGGTGCCTGGCCCTCTACCCTGCAAGGTGAATGTGGGACCTGGCTGCTGAAGACTCTGGCAGCTGAGGAAAGTGTGTTCCTCACCTGGGGACAAAGGCCTCTTGGGACAGGCTGCAGGAGCAGGCATGCAGTCATTCCCAGCTGAGTGACATCAGCTTCAGAAAGCTGGGGATGGACACAACGGTGCCCCAGGTTTATGCTCCGGAAGTGACTTTGCAGAGGGGATGATTTCATCCACTGGCTGATTAAGGAAGGAGGAGATGGTTTCCCTGAGCTCTGGGGGAAGCGAGGCTCAGAAGCCAGGCCTTGTTAAGAGTTCTGGATGAATACAAGACGGATTTCAACTGGAGCTGAAGTCATCGACCAGGACAATGGTCATTGTGCCCCCAAGAATCAGGCCACGTGTTCCCACTAGGAAAAGCCTATTTTTAAGGCACTTGATAAATCAGTGCTGAGGTCAACCACACCGAGCAGTCCAAAACATTCAGGGGAAGTCTCCGAGGGTGTGCCTCCAGCTCCCGGCTGCAGCCACCCATTGTTTGATGGCTTCCTGCACCAGCTGGTCCCGCCAGCCAGTCTGCAGGCTCTGCAGAGACTGGTCAGGAGGACCTCGCAGCTGGCCACCACCCCGCCACACAGGTGTGGAGGGCGCCAGTCTGCCCCGCCAACTTTGCGGTCTCTAGGACTCCGCCTTGGCAGGCTGTGATCTCCAAACCCTGCGTGGGACCACTACCACTCCCGGTGCGGAGAGTGTGGAGAAGCAGACAGGGGTTTGGCAGCCTGCTTCCCACAGCACCCGTACTGGGGGACAGGCGGGAATAGAGGCTGTTGCTTCTTAGCCAGGCCACTCTGGCTGTACTAAGCTGCGTGTCCAGCCCACACAAAAGCTTTTGTGCATGTTTGCTTGATGTGATTCATGAATAAGTGAACACAGGGGGGCCATGAACTGGGAATAGATGAGCCCCCTCTTGTTGTAGATACAGAGAGTAAATTAGAAAATCTGTCTAAGGTATCCTCCTTTTCTGCGAGGTTGTTGGCCAAGGAGACGCGGAAATTCTAAGTGGTAAGCAGACTGAGGGAGGTTGAAAATGCCAGAAGCCTTCCGTGCTCCTCTGTCCTTCCTTTACCTAAGGTGAGGATGCAGGTGGGATGGTTGGAGCTCCAGCAGCCGTCACTAACTCTGAGTTGACAATGAAGATGGAAGTCACATGCTAAAGGGTGGAAAGTGCAGAAAGAAGCTGTTTCTCCACAGTGTCTGTGTCCGCCACATTGTCCCAGGGCGTCCATCTCTCCACAGCATCTGCGTCCACCACATTGCCCCAGGGTGTACATCTTATTCTTTCCGTGATAAGCTGAAGGGGTGGCCTTTCCATCTGATTTCAACCACTGTTGTCTGCTTGCTAATCCTAAAAGCTTTTTCCCACTCTAACTGGAAAAAAATCTGCCTTGCCTCCATGTCTGGCCTCCATGCCTGGCCTCCATGCCTTCCACCTTGCTTGTCCTCCTCTCCCTTCTGATGCTGAAGTGACACCAGCCTGTGCCTTCCCCAGATCCACAGCCTAGAGTGACAGGACAGCTCAGACCTCTTTCCCGAGCTCCACACCCATTTTCCTCCTCCAACAGAGAACCTGAACCCTCGCCCTTCCCGAGCCTGCTTTCCTCCGTTTCCCACTTCAGAACACTGTCCTGCTGTTGTTGCTAGAGCCTCGGAGCTTCAAGTCTTTGCAGCTCCTCTCTCCCCTCCCCCCCCCCCCAGCCATCAGCATGTTCCCTCTCTGTCTGGTCACACCCCCTCAACCCTCATTCTCTCACACTCCTGTACCAGGATTTTCCTCTTAGGACACCAAAACCAGCTCCCAAATCATGACACAAAGACTTGTTATTAGTTTTGAATGCACAGCCTTAACTTAGCTCTTTTCTGGCTAGCTCTTTTAGCTTAAATTAACCTGTTTCTCTTTGTCTACCATTTGTCTCGGGGCTTATTACCCTCTTCTGCATATCTTGCTTTCACTACCTCTCAATGTCCGACTGGCTAGCAGCTGCCTGACTTCTGATCCGTGTATGTCCTTCATTCTCTCATCCTTCTCTCCTCTTCTCCCACACCTATATTTCTCCTCCTACTTATTCTCTCTGCCTGGCAGCCCCACCTCTCCTGCCTAGCTATTGGTCATTCAGCTTTTTGTTAGGCCAATCGGGTGCCTTAGGCAGGCAAGGTGAGAGAAATGCAACTCATCTTTTCAAGATTAAACAAATGCAGCATAAACAAAAGTAACACACCTTTGCCCAGTTAAAGCAATATTCTGCAACCCACTCCAAACAATGGCGTCACTCCTGTGCCTGCTCTCAGTTCAGGAGGTCTTGGCTCTAATTCTCTACCGTCGTGTGACTAAGGGGAAATCCAGATGCTTCATCCATGGTGCACAAGGCTGTCTTGTCTGCCTTTGCCCATCCCCCTGCCTAGGTCTACACCTTCCACCACAGTGACAGCCCCACCACAGTGACTGTCCTGAGAGAGTAACCACCTCACTTGATTACCATCTCACCACTGTGACCACCTCTCCATGGCAACCACTTCTCCACAGTGACCACACCTCTCTGCTGTGGAATAATTCTCTTATACACTGTAAAGATTTGCCAATCAAATTGGTTTAATAAAATGCTGATTGGCCAGTAGCCAGCCAGGTAGGTGGGGTGACCAAACTAAGGATGATGGGAAGGAGAAGGCTGGAGTCAGAGTCATTGGCAAACGCAGAGAAGCAAGATGAGAATGTCATACTGAGAAAAGGTACCAAGTCACGTGGCAAAGCATAGATAGAAATATGGGTGAATTTAAGTGCTAGAGTTAGCTAGTAACAAGGCTGAGCATTTATAAGTAAAATTCAGTCTCTGAGTCCATTATTTGGGACCAAGCAATTGAGAAAGAAATGTCTGATTACACCTCTCCATGGTGACCATCCTCAATGGTGACCACCTCTCCACAGTGACCATGCTACCATGATGACCACCTTACCACAGTGATCACCTCTGCACCATGAACACCTCTCTACCTTGACCTCTCTACCTTACCACAGTGACCACCTCTCCACAGTGACTATCTGTCCACAGTGACCACCTCTCCACGGTGACCACCTCACTGTGGTGACCGCCTCTCCATGGTGACCACCTCCTCACTGTGACCACCTCTCCACAGTGACCACTTCTCCACAATAACCACCTCACTATGGTGACTACCTCACTACGGTGACCACCTCATCATGGTGACACCTCTCCACAGTGACCACCTCTCTACGGTGACCACCTCGCCACAGTGACCACCTCTCCATGGTGACTGTCTCTCCACAGTGACCACCTCTCCACAATGACAGCCTCATCACGGTGACCACCTGTCCACAGTGACCCCCTCCCCTGCTCACACACTAGTCTATAATCTCAGCCCGGTTCACTCCCCGCTCCCTACATGCTTTTCTAACATTATCAATGGCCAGAAACTTCAACTCTCCATCCCAGAGGCCTCTCAAGGGGTGGGCTTAGCAGCCTCCATCCTCTTCCCCTCTGTAGCTTTCCCATGCTCTCCAATGTCTCCTTCATTACTCATCTTCTAGTCTCTTTGGAGCATCACCTCATCCACAAGATGTCTTCACCCCCTTCACTCCATCACCCCATCTGTGGGATGTCTTCACCCCCTTCACTCCATCACCCCATCCGCGGGATGTCTTCATCCCCTTCACTCCATCACCCCATCTGTGGGATGTCTTCACCCCCTTCACTCCATCACCCCATCTACAGGATGCCTTCATCCCCTTCACTCCATCACCCCATCTGCGGGATGTCTTCATCCCCTTCACTCCATCACCCCATCCACGGGATGTCTTCATCCCCTTCACTCCAAAGACAATGTTGTGGTCTGTAGCCATCCTTCAGGTTGAATGTGTCACATCAGCACCTGTAGCCCTTGTTCATTCTGTGTCTTTAACCTTCAGTCTGATGCCAGCTTCTTCACTCTGTGTCGACCATAAGAGTGGATGTGTCTGGTCCTGGGTGCTTGTCTTTGATTCTTCCCTCATCTACAAGGCTATGACATTCAGAATCCTTTCAGGTTTTGTTGTCACAGAAAAGTTAAATTGGAGATTAAACAAAACAAAACATGGTTTTTCTGAAAACTGCAAACTTGCCCCGCTGTCTTCTGCGTGTCCTGCCATGATGGTCTAGCACCATGGTGACTCTCAGATTGGATGCTTCTCTGTGCATCTGAATCACTGACTGAATTCACCGCTGAGTTTGAATCCCTCAGCATAAACGGCACATATTTACTGAAGTTCCTCCCTGGACCAAGCCTCTGTATGATCAGTCTGGGGGTTTTCAAATGCTGTGTCTTGGATTATTGCCTCTTCCCATTTGTGTTTTCTTCTTCACGCCAGCCTGTGCCTCCAAACATGGCTCCCTCTCTTCAGCCTCCATAACATTACAGTCCTCAACCTCCGCTCTTTCCTGGGGGCTTCCAGCAAGTCCAGATGGCCTCTTTCTTCTTCATCAGCTCTGCTCTCCCTCACTGCCTAATGGACTGCTCAGCTCTGTGGGCAGTGTACATGTGGACAGCCTTCCCTTCTTCTACCAGTGATGGCCTTTCCAGCTGGCTTGTCCCTCACACTAATGTCCTTCTTATCACCCTTAGCAACAACCTAATAATTACATTAAATCCATATGTAATATCGTTATATCTCATGAAAAACATGAAATGCCAATTCTTAGATTATTGTTTATTTTTTCCTAAAAAATAACACTTTCAAAAATTGGATTTTCAAGCCTGGTGGTGGTGGTGCACGCCTTTAATCCCAGCACTTGGGAGGCAGAGGCAGGCGGATATCTGTGAGTTCGAGACCAGCCTGGTTGGTCTACAAGAGCTAGTTCCAGGACAGGCTACAAAGCTACAGAGAAACCCTGACTTGAAGAAAAAAAAATAGATTTTCAGCTGCAATCAGTGTGTGCAGTTCAGACCACATTCATTGGTTTACTGTTTCTATTCAACTGTCTCCACAAAGATCTTTGTGGATAAGCCAGGAGGTGGTGGTGCACGTCTTTAATCCCAGCATTCTGAAGACAGAGACAGGCAAATCTCTATGAATTTGAGACCAGCCTGGGCTACAAAGCAAGTTCCAGGACAGTCAGGACTGTTTCAGAGAGAAACCCTGCATCAAAAAACAAACAAATAAAAACTCTTTGTGGATGAGAGCATTGGATCACTCTCTTTGCCTGTTCCCTGACCCCTGGTTCCCTAAAATCCCCCTGGGGACCTAAAGCTAAGAGCAAAGCCAGCTCCCTCCAGGCCAAGTGCCATGGCCAGTGTCAGGCACTTGCTTTTGTGTGACTTTCCACTCAAGAGGGCCAGATTTTTCTGGCATTCTGAGGAAAAGTGGATTCCTGTAAATGGGAAGCTTAGGAGATAGTCCTTTCACCCAAGGTTCTACCTGGAAGGTGAAGCCAGGCTCACCTGGGCTCTGCCAAGGGCAATGCACCTTGGGAGTATTGCACCTTTTAGCGCAGGGTCGACTACCTAAGCTTTTATCTCTCTGTATTGCAAGCAGTCTGGGTGACAGAGTCCAGACTCTCAGCCACCCCCACCCCAGAAGAAAGGGACTGCGCAGTTAGGCTCAGTTACTTCTTTAAACCTTGGCTAGAGACAAGCTTCTTCCACCTCTGGCCAACTCAGCCACTAAACAATGAAAATGTCCCCAATTGTGCTTCTGGCTCTGTCATTGTCGCTGAAGATAATGGGAGTCCTGGTCAAGGCTAGCGATTGTTGATGCTCTTCCTGGGCCTTTTTGTGTTGCTTTATGGCCACTTTCAGTACTTCCGTGTTTATTTTAAGCACAGGTTTGAAGAGAGATCACTTGG
The DNA here is from genome assembly GCF_014885135.2 of Alexandromys fortis. NCBI lineage: Eukaryota > Metazoa > Chordata > Mammalia > Rodentia > Cricetidae > Alexandromys > Alexandromys fortis. The sequence goes on from NW_026067943.1 coordinate 7,476,422, forward strand.
GGCTAAAGGTTTTCAGGTTCCAGCCATCCTCATTCTTTGAATTCCCATAACCAAGTTTGATTCCCCAGCATCTTGTAGGTTCTTAGAAAGCAAGGTAAACAGAGTAAGCTTTCACTAAAACATTTGGGACCAGAGCTGACCTGGACCCAGGCTAGGATGGCCCTAGACAAGGGTCTTGAAAACATGCGAGTCCCAAGCAAAGAAGAGCAATCCAAAGCCACGTGTGGAAAAAGCAGGGACGGTAGACAAGCAAGCTGTCCAGGAGGGGACTCCACTGAGGTCTGGGGAGGTCAGCTGAGCAGATAGATAGTCCAGATCCGTATTGGCTGATGTGCACCCATAGGCTATAGGAGGGGCTATGGGTCCCTGGTAGTGTCATTATGTCTCCAGGGCCACAGGCTGTGAGCTTGTCCCCAGCGGGACAGTATTGGCAAGTGGTGTGTGCTTTGAGAGATGGGCCCAGGCAAATAAGTAGGTTGTGGGGAGCTGCCCTGGGGAGGAACTGGTAAAGTTCTCATAAGACCCTGACTTTTTCAAGAGAGGTTGTTATGAAAAAGCAGGTCTGGCCCTCCCTGGCTATTTTCCAGCTTCTTGTCTCACCATGTGACTCTCACACACTATTATGATGTCATTCAGTGTAAAGTCTCACCAGAACTGAGTCAGTGCCCCTTGGGCCTCCTGCATTGTGAGCTAAATGGCCCTTTTTGGTTAGTTGGTTAGTTGGTTGGTTGGTTGAGTGGTTTTTGGTTTTGGTTTTGAAGACAGGGTTTCTCTACAGAGTCCTGGAACTCACTCTGTAGACTAGGCTGGCCCCAAACTCAGAGAGATCTGCCTGCCTCTGCCTCCTGAGTGCTGGCACTAAAGGTGTGAACCACACTGCCTAGCTGACCCTCTTTTCTTTATAAAGGGCCAAGCCTTGGATATTTTGTTACAATAGAAAACTGGCTGGCACAGGAAGCCTGGAGTCTTCCTTCAGGTCTCCCTGAAGATAAAGTCTGACTGGAGCTCAGCAGGGTGAGCCGCTCATGCTGGTACACTCGGGGCTATAGGATAGGAAAGCTGAGTTCTATAGCCAAGCCCAGGGCTTCTCAGAGCACCCCCTCCACCCACGAGTTTCCAATTCCTCATGAATTCCTCAGTCCCATTCTTGGGCAAACGGCAGCACTTGCCTCTAAGAACCAGTAGTTACAGCTGTAAGCATTTGCATCTTGGATGGAAAGAGATCCTGGCAGTTAGGAGCCAAGGAATCCACCAAGTCACTGTACGCATACCAGCTTACAACCCTGCTCCAGGGAAAGGTTTCCCCAATGTTAACACTCTGCTCCAGCAGGGGAGGGCTTCCCCAGAGAAGTTGTTACAGCTCTGCTCCACTCAGCTCTACGCCCGCTCAGAAAGAAAGCTGCCACAGCCGGGCTCTGCTCCAGCTAAAATGACACACAGCACATTAAACCTCACTTGAGATTCATTGGGAAGGAAGAACCCAGGAGGGTGGCTGCCTCTTAACAGGGTACAAAGCTTATATAGGATTTCTTGTGGAGGGAGGTGAGCAGAACTCTCCAGAGTGGCTTGGGATTGGTGGGGTTTTGTAGCCTAATTCTGGAGCAAAACTCTGGGATTGGTAGGATTCTGTGCATATGCCCAAAGCACTGGACTTACTCCACAGATACCTGCTCAACCACATTCACTGATGCCCTTATTCACAGTAACTAGGAAGTAGAAATAACCTGAACGTTCTTCAACTGATGAATGGATACTGAAAATGTGGTACAGAGACACTATGGAATACTATTCCGTTGTAAAGAAAAAAAAAACAACTTTCAGGCAAATTGATGGAACCAAAAGGATTGATTATATTGAGGACATAACCCAGTCTCAGAAAGACAGTGTCGAATGTTCTCCCTCACCTGTATAGTTGCTAGCTCGAAACCTTCAGATGTGAGCATAACTTCCGGAGTAACCTCAGAAGCCAGGAGAACATAACAGGATCATGGTGGGGGAAGAGCAATAGAGAAGAGTAGCGGGGTAAAAGGACTTGGAAGGGAGAAAAGGGGAGAACAGGGAGGTGACTAATTGGAAAGAGGAGGGAGGTCAACACAGGAGAGGGAGTGATGAGGGGGAAATGGTCGTAAGGATGTCCAAAAAGCAATAAAGAGCTACATTTACCTATTTATCTAAAATTACATTTAATACATGTAAATATATATATATATACATAATTTTTTAAAGCAGACTTTCCCATCTGAGCTGGCAATATTCTCCCCAAGAGCCACAGACTAACAAAATCTTCCAATACCAGGCATGAAAAGTCCCCTCATGTGTTGGTGTTCAGAAGAATCTAAAAGACTCCCAAAACATCATAGACCATTGCTGTTGTTTGCAGTTGCCTCGCAGAGGCTGAAGGTAAGTCCCTACTGCTTCAGGCACCATGTACTTCAAACATAGAACCTGGTGAATCCCCAAGCATGATCTTACCAGGTATGCCAGAAGGTGCCATGCTAGCCTCCAAGAGAAGGACACAGCCTACCCAGCTATGACACCTAGAAACCACCGTGACCAGAGATGGTGTAACCCTATGGGTGCAGCAGCGGCTCTCCTGTCTTGTCGGTAACACCGGCTCTCATTCGACTTAAGGTCGACCCATCAAGATGAAGACCGTATCTGGTACGGGAAACCTAGCCTACTAACAGGGATTTATGAGGTCATGGACCTAGCAGAAGAGCCTACAGCTAGCATTTTACTAAACGAAACTAAGCCCTAGCTACATTCTAAATATTTACCCTTATTCCCACAAGTAAGTATAACTCTCACCCTTCAACAAATAAATGTCTCTTTGCAACAGAGACTGCTACAGAAAACCACAACCGTTCAAAATTCAGAGAAGCAGTAAGAGTGTGGTGCCCAGCCCCAGCTGGTCCGTCTACAGCACAGCTCCTGCAGCTAGGGCTCAGGGAGCATCTCAGAAGAAAAAGTAGGAAAACTGGAGGAGCCAGAGAAACATGAAGTCTGCTGTGGGACTATCTCCTAGAAATGACAGAAGCTGTATCCATGACATCTCAACAACGGGGCTACCTAAACAAGACCTGCACAGGACGACTACAATAGACAAGCTAACTTGGAAGGGGGAATCCCATGGGGCCTCAACCCTAGACAAGAGCTACAAGCAGCTAAGGACTATGGGAGAAATAATCTTCCCTAGGGAGGAGCCCCCAAGTTGGTTCAGTTTTTAAATCATATCCAAATAACTTTATATAGATGAAGTAGATTGTCTTTAAATATCTGTCTGTCTCTGTCTCTCCCTCACCCCGTGTGTGTGTGTGTGTGTGTGTGTGTGTGTGTGTGTGTAACAAAGAAAAAGAGACCAGAAGCCATGAATTTGAATTTGAGAGAACAGGGTGGGTACATAGGAAGGTTTGCTCGGAAGAAAGGGAAAGAGGATCCTACTATGGTCAGTGTAGCCCAGACAGCTACCATGTGACGACTGAGAGGGGACCCACAGCCCTGTGGAGGGCTGGGCGAAGGAATGAGGGAGCCAGTCTGCATGGGACAAAGTGGGACACCATAGGGTTTGTCACAGTGCCCGGGATGATGTGCAGCTTAATCTCATAGACCATTGGCTTCTGGAACTTTCCCTCCCTTTTCATCAAACAGAGGTTGGCCTTAAATGACTAAAACCATAAAAGGCAGAATCTCGGATGCGAGGGCAACTGTAATATTAACAGCAGAGGCTTTATGAGCTTCCCTTTCTGCAGCCGCTGGACCTTAGATTCCGGGGGTATCTGGATCAGGGAGTGGTACGGTAGCCCTCACCCACGTGATCCTCTCCTTGTAAACCCAGCCTGAGGGATGAGCTCTAACATTTCAGTGAGAAGGAAGAGGAAAGGAAGAGCAGAAAGCGAGCCCGTGAAAGGGCAGGTGGTGTTGAACTTATCACTCACTGCCGTCCCCAGAGTCGTGCAAACCCCCAGGGGACCACTCTTTCCCTAAAGAGACATACATGAGACAAAGCCAGCTTAAAGCTTACCCATCTGACTCTAAACTTGGCACAGGCAGAGATAGAACAATGTGCTATACTCTAAATTCTTCTCGGCTTACACAGAAAGAATTTTCAGGTAGGCCCACAGAGACTAACATCAGAGTGTTGTGGGGGGTCCTGACAAAAGGGTGTCTCTGCCAGGACAATGTGAGAGAAGAAGTGAGAGACTCCATGCTGTCCACCCACACACCGATGAGATACTTTGCTGCCCATCGATAGCTGAGCACAGCACATGGCTACAACTCCCAACAGACCTCAGAGCTCACAAGCTGGGGGCTGGTGTCTTAACTCTACAGCCTAAAGAGAAGCTGTATGGAACAGTCACCTCCACTCTCTGAAGGGGTGATGATGATGGTCTCTGCTTTTGTTCATTTACAAAACACACCCACATGTGCACACACAGCTGCACAAACCTGTGTGCACACACAGCTTAGCACGACTGCAACAACCAAGCAAGAGCAGCATCTGTCCATTTGGATCACTGAGCGGACATGATACAGCAGCAGCGATCAGATCTGGACCTGAACCTGGGTTTCCTCAGAGCCTCCCTTCCTCGGGGCTTTGCTAGCTTTCTCATGAGTCCTGTGCATTTCCACACACAGAAAGGGCCCCATGCCTGTCCATCTGGACCTTTTGAGTCCGTTTGCAGGGTGATTCACAGGATGACGTGCCGAATATCGGAGAAAATGGAGTCTTGTTTACTTTTTAAAAGGAAAAAATCTTGCCAGTACCTCAGAGCCCCCCTTTCCCTGAAGAATTCTTACTACAAATAGTCTGTCATGAACTTCCAGTGCCTCGCTTCCAAGTCCTTCCAAATGCTGTTTAAAAAACGCTCCAAGAGAGCGTTCCAGCAGGACAGCCGGGCCAAAGTGCCTGCTGCTGGATGTGCGGAGGGAAGGGGTAGGAAGGACAGCAGCTGGCAGCATCTACATAAGTGTGGTTCTTCCTCCCTGAGGCGTGTGTGTCGCAGACTGGTCTAGGCAAACCCAGGTTCAACACATGCCCTCACTAGTGCTTGTGTACCTAGGCACACACCAATCTGGCAGATCTGTGCACGACCACATCTTGGTGTGACATTCACACGACGCTGCAGGCATAAGGAAGCAAGCACACCCATGCCTTCCCGGAGCTGGATCGCCGGGGTCAGCTGCCAAACTTCCTGTCATGGCATGGGGAGTGTGGGTCAGACTCAACTACCTCTCACAGAGACCTGCCCTCTACAGTGAAACAAACAGACAATGGCATCTCAGCCTCTGACCCCTCATGGAGGGAAGCCACTCTATGGGTCCCCTTTCTTCCCACCTACTCTAAAGACTCCATGGGGTAGAGGCCCCATGGGTCAAATCCCTGAAAAGCATACATCATCCAGCACCCATGGTCAGCCTTCAACAATCCAAGCCTGTCAAAATGAAGAAAGCAGGCATCCTTAGAATCTCCAACATCCCTCATTGTAAGGTCAATAATTTTATGCACAGTTCCACTTAAAATTTGAGTGTTTCCCTGTTCAGCGGGAGTGGCTTGAGGCGGCAATCAAGAACACCTTGTCTCTCACTTTCAACACATAGACACCTCACTGCAAAGATGGTCAACGTACCTAAAGCCCAAAGAACTTTCTGTAAAAAGTGTGGCAAGCGTCAGCCTAACAAGGTTGACCCAGTATAAGAAGGACAGGGATTCTCTGTATGCCCAAAGAAAGCGGCACTAGATCAGAAGCAGACTGGCTACAGTGGGGGAAGCAGATTGGCCACAGTGGGGGAAGCGGACTGGCTACAGTGGGGGAAGCGGACTGGCTACAGTGGGGGAAGTGGACTGGCTACAGTGGGGGAAGTGGACTGGCTACAGTGGGGGAAGCGGATTGGCTACAGTGGAAAGACAAACCAAAACCACAACAACGACTGTGCTCAAGCTAAGTGTGTCGAGCCTAACTGCAGACCCCTGAGGGTTCTGGCCATCAGGAAGTGCAAGCACTTTGAACCGGGTGGAGACAAGAAGAGAAACGGCTAAGTGAAAACACTTCTAAAACTTGTCAGTCTGAGAGGGGGAAAAAAAAAGCAAGCGGGCAGTGGTACACGCCTTTAATCCCAGCATGCAGGAGGCAGAGGCAGGAGGATCTCTGATAGTTGGAGACCAGCATGGTCAAGTTTTAGGACAGCCAGGACTATTACACAGAGAAACCCCTATCACAAAGGGGGGGGAAAGAAATCTCGAATGCCAGGTGTGGAGGTGTGTGCCAGAGATCCAAACAGCTGGAAGGCTGAGATAGGCGGATCCTGATTCCAGACCAATCAAGGCTACATAGCAAGACCGACTCAAAAATAAATAAATAAATAAATAAATAAATAAATAAACTAAAGCTTGGCTGTGAGGCTTTGAAAAATAAAATACTTTGTGTAGGGCGTACCACCAACTGTCATTCTCTGCTCCCTGCTCCCTCCCTCTTTCCTACAAAAAGGTCTTCTATGGTCACCCCAGAGAGCGAACAGCATGCACAAGGAAAGGGCAGAGCATGAACAGAGGGGACCAGAGCTGGTGGTGGCTGCTGAAATCCTTGCAGGCGGCCATTTGTCCTGGCTTCTGCTTAGTGCAGACACAGACGAGTACAGAAAACTAAGGGTATTCATTCCAACTTTAACGTCATGTCTCTGCACTGGGAAGTTCCTTTGACAGGAGAAAGGATGGGGTACCAGTGAAAGAGCAGACGGGCAGGGTGGGACTGTCTCTCAAGAGCCCAACATGGGCCATGCTACAGCGACGTGGCACTGGGCTCCTGCAGAAGCTGGCTCACATTAGGAGGGCCACCTCTAGGCTGTGCTATGACACAGAGCCTGCAGAGATGGCCCTGTTGCCAGGCAGGAAGACACAAGTAGGCAAGGCAAAACTGCCCCCCACCAGCATACTCATCCCCCTCTGTTTTAGGATGTGGTACCTAATACGGTCCGTAGCCCAAAAGATGCATCTCTAAACTAAATAACAGGGAAATGAACCGGGAGGAAAGGCCCTCCATAAGGCAGAATGAGCACGAAGCTTTTCAGATGTGTTTAGCCTACATGCTTAAATCCCAAATAAATCAGCGCAAAACTAACCTTACAGAATCAAGATGATCCTTTTCTCAAGATAATCACCATTAAAACCCTAGGAACCCTCCTGTGTTGTCACAAGTGCAAAGAGCAAGGATGAGTGGTTCTAGTTTTCTTTGGGAAATATTTGCCGGATTTTAGGAAAACACATTGAGCTCCTCTCAATTACAGAGAATAACCCAATGAGACAGGAATCCATTTTCTTCAAAGCCTTAAAGACCAACCTGAACCTTGCAAAGCCACCAGCAGAGAGCGCGGGGCAAATATTTCAAGATGTTGCTTTGGGAACATATTTTCTGGTTAAGAACCCAAAAACAAATGTGGACAGATGGCGTTGGGGCACGCTAGGAGCTGCTGCGCTGCAAAGAGATCAAGCAGCGAAGAGTGAGGCCGTGGGCTGCGGAAATGCTCAAGGGATAATCATTACCAGTCGGGAGAAAGAACTCTGGCAGAGCTCTGGCCTAGCATGGGCAGGGCCCTGGGTCTGATATCAGGTGCTCCAAGAAAATAAAAAGAAGAAATGTAAAAGCAACTTTAAAACCAATGACTGGGCTAGAGAGATGACTCAAAGGTTAAGGACACTGCTCATTCAGAGGTCCTGAGTTCAATTCCCAGCACCCACATAGTGGCTCACAACCATCTAGAATGGGAGCTGGTACCCTCTCTGGCTTGCAGGCACTCATGCAAGCAGAGCACTGTACACATAATAAATAAATAAATCTTTAAATAAAAACAGTGACCATATTTTATATATATACTGTATAAAAGTAGGCCAAGGACATGCATAAACACTTATGAAGAGAAGAGATTCAAACGGTTAATAAATTTATGAAAAACGTTCAGTATCATTAAATGTCAGGGAAGTGCATATCAAAATGGCAATGAGCTAGCTAACCATAGTTTAAAAAGACAATAGGATAGGTAGCCATGGGCTCCCAACCATGGAGAGCAGTGCCTGGACCGTGGAGGAGGCCCACAGCAACACCACGGGGAGTTAGGGTGCATGGCAAGTCACTGGGCTGTGGCTATGTATGACTCTAGCCCCACCTCAAAACCTATCCCAGCTTTCTATTGTACAGGGATGGATTTGCCAGCTGACTGGACAGAAGCAGACTTCTGACCAAAAGCCAGCAATTAAACTCGCCCATAAGGCAGTGGTATTAACATCACTCACTATGTGTGATAGGAACATAGGAATTTCAGACTCTTCTACCAATTAAGAAAGGACAATGAGCCCGGCGGTGGTGCCACATATCTTTAATCCCACCAGAGACAGACTCATCTCTGTGACTTTGAGGCCTACAGAGTGAGCTCCAGGATGTCCAGGACTACACAGAAAAACCCTGCCTCAAAAGAAAAGGGGGGGGGAAGGAAGGAAGGGAGGGAGGGAGGAAGGAAGGAAGGAAGGAAGGAAGGAAGGAAGGAAGGAAGGAAGGAAGGAAGGAAGGAAGGAAGGAAGGCAGGCAGGCAGAGACAACATGACAGAAGACCCCTCCTACCGGCAGGAGTGTCCACCCTGCTGACTCTGTGACAACAACGGCGAGTCAGAATGACTCCGACCACATTCACAGCTCTCCTGGGATGCGCACAGCCCCTAGACCACAGATCGCACACCCTTGCAACTAGACTGTGAGGTGAAGGCGTCACTGAACGATAAGGGGTCTATGAGGAGCTGAGTCCTGAAAACAGACTCCTGAAACTCAGAGACAAGGAAGGGGCCACGTGTCAGCAGGATTCGTGGCATCGGCACTCATGGATTCAGGAATGAGTCACGGCAGCCACCTACCTCCAGAGTACAGCACCATGCATGGTCCCACAACATCCTCTGTGGACAGCGGCTGTCCCCACCAGTTCAGGATGAACTTCCAGTGCAGACCAACACTGGGGTTGCTCAATAAAAAGTCCCCTCCTCTCAGGAAAATCCTACAGTCCTTTTAGCCTGGGAAAGCAGAGCTATGACATTCTGGAAACTACTGGTTTTGTGTCGGCGAGACCCAATAAGGAGATGGAGTCTGTGGTGCACAAGGACAGCATGAACAGCCGCCACAACAGGGGCTGCTTCCGCTGGAATCAGATAGCCAAGAAGGCCCCAGCTCTGCGCTAAGCATCCCCATGTTCATGCTAATGAGACCCGTGGCCGCTGAAGAACGCCTGGCTCCAGGGCTCCTTACACAAGAAGGACATTCATGACTGATGATGATGCGGTTGGCTGGGGCATGGTGCTGTGAGGAAGTAAGCCATGCCACACCCAGGCCTTGGGCCCCAGAGGCCCTGCAGCCACAGCTGGAGTGAGGGTCTGCCCACTTGTCAACGGAGAGACTTAAAATGCTTCCTGCAAACCAGCTGACCTTGGGCTGATTCACAGGCAACTGGCAGCAGAATGGTCCAGCCGGTCCCAGCTCTGTTCCACAGTGGCAATCCCGGGACAACACTTCCATGTAAACATGTGATAGGAACATACAAATCTTTTCTCCTCCCATGCACATCTTGAGTTTCCCTCACTTTCTGAATGTGAAAAAAAAAATTGAGTCTCACAGACACAGACAGAAGGGAAAGAGAGGAAGAAGGAAAGGGAGGAGAGCAGAGGGGGAGGGGAGAGAGAAAAGACAACAGAGAAGCAGGGTATCCCTGCTTGGTGGAACTGGTTTCCAGTTGTAGCTCTCGCTCATTGTCATTGAAACTGCTCTCCAGCCAAAATGTCCTTTGTGGGAATTGTTAAGTTGTTAAGTTTCAAGCCAGAAACAGTGGTGTGCACCTGTTGTCCCAGCTACTTGGGAGACTGAGGCAGGAGGACCACTGGCGCTCTAGTGTTTGAGGCCAGACTGGAGAGGGACAGAGAGGTGAGACTCCATCTCAAAAGAGGAGGGAGAGTAAGTTCAAGAAATTAGCATGGCTTTCTCTCGGAGGCAGCCTCAGCGGTGAGCAACGCAGCCACGGCCAAGATTAAGGCTCGGGACCTGTGAGGCAAGAAGAAGGAGGAGCTGCTAAAACAACTAGACGATTTGAAAGTGGAGCTATCCCAGCTTCGCATCGCCAAGGTGACAGGCGGCGCCGCGTCCAAGCTCTCCAAGATACGAATTGTCCGTAAATCCATCGCCCGTGTTCTCACCGTCATTAACCAGACTCAAAAGGAAAACCTCAGGAAATTCTACAAGGGCAAGAAGTACAAGCCTCTGGACCTGCGACCCAAGAAAACTAGAGCCATACGCCGGTGGCTCACCAAGCACGAGGAGAAGCTGAAGACAAAGAAGCAGCAGCGCAAGGAGAAGCTGTACCTGCTACGCAAGTATGCGGTCAAGGCCTAATGGAAGGGCAATAAAGTGCAAGACTGGCTAAAAATAAATAAATAAAAAATAAAAAAAGGAATTAGCATGAAACTGTTTGATAGACAGTCTAGACTTCTCTATTGTTCAAATTACATCAGACTCCACAGGCTTGCCACCCTCCATCTACAAAAAGTTCTGACGTGTTCAGTGCAACCGAAACAAGACTAGCAGCGACCTGTAAGCTGACATGTTTCTATTGTGGCATGGGGAAAAAAGAAACAGAACATCGTGTGCAATGGACAGGGTCCCAGGCAGGAACACGAGCAGGGTCACGGGCAGGGTCATGGGCAGCATCAAGGGCAGGGTCAAGGGCAGGGTCATGGACAGGGTCAAGGGCAGGGTCACGAACAGGGTCAAGGGCAGGGTCACAGGCCGGGTCATGAGCAGGGTCACGGGCAGGGTCTTGGGCAGCATCAAGGGCAGGGTCCAGGGCAGGGTCATGGACAAGGTCAAGGGCAGGGTCACGAACAGGGTCACGGGCAGGGTCAAGGGCAGGGTCACGGACAGGGTCAAGGGCAGGGATATAGTATCTCTAACTGTTTGCCCCATTTCTCAGAATTTTCATCACAGTCTTTCAAGGTAGATGTCACAACCCTCACTTTCCAAATGTGGAAAACAAGTCTGAGCAAGGCTACAAGTGTTCTGGGAGTTCGAACACCTGTAGGAACTATTAAGGACTACATCACACCTTTGCTTCATCCTAAAGTGTTACCTCCCTCAACAGCTTCCCCATCTAGGAACTTTATACTGAGGGCTGGAAATCCTTGAAGGGGACTTTGGAACCTGAGCCACTGTCCTCTCTTGCTCTCTGACCCTGATGTGAATGATTTAACTTCGCGATGTGCTCTTGCCAAGACCTACTGATCATTGAGAAGAACAGGAGTGTCGAGCCCACAGGCTGCTTGCATCCCAGGATGTCTGTGACTAAGACCCAACCAACACATTCGTAGATGAAATCATGGGGCAATGCCAAACGGCTGGATACCTTTGGACTAGAACCCCCAAACTGTGAGGCCCTTAACCCTTTCTTCTTCGTGAGCTATTATCTCTAGCATCTTATCTTGGGAGTGGAAAGCTGTGTAGCCCAGGTGGCCTCATCTGTATGTTTTGAAGTTGGCCAAAGATTTGGACTGAATTGTCATAGTTCCAATCAACATAAATTCAAACAAGATAAAATAAAGGTACAAGCTTTTTATACTTTTTCCTTTTTTATTTATTTAGTTTGGATGGTTGGTTCGTTGATTTGGTTTTTTGGTTTCTGGTTTTGGGGTTTTGGTTTTTTGTTTTATTCAAGGCAGGATTTCACTGTGTAGCTCTAAATGTCCTGGAACTCACTGTGTAGACCAGGCTGATCTCGAGCTCACAGAGATCCCCCACCTCTGCCTCCCAATTTACTAGAACTAAAACAGTGTTTGTCACCTATTCCCTGTTACTTGGAAGTTTCCCCCTTTTCCACATCATTTTGTACACTTTGTAAGGCTATCCTAGAATCCAGGGGAAGGGAAACAGGTGCCACCTCTTGAACGGGATAAATTTCAAAGCAGGGTGGCCCTTTTTAGTCCACACAAAGGAGGTACCCCCTATCTACTGAGCACAGGCCAGAGGGTTACCTAGTTATTAAAAGCTTTGGGCTATGCAGATACTAGGTAGCCATCGGATAGAACTGTAATAGTAATTTATAAACAAGCCAGCGTCTAATGAAAACCTCAGAGTCAGAGGATACTGAAATGGCCTTGCTACGGGGAGTCATGTGGAAGTCAGTTTAATCACTTCATCTGAATAATGAGGAGTCTGAGGTGTGGAATGGCCATGTGTCATGTACAAAGTCATGAAGCTTGTTCGGTAAGAACTTGGGCCAAATGCGATCTCCTGCCTTCCAGCCATATGGCTTTGATATTCAGCCTTCTGCAGCAGATGGTTATGGAGCCAAAACAGACCCTTGGCTATGGGGCACTCACAAAATGAATGAGGTTCCTTATACCCATGAAGATGAGGGAATAGAGTTTCAATCAAATCCAGTCTTGAGCTGTTAAATAACAACATAGGACTAATAAGTATTGCACATAGTTTCATAGTTGTCCTGCTTCAAAATTTAAAAACCTGTCACACTGGGCGGTGGTGGCACATGCCTTTAATCCCGGTACTCAAGAAAGCAGAGACAGGCAGATCTCTGTGAGTTTGCACAAGCCTGGTCTATAAGAGCTAGTTCTAGAACAGGCTCCAAAGCTACACAGAGAAACCCTGTCTCGAAAAACCAAGAAAGAAAAACCTGTCTCCCTGTCTCACTTGTACATTCTTGTACCTACCTGTATGTGGTCACCCTATTCACTAGGAAACGGAATCAAGCTACATGTCCATCAACAGATAAATGGATTTTTAAAAGGTGGTACTTGTGCATAATGGAACATTATTCAGCTGTAAAGAAAAATGAAATCACAACATTTGCAGGTAAATGGATGGGAATTGAAGAAGTTATACTAGATGAGTGTTTACTTAGAAAAACAAATGACATATGTCCACTATTGCATGAAGGTCTCAACTTTGAACCTTTGTTTTGTATATTTAATCTGAAGCTAGAAAACTAGAAAGGGGCCTTCACTGGGGGACACATTAAGTAGTGGGGATAGCAGATCATAGGCCAATCAAAAGTATGGAGGAAGAATTCTAGGGATAGAAAGGCTTGACCAGGAAGGAACACAGCATGAGGAAAATTGGGATGAAGGGGAGCGCTAACCCCGAAGTGAACCCCGAAGGAAGTAGGTATGAAACACCCTGTGGATGGATTCTCTCACAACCCAGCTTTAGAGGAGGAGGAGTGAAACACACATAAAATGATAGAAGATGGGGCTTCTGAGGATTAAGAGGATAAATGAGGATCAGGTGGGAGGATAGGGGAGAGGACAGGTACCGAGTAGGTTATCCAAAACTGAGGATTAGGTAAAAGCCCTACGGAAACCCACCAGTTAGCGAGCTGATTTCAAAATAGAACTTTAAATAAGTTCTTGTCCAGAATGGGTGGACGACACTGTTGCTAGAAGACACGGGTTATCAAATGAAAATATCAGTACAGAGCATGGAGGAGCTCCCTACAAATTACTGCTCAGGGAAGCCCTGGGATGGGTGGGGGGAGGGGATATCAAAACAGCACAAGTTGGAAACTGCCAATTAACGGCAATAATCACCATTAATAATGGAGAAAGAGGAAGGTCCTGATGTCCCCTAAGAAATTAGTTCTAGAGAGCAAGCAGGCAGCTCCCAGGTTGGAGGAAAAGTTCCATCCGCGGTAATGAGTTAGAACTTCAGGTTTCCCCTACAACTTTCTACCTCAGCTAAAGAACTACGGATCCACACTGCAGAGCAGAATGTTGCTGTGGTCCCATAGACATGGTGACTATGATGTATGGGTTCTTCTGGTGCAGTCATGGGGATATAGAGACCCCATCATCACACAGCAACTCTTGGCTCTGCTCCCAGTACGCCTGTCTTTTCCTTAGGGCAAACCCTTCACCAATCCCCCCTCTCCCCGCCCAGGATTCCTGTTGGAGTTTGGTCACAATGACACAGTGCTACGTTGACATACCCAGAATCTCAACATCTTTTTGGGTTATCCATGTCCTCATTATTTCTTCTGGGGATAAGATAGCTGAGAGTGACCATGTAAGGTGTTTATGACACAGTTTCCACACAGAGAACTGTAAAGGGAGACCGTGGGATTGTTTCCCCCGTCACCCAGACCCAAATAATCACACAGAAACTATATTAATTATCATACTGTTTGGCCAATAGCTTTGGCATATTCCTAGCTAGTAGCTCTTATATCTAAATTAACTAACTCATTTCTATTTATCAGTGTATCACCACTAGGCTGTGGCTTACCAGTAAGGTTCCAGCGACTTTCTCCTTCAGCAGTTACATAGCATCTGCCTGACTCCACCTTTTTCTCCCTGCATTCAGTTTAGTTTGCCCAGCCTAGCTCTATTCTGCCCTGCCATAGGCTAAAGCAGCTCCCTTACTAACCATTGGTAATATAACATAATCACAGCATACAGAGGAGCATCCCGCATCAGTGACCTTGCTGCTGATACTTCCCTACTATTGGACACTGCTAAAGAGCTGTCAGGCGTGTGATGGGTAAAGTCCAGAGAGGGCTGAAAGGCAGCCAGGGAGTCAGCACTAAAGGTGGAGAGTGGGGCTGGGAACTGGGGTGGTAGAGCCCACCATGAGAGTAGAGTGTGTACTGCCCTGCTTCCAGACTCTTTCCTCGTCACCAAAAGGCTAATTGGAATTCATAGTCACCATCAGCAGGCAGGAAGCAGTAGCTGGTGAGGAGAGGGGGCCTCCAGAGAATAAAAACTCAGGCGGGCCAGGATTAGGAGACAGGATTAGGAAGGATGAACCTGGGAAAGCACACAACAGGGGAGAAGAATAACAAGGGAGATTGTGGAAGACACACTGTGTGCCCCAGTGTGCTTTCTGCTGCTGGACAAACACCATGATCAAAGCAGCTTGGTGGAGGAAGGGTTTTCATTTCATCTTACAGCTTAGAGTCCATTGTGAATGGAATCGGGGTGGGGGCAGAAGCGAAGACCATGGAGAAACACTGACTACCAACCCGTCCCTATGCCTTGCTCCGTTTTTTCCTTATATGACTCAGGACCACCTTCCCAAGGATGGCGCTACACACAGTGCTCTGGGCCCTCACATATCAACCACTAATCTAGAAAATGAGGGCAATATGAGGATTCCCTCTTCCCAGAGAACTCTGACTTGCGTCATGTTGACACAGAAGCGAACCAGGACACTCTGCATGCCCTGCACCTGTTTCCCTGTCAGGGTACAGAGCATTTCCCCAGCTGAGACTCTAGGCTCCACTGTTGCTGCACCATTCGTACAGGCAGAGGCCTGTAGCTGCCAGAATCCTCTCCTCGCATAAAATTCTTTATTCAGTCTGTTCCGGCCAACTAATCACAGGTGGTCCAGGAGGACATCAAAATTGCTCCCATTTACAATAATAGCAAGTCTAATAACATTACTTGACTCGTTAGTGTCACAGGTTAACGTCCATAGAGGCCGTTTACTGAATGTAACGTTCATCTTAATAAACATGGTTTGGGATAAAGGCGTATCTTCCTAGACATTAAGTCGCTCCACAACCATCCAGAAGGGTGTGACCTCTAGTGTTCAGAGACTTGCTGGCTATAGCTATAAACACTTGTGGGAGGTGAGAGAGCATCAAGCACTCAAGCGTGGTCCACCCAGACTAGGTAGTACAAAAAGACATCATCCAAGAAGGGACGTAAGCCAGGATAGGGTTAGCAGGTGAAGATTTGCAGGGCAGAGAGGATAGAGGAACTGACTTTTGTGCTTAGGCCAAGAGCCCAAAGAATCAAACTATAGAATTAGCAATATAAATAAAGACTCACTAAAGGACTATGAGCCCCCAAAGACCTTCCATGGTGGGAGTTCTGAGGAGAGGCATTAACATGACCCCCCCGGGAAGGTGGTATCAGGGAGACTGCCGGTGGAACAAAGAAACAGATGTCAAGGGAAATGACCTCTGTCCTGACCCTCCTGAATGTCCTCTACTGCCTCTATTTGCTGCTTGCTGCTTGATGCCGGGGGATGGAGTCTGCCGTGAAAGTCCCTGAACGTGAGTAAATCAGAGGAGCATCTTGGCAGAGAGCTGGGCGGGGCATAGAGGAAGACTGTAAGAGGCGTGTGCCAAGGAGGAAGATCTGCTTGCCAAGGCAGATGAAGAAATGTGCAAGACCCACAAAAGAAGTAAAACTCAGGCCTGCGAGCGCCGCAAGCGTCAGACGGGGGGGGGGGGGGGGGGGGGGGGGGGGGGGGGGGGGGGGGGGGGGGGATGGAGAACAAAGTTCATCCTGGGTGGCACCTGCTCGCCTGCAACACCCCGCCCATCATCCCAAGTGCTCTGAACTAGTCACTGTCTTCCCTAATTGAAAGTTGAGAAAAGTGGGCTTCTGAGTCGGTACATCAGAAGTCCAAAGTCACATGGCATCCCCTGGTAGATCTGTCATTCAGACTCTTCCTCAAACACAGGCTTCTTCCACTGTGCGTAGCGGCACCGGGATTGCCACAGAAGAACAAACACATACCTCCGGAATCTGGCGAGACATCGGGTATCTCTAATGATGGAGATGAGTTTGGAGGAGGGGAGTAGGGGTCAGACTGCACAGTCTGACGGAGGGACAGTAAAGAGAGGGTTGTGGCTGGATCTCTTGACAGCCGCTCCACTGTGAGCTTGAAGCAGGCATCAGCATGGTCTGTAACAAGAGCGGTTGATGCTGTCGGCATTCTAAGCCTTGCTTGCCCGTCGTCTGCAGGGAAGGAGTCAAGGAATCAAGGAAGGGAACATAGAGTTTGAGAACGCGAGAGGTTAAACAGAAAAGACTAGGTATCCAATGGGGGGTTGAAAGTATCAAGCTCCCAGCTGGAGAGATGACCCCTGGGTATGATGGTGTCTTTGCCTTGGAGCCAAGCGGAGCAGGAAAGGGCATTCGTGGAAGTAGAGCCAGAAAGATGACATATAACACTAAGAAGACTTGAGAGCAGATGCTGAGATGGAGGAGGGGAGACGGTCAGGGAGAATGTTAATGAGAAGATGCCAGACTGAGTCCTGTGTGCAACAGAGCTTCAAGGCCACATGCTGGCCATGGAAACAGCAACACAGGTCTCTTATCTTCTGGGCCAGCCCCCAGCAGCAGGTGAGCAAGAGGGGAGAGCAGACGGCTCTGGTGAGTCGCAGTGGGACACTGGCAGAAGGTCAAGGGAAAGAGGGATTAGCTGAGGCTCGGGTGACCTTCAGAAGACATTTACAAGAAGGGATCTATGTTGCAATGTGTGTTGTCTTGGGACTTGGCAAGACCGCTGTATTACCAGGGTCCTGTTTTCAATAGATTAGCTCGCCGATAGTTTGGTCTAAAGGTTCCCTGATGGCATCCTCCACCCACATCTCTTTCAACAGCTCATAAATACTAAAGAGATATCTTCCAAGTCAGCCTCAGAAACAAAACAAAGTTGAGGAAGTAATCAAAGACTCTTGGAGAGTTTGTAAAGTGTCCACGTCCACAGGAACTTCCTGGTGCCCTTGTGTGGCCCCAGGGCCCTGGCAACTCTGTCGGGAGTACTAATGATTGAGAATTAGGAACCCTCTCCTTTGGGGACTCGGCTTCCTTGAAACCCTCTTTATTTTTAATCTTCTAGAAACAAGTTTTGTTCTCTTATCTAAAACGGGTGTCCTGTCCCTTCCCGGCCCAACAGTTAGCATGTGCCGTGCAGCCTGGGTAGGCTGCTCTCTATGTGAACGCTGCTACTGCATGTTTGCCACCTGATTCATCTCCTACACTGGGAGACTTGGCTGCTTTCTCCATATCCATCTAAGATATAAATTCTCAGACAACTGCTGTTTACCCATGACACAAATGAGCATGAAAGCAGGCAAACAGATGTCTGGAGGAGCAACATCTTGAGCCAATGAGGAACAGGGATGCTTAGGCAGGAGATTCACCCAGGTCTGTCCCGCTGCTGACCCAAAGTACCCACCGCTCCCAACCCAAGGGAGGTTTCTGCTTGAAAACTGAAAGCCTGAGACAGGATGCTCTCCAGAGGGCAAGTGCACGGGGCAGCTGGTTAGATGCTCCTGACGCCCCATGCTCTTCTAAGGTTAGGATGTTAGAAAATCTGGGAACCTCGTCTGATACTCCTCTGAAGTTACAGATGAACTCACTTCCCCATGAACTGAGTCACGCAAGACATGACAGAGTGGACCGAGCAAGAGGCAAAAAGGACAATCTCCAAAGAGCTGCCCGAGAGCTGGGATGAGTGAGGACCACAGAGACAATGAAGAAGGCCTGGGTCCACTTCAAAGTACTTCAAAGACAACTGTATGCAAGCCTGGCATGAAGCAGCCTAGAATGTGACATCAAACACAAACCAAGAGAAGAAGCCCACATTTCCAGGTCTCATCACAAAAACACAATATGTAAGGCCAAAACGGCATTTCCCCAAAAAATGACAGTAACAATAAACACCTTAGTGTGCTGGGTGGTGGCAGCACACACCTTTAATCCCAGCTCTTGGGAAGCATAAGCAGGCAGATCTCTGTGAGTTCAAGGCCAGCCTGGTCTACAAAGTGAGTTCCAGGACAGCCAGAGCTTTACACAGAGCAACCCGGTCTCGAAAAAAGTCTAGAGTACAAACACCTGAGTGATGCTCAAGAAAACACAACCCAGCAGCTGAATCAGAAAACAACTGACAACAAATGTGAGGGTGTGAGGAAAGGGGAACCCCCGTTCCTGGTTGGTGGAAAAGAGGAACCCCTGTTCCTGGTTGGTAGGAAAAGGGAACGGCCATTCCTGGTTGATAGGAAAGGGGAACCCCCATTCCTGGTTGGTAGAAAAGGGGAACCCCCCTTCGCATTTGGTGGGACTGCAAACTAGCACATAATCAGTGTGGATGATTCTCAAAAGGCTAGAAGTGAATCTGCCATGTGACCCAGCTATACCACTCCTTGGCATGTGCCCAAAGGGTTCCACGTCCTCCTCTATGGATACCTACTGAGCCATGTTCATTGCTGCTCTAATCACCATGGCTAGAAAATGGAAACAACCGAAATGTCCTTCAACTGATGAGTAGATAATGAAAATGTGGTGCCTACATATGGTGGAATGCTACTCAGCTGAAATTCAGATACAGGGATGAAGCTGAAAATATGATGCTGAGTACGGTAGCCCAGATCCAGAAAGACAAATGTCCCATGCTCTCTCTCATCTGCGGATCCCAGCACCAAATCCTCAGATGTGAGCATGCAAACTTCAGTGACTGCAGAAGCCAGGAAAGTGCAAAGGGTCAGAGAGCAAGGGGAGATGCTTGCTAAAGAGAGGAGCAGCAAGACAGAGGTGATATGAAGGCAACGGGAGAAGCAGGAGATATGGAGAAAAGGGCAGAGGGCTTAACTGAGGAGGGAGGATGAATAACTGTAAGGATGCTTGAAAAAGCCGTGGGAATCATACTCTTTCGTATTCACCTAAAATTACATAGAATCCAAATATGTGTATACATAGATGGAGTTTTATGAAGTTATGTCACTTGGGCTAAGAAAACTCCCCCCAAAAACTATAGACTATCTAACAAAATTCCAAGTAGCAGACATGAGAAACCTCAATCTGTTGGTCAAGGGAACCCAAAAGACTCTCAAAACAACATAAGCTATTGCTGTTGCTCTGGGTTGCTTCCTGGAACTGCAAGTCCTTGTTGCTAAAGACACCACACACCTTGGACACAAGACTGATTTGAAATAATGTTGTTAATACTTCTAGCTGAACCCATGAAATCTCAACAATATGGATGCCTAAACAAGCCTTGAAAATTGACAGTACCAGTTGACATGCCAAAGCGAATTCACGTAAGGGCCCACCCCGAAATGAAGAGCTACAGGCGATTAACAGTTGCCAGGAGAGAGAGAATCAGTCTTTTCCAGGAAGAAGCCCCTGATAGGTTATTCCATCACAAAAGCTCAGCCCTAAACTCATAAACATATGAGCAACACTAAATGGACCAGTAGTTTGTCTTTATGCAGGTTGTCTTTATAAATGTATACCTATAAGCATATGTATCTCAGTGGGTGGGTGCACCCCCCGTGGTCCTGACATCCTTGCTCGTGTTCTCCCTCCATCTGCTCCTCATTGGGACCTTGGGAGCTCAGTCCAGTGCTCCAGTGTGGGTCTCTGTCTCTATCTCCATCCATCACCAGATGAAGGTTCTATGGTGATATGAAAGATATTCGTC
>NW_026067943.1:7498550-7513654 GCF_014885135.2 Alexandromys fortis
GCAGACAGAATATTGTATAATAAATAAATAAATATTTAAAAAAATAAATAAATATTGTGACTGTAATTCTTGCTTGATAACTGTTTTGTTATATGTAATCTTACTATGTTAAAATGAAAGCCTTCTTTTTTGTTTAAACAGAAAAGGGGGAAATGATGTGGGAGAGTCTTCTGTTTTGTGTTAATTTCATTGGTTAAATAAAGAAACTGCCTTGGCCCTTTAATAGGACAGAAAATTAGGTAGGCGGAGTAGACAGAACAAAATGCTGGGAGAAAGAAGCCGAGTCAGGCAGTCGCCATGATTCTCCCACTCCAGACAGACGCAGGTTAAGATCTTTCCTGGTAAGCCACCTCGTGGGCTACACAGATTATTAGAAATGGGTTAGATCAATATGTAAGAGCTAGCCAATAAGAGGCTGGAACTAATGGGCCAGGCAGTGTTTAAAAGAATACAGTTTCCGTGTAATTATTTCGGGTATAAAGCTAGCCAGGTGGCGGGACACAGCCCGCCGCTCCTCACAACACATCCCATAGTGGAAAGTGGGGAGATAAAAGGAGAGGAAGTGGGAGAGATGAAGGGAGAGAGGAGAAGGCCACTACCATGGTAACAACGTTCCTTACTATGTAAGAGTCTCCCAGGTAGCTGTGGTTTGGTTTTGAAGACATGAAGAGGTCATGGAAAGAAGCAGAGGCCTGGAACTGGAGGAGACCAGAAGAGGCATCGGTGAAGATGCAGCCAGTGTAGCAATGGAAGCCCCAGGACTGAAGGGGCCATGAAGAAGCTGAGGCTTAGCATCCTGAAGAGAGTCCCAGAGATGCTATTGGTGAAGACACAGCCAAGTTGCAGCAGAAGACCCCAGACTTTGCAGATGCCAATACCATGGGACAACTGATCATCACGAGCCGCAGCAGCAGTGGAGTGGAGCCAGCATGAGCTTAGCAGACAAGGTGTGTGCTGCAGAAGGTGGAGCCCGAGCAGTGATCCAAGCTCTTTGAAGGAGCCCGGAAGACTGTGCATCGATCCCAGACACTGGGTACTGAGTCGTGAGGAGCTAGAGTTTGGTCATGTTTTGATTTTATTGTGACTTCCCTCTTAAAGTAAGAAAGCATTTAGCTTAATTTTGATTATACAGAAGTCACAGCTGAGAGACTTTGCACTTTTAAAAGACATCTTGGATTTTTAAAGGGATTGAACTTTTAATGTGTTTAGCTTTGTAAAGGCTGCAGAACTTTTTAAATTGTTATTTTTAAAATGTGATTTTAATATTAACTTAATTCAATATTAAATATTAATATTTAATCTGGGGACAAATGAAAACGGGAAGGTTCTAATTGAAAAGTACTGCATGCGTCTATCAAGTGGACAAGGGGTCAGTTGAACTGGCTAATTTTATGTCAACTTGACACAAGCTTAAGTCATCTGAGAGCAGGGAACCTCAACTAAGAAAATATCTTCATAAGATTCGGATGCAGGCAGGCCTGTAGGACATTTTCTTTATGGTGAATGATGGGGGAGGGCCCAGCCCAGCCCATTGTGGATGCTGCCATCCTTGGGCTGGTGGTCCTGCTTCTATGAGAAAGCAGGTTGAGCAAGCCACAGGAAGCAAGCCAGTAAGCTGCACCCCTCCATGGCCTCTGCATCAGCTCCTGCCTTCAGGCTCCTGCCCTTTGAGTTCCTGTCCTGACTTCTTTCAGAGATGGGTTATGATGTGGAAGAGTAAGTCTATCCTGCTCGACTTGCTTATGGTCATGGTGTCTCATCACAGCAATGGT
Organism: Alexandromys fortis; assembly: GCF_014885135.2. NCBI lineage: Eukaryota > Metazoa > Chordata > Mammalia > Rodentia > Cricetidae > Alexandromys > Alexandromys fortis. The sequence continues at coordinate 7,500,323 of NW_026067943.1, forward strand.
GACCCTCTCTAGGTCACCTCTTAAATGTCCTCTCTCCCTCCGCACTGCCACAATAACAATCACCTGTCGAGGTAAGGTTTGAAGGGGACCAGTATTCCAGACCTTAAAGAAGTGAGAAAAAGCTCTCTGCCCCTCAGCAGACCTTCGTCCGCCTAACCCACCACAAGCCTAGCCAGCACTGAAGCAGCAGTAAGTGCTCCCATGTCCCCTCGGGCATGAAGATACAGCAGCACAGAAAGATGGGGACCTGGGGGAGTCCCAGCCAAGTCCAACCGCCAGCACCTCCTGTTCCCAAGCTCCAGAGCAGGACTCCAGCCAAAGCCCCTCCAAGATTCAGCTTTCAGCAATTAAAACATTTGTCAGAGAAGATTTAACCCAGCGTTGTGAAGAGCTCTGTCAGACGGATTTGGCTCAGTGCGTTTTAAAGTTCTGCGAAATGGCTACTCCCAACAGTAATTCAATTACGTTACCATGGCTTTAAACAAAAACAGTAACTAGAAAGATGTTGATGGACCAGGAAAAATCATTTTGAACCACAGTTATTACATTTGGAAAAAAAGAAAAAAGAGAAATTACATCCAAACTGCAGGATGTATCTCTAACATGAAGACTCCGAAACCCAGAAGTCAGAGAAGGGACAAATGCGAAAAAAAAAAAAAAAAAAAAAGTAACCATGGCCATGCCAAACTGTGGAAAAGGGCATGGATTTCAAGCCAGCATGCATAAGCAGCATCTGCATTTCTGCCCAATACACCTTGTCCCTTGAATCAGCGTCTGTAAGAGCTTATGCAAATTGAGTGTGGTGACTCCAGACTCACTGTGTAAGCAGAATGCACCCGCTATTCTGCATCTGACTGAAAGCAGCGGAATAGTAAAAACAACGCATAAATGCACATACATGCATACATGTGCAGGTGCCATAAGGAAGTATAAATGCACATACATGTGCAAGTGTCATAAGGAAGTATAAATAAATACACATGTATGCAAGTAACATAAAGAAACCCTCGCTTTCTATGCAGACTTTACTTTGGTTAATGGCGGCCTGAGAAGTGGAGGCAGACAGTAGGCTGCAAAGTGCTGGGGAGAGCCTGCACCATCCGGGAGTGCTGTGAGGACACCCAGGTGGGAGGAGAGGAAGAGGGCAGGAGAGGATAGGAGGGTGAGGCGGGAGGGAGAGTAGGGGGGCAGAGAGGCCGAAGGTGGGGAATGGCAGGAGGTCAGGAAGGGAGAATAGCCCGGCCTAGCACAATGGGTAGTGAGCTTGGCTGAGTCCCCAGAGCAGACAGGTCAGGGAAGGAGCCAGGAGGGAGAGCCTAGGTGAAACTGGGGAGGTGAGTTCACCGAGCAGGGAGACACAGCCTGAACTGGGCCTGGGTGAAGGCAGACGTGGCAGGTGTGGACCCAGACAGCTGAGGAGTAAGTGGTGCCGTGAGAAGCCAGAGAACCACCGGGCCCACAGGGACCAAGACTGTTTGTCAGCGAACCTGGCACTCCTGATGAGTTAGTAACTGAAGACCTCACAAGCCAGCCCTCCCCGGAGGGCTCTGGAAGGCCCTGTCTCCTAGACGTCACCTCATGCATCTCACACCAGAGCCCAGAATGGATCCTTCCACCTTAGGCTTCCCTGAGGCACCACTGTTCTGTCCCTGGGGAGGCATCACCATTACCTCAGCCTCTGGGCTCAGGCCTGTGTTCTCGCTGCTGTCATTCCTCTTCATTGCTGACTAACAAAGAACAAACTTAAACAATCGTTTTAAAGAATCTTTTAATGAAGCCAAACCATGCCTTTTGTTCTTGGTCCCAAGTCAGCTCAGGAGGATTTTTTCATTTGGAAGGATGGAATTAAGAATTTTCAGTAGGGAATTAGAGAGATGGCTCAGCGGTTAAGAGCACTGATTGCTATTCCAGAGGTCCTGAGTTGGTGGCTCACAACCAGCTGTAATGATATCTGGTGCCCTATTCCGACAGGCATGCATATATCCAGGCAGAATACTGAATACACAATTAATAAATAAATTTTAAAAAAGGAATTGTCAGTAGATTAGGGGAGGGAGGATGAGGAGATGGTTAAGAGCACTTGCAGCTCTTCCAGTGTACCTGAGTTCAATTCCCAGCATCTACACCTGGCAACACAGGATTGCCTGTCACTCTAGCTCAAAATATCTGATGAACTCTCTTGACCTTGGTCAGCACCTACATGCACTTGCATATACTCAAATATATAGACAAAAACATACACATAAACAATTTTTTAAAGACTCCTGTAGACTTTAATGCTATATGTACACAGTTCTAAAAGTCCTGAGTAGGATGAAGACGTGCAAAAAAAACAATACTGTGGTGGTTTGAATGAGAATGACCTCTATGGGCTTCTATATCTGAATACTTGGTGGCTAGCTGGTAGAACTGTTGGGGAAGGATTAGGAGATTGGGCCTTCTTGGAGGGTGTATGTCATTGGGGGAGGGATTTGAGGTTTCAAAAGCTCACAGCATTCCCAGTTAGCTCAACTCTCTGCCTCCTGCTGGTGAATCAGATGCAAGCTCTCAGCTGCTACCGTGCCATGCCTGCCTGCCACCTTGCTCCCAGCCTTGACGGTCATGAATATACACTCTAAAACTACAGGCTCCAGAAAAACTTTTATAAGTTGCCTTGATCATGGTGTTTTATCACAACAATTCACAACAATAGAAAAGTGACTAGGATAGACACCATGACTGAAGATACAAGCAAAGGGAACATGCAATCTTCATTGATGTTTCAGACTCCCATAGAACAAAAGCCAACGCATGAGTCCTGCAGGAACCACAGGGAGGAAAAGATTGAAGAACCTGTGATGTCTGCATGTATTTAGGAACAAATAAGTACAAAATTCTCATTTTTGACAGCATCAGTCCTCAGTTCAGACTATTTCAGAATCAATCCATCATGAGTGCAATCATGAAGGCGTGTCAATTCCAAACTCCCCAGAAAACTCACCTCTGCTTAGTCTAGAGGTGAGCACAGGAAGTGTACTGGCCCAAGATCAAACTGAGGCTGCCTGAGTCCTGTCTGATCATCTATGCCTTCCTTCTTCAAAATGGCAAGTAGCCATTCTGTCCTTGCAGCCTTACTGTAAGCATTACAAAGTAAGAGACACACATGGTCAAGATAGTGGCCAGCAAGCAAGAGAATTGCCATACACAGCTGTTACTGTTGCTTCTACTGTGGGGTCCCAGATTTAAAGACAGGATTGAGAGATGGAGAGATGGCTCAACAGTCAAGAGCACGTGTTGCTCTTGCAGAAGACCCAGTCCCAGCACCCACATGGAAGCTCACAACCATCTGTAAGTCCAGTTCCAGGGGTATGACACTCACTTCTGACTTCTGCAGACGCTGTATGCACAAGGTGCACATACATGCAGGCCAAACATTCCTACAAAAAATTAAAACTACCTCTAAAAAAGGTTTTAATTAAAAACAGAATTGCAAAAGGTGGGAATATGCTTAGTGATGAACACATGACTAGTATATTCAAAACCCAGAGTTCTGACACCAGCATGTGTGTGCATGTGTGCATGTTTAAAAGGAAGCAATTTCAAGAAAGAGACTATTTTGCACATTTGCGGCCACAAGTGGGGAGGAATGCTTGAAAACAGAAATGGAAGAAATGTTTTGTTCTCTTCTGTTTTTGAGGTAGGGTTCTGTTATGTGACCCCACTATCTGGCACTTGCTGTCCTCCTATCTTGCCTAGTCCAGTAGCTGGCACTACATGTGTGCAGCACATGGAGAAAACATTGACTTAGAGGATTACATTAGAATAACATTAGAAGCTATGTCTCACTATATGTTACTCAGGATCTTTCACAGTACACATAAAGGGAAGTCCAGATCAGCCTGGTCTAAAAATGAGTAGAGCACATAGTTAGAATTTCAAGAGTCAAGAGGAATTCAGACTTGGCTGGCCCAGGAGCTCCCTATATCATGAAGTTAGGAATTTCCTTCCCTGTGTCCCTGTAGTAACTCCAGCTCTTCCACTAAAAGAACTCAGTTAGGTCCTCAGTTTCATCCCAAACTGCAAACAGCAGAGAACTGGAAAATTTCAAGAGAACACATGGGCAAGAATAGATTCTTGAACAGTTGGCCACTGGCAGCCGCTGACTCCCAGCGTGGCTTCAAGAGCACAGTCCCAGTCACTAGACAGATGACCGTGTCAGCTACGGCACCCTTGTCACATGCGTGAAGGTGGTCAGCGAGGAGCATGTATTGATTGAATTAAGTGTCCAGCTTAACTAGCTGGTGTCGTGAGATCACTTTTCGACCAAGCGCTTGGATGCCAAGTGTTGGAGAGCCAGGCTGATGGCTCCAGGGGACTCAAGCTGAGGATGGGGTTCAGAAGGCTGTGTCCTCACTGCAACTAAGAGGGGGTCAGGAGGCCACACGCTAGCCTTCCTCAAAATTGCTTCCCTCACATCGGCCTTCCCCATCCTGATTTCACAAGCTACCCAGCTGACTAAATTCTCCTAAAATCCTGACAAAACATTTCTTATCCAAGTCTGGTTTGTTTCCAAAGGTGAAAAAGTCTGAATTATAAAATATTGCAATCTCTCAATGAAAGTAAACATGGGAGAATTAGGTGAAACATCAAGAACGTTTATAAAAGCCCCTTCACAGAATGAAGGATTCCCGAGAGCATTTTGTCTGGTTTAAATTAATAACTTACGCTATGATTAAACCCTTGTTTGTATGACTCCTCTAGTTACTCCACATCACGAGCAAGCTTGAAGTGTGGCTGTGTGTGTTGACAGCTCGGGACCCTGCTGCCCTTTTCTATTAGGGATGAGAGGTCTCCTGCCCTTACCCGAGGCTCAGAGCCATCAGCGCATACCTCTCCAGAATCCTGGGAAACTTCACCTCCACTTCTGCCCTGGACTGGAAGTTCGTATGGATTTGTATGTGTGTTCTTGTGCACAAAGTGGGAGGAGATGGAGAGGTAAGGGTGATAACATGGGGGTAGAGAAGGGGTGTAGGACGGGAACAACTTGTGGGAGTCAGCTCTCTCCTTCAGCTGTGAGGGTTCTGGGGACCTAACCCAGGTCGTCATGTTTAGCCCCAAGCACTGAGTGAGTCATTGGCTACAACGTGTCTTTTTATGTTTTGTTTGCTTTGGTGGTACTGGAGAGTGAGCCACAGGAGTTGTACCTGCAAAGCAAATACTGCATTCCTGAGCTCTATCCATAGCCCGTTCCTAGCCCTGTGCCTTTATCTTTAGAATACCCAAGACAATTAGGTGAAGACAGAGGGAGATGCTTCATAGCCGACCAGGGCTCTCTTAGAATTTGCCTTCTGGGGTCATTGAAGGGCTAGTTCTGGGTTACTTTGCCAAGCACTTCCTTCAGTAATGGCTCTCAGGGAAGGATTTTGTAATTTCTCGATACATTTTTCCTTTCTTTAGTAGAACATCTTGTATTTATTCTTTGATAACGTCCTTCTTTCCATTCCATGTCCTCCTCTTCTTTCTCCACTCTATCCAATTAGCGCCACATGCTAGAATGTCCGCTGATCTTGTTCAGGTCTTGCACATAGCCACGTGATATCCAGAGGGCAGAGGGCAGCATGTCACAGCCTCTTCCCCATTCTTCGGCTCTTTCGTTCTTTCTGCCCTCTCTTCCTAAGTGCCCCCCGAGTCTTGGGTGGGGTGTGTTGATGCAGATGTCGCATTCAGGGTTGAACACTCAGGATTCACTTCCTCTCTGCACTCTGGCCTCTCTGCACTGCCTGCCGCCCACTCCAGGGAGAAGCTCTCTGGCCTAGCTTGAGAGCAGCGCGAGTCTACGTGTGTAAGCGTAAAGATTTAGAAGGCAGCTTGAAAACACGTCCACAACGGTAGTAGGGCCGAGGACCTCCCCGCCGCCGTGTCCAGGCACGAATTCCCTCCTGGGGAACAGGCCTCAGATCCAAACCTAGTTGGTCAAACCCACTCACCGCCACGGCTCCTTCGGTGCCTGTCTCCGCACGGGCTCTCACCTCCACTCAGCAGCTTCCTCTCTACTCTGTTTCCACTTGCAGCCAACGTCAACAGGTTGTCTTTGGCTGGCAGTAGTTGCATGGCTCAGGCAAAGAGTTCTCCATCGCGATGCGGCTCTTTAAAGAATTGCTTATTTGATTTGCTCAGTATTAACTGAGATCCTCACATCTTTGTTTTTGGATGAAATTAACCTGTATAATTTTCTCTTCTCGGAGTTCTTTTTCCTGATATGGACCATGGATATCTAAATCAATAGGACACATGTGGCCAGTTTTCTTTTTCTTTGGGGGGCAGGGAGTTTCTTAGGTTTATTTTTTTGTGGTTTGGGTTTTTTGTTTCTTTGCTCTGATGTTTCTGGAACAGTGTAAATAACAGACATTAACAATTCCTTTAAAGGCAATAACTTTTTAGTAGCCATGTCAGTTCCCACTACTATGACAAGTCAACCTAAATAATCAACTAATTGGAATTCGCGGGTTCTTCAGTTTCAGCCCATAGACATTTGATTTGGCCCATTGCCTCTGGGTCAAATCTGCGCTGGGGCTGCACAGTCTCTCATGGCCAATACATGCAGCAAAGAAAGCTTTTCACTTTGTAATGGGTGGAAAGAAAGAGAGAGGAAGAAAGGCCCAGTGTCCCAATGTCCTCTTTGGACACAATGAGCTAGGGACCAAGTCTTTGACATGTGGCCTTTGAGGATATTTGGTACCCAAACTGCAGCATAGTCTGTTGGGAGAACTTAGAGGCTATGTGTTAATTACAGACGTGTCTCTTCTACAAGGACAAAAGAGCCCCCAAGATTCCTAATGATGGAAGCTTCAATGATGGATCTAATGATGGATCATCCAAGTAGGGTCCTGGTTGTGTATTGAGGATTGCCCCAGTGAGACTCTGCTCTCAGCTGCGTTGCAAGGCCCACACTGGTTTAGTAACCTTGCTGTCCCTCCCTGCCCATCACTTCACTGAAGGGTAAGAAGAGGAAAGAGTAGAACCTTAGGACTCCAGGGGTAAGGCAATTTCCCAAGATAGACCTGATCCTGCAACTCTGGAGCCCCAAGACACAGTGGTCGCCCTTGAGGAAACCCATTCTCATACCAGGACCAAGACGAGAACAAAGGATATGTGTGGGGAAGGAAGAGCCTCGGGTATGCTGCCGCCAGATGGGGAATTTCCTGAAGGAAATGGGAAGCCACTAAAGACGAAGCAGGGGCAGGCAAAGTAACAGCAGGTTGGCAGGAAGGATGGCGTCATCGAATTTAATTGAAAGAGACTGAGAAACCTTCGGGAGTTTGTGTCAAACATGATGGTTTAGCAAGACCGGAGACTGCTACACACGGCCAGACAGGGTCTCCACTGCGGTGGCCATGGCCGTCCTCCGGAAAAACTTGACAAGAGACCCATCTCGAACATCCTCACTGTCATTTGACAGTTGATTTGGGGTCCTCTTTCCACAAGTTTCTAAAGAGGAAATAATAGACATTGCCACTCACGCGCTCATACCTATCGAGTGTTGCGATTAGGAGCGGCGGGGCTGTGTCCCCGGCACCCGGCCGCCCGCATGGCTAGGTTATGCCCCGAAATAATTACACGGAAACTGTATTTTTTTAAACACCGCCTGGCCCGTTATCTGTAGCTTCTTATTGGCTAGCTCTTACATATTGTTTTAACCCATTTCTAATATTCTGTGTAGCCCACGAGCTGGCTTACCAGGGAGGATCTTAACCTGCGTCTGTCTGGAGCGGGAGAATCATGGCGACTCCTCGACTAAGCTTCTTTTTCCCAGCATTCTCTTCTGTTTTCTCCACCCACCTAAGGGTGGGCCTATCAAGGGGCCTAGGCAGTTTCTTTATTAATAAGAAATCACTCCCACATCAATCGAGCGTATCTGGCACTTGTAAGCAGTAGGGTATATACTAGCCGCGGGTAAGCCACAGAATATAGCATGATTTGAGTCTGCAGTATTAAAGTAAGCATTCAAATTCACAGTAAATGTCTCTGTTCCAACCATGCGAGTTATGCGCTCATATACTCTGTCACACAGAAAATAATATTACTTCCATTTGGTGTGCCAAATTAAATGAAACAGGCCAAAAGATTATACTTGTCATGGTTGTCATGCTAAAGTAGACTGGTTTTAATGAAATAAACCAACCCAGAGAACCGCGGTCTTTAACCCACTTCTTGAAGCTATCCACACCAAGCCGCCAACGGTTTTCCAGTTCTGAAGAGCAGAGTCTTTACTATGATTTCACTACAGCTACACTCAGAGCGAGTGGCATTTACAGAGCTGCCGGGTTCATTTCGCAAAGGACTTTCCCGACGCCACCCTGCCGAGCGATTCTTAGCTTCTTACACTGATAAGAGAACCCACATTAGGTGAACTTGGTCTCTCCCTTAAATATGCCAACTCAAGGATACCCAGCCTGAAAAAGCCACAGAGAAACATCATTTTATGTTTGCTTAAAATATATGCATACCTTGCAAATGGATGGAAATAGAAAACACTATCCTGAGTGAGGTAAGCCAGACCCAAAAAGAGGAACATGGGATGTACTCACTCATATTTGGTTTCTAGCCATAAATAAAGGATATTGAGCCTATAATTAGTGATCCTAGAGAAGCTAAATAAGAAGAACCCAAAGAAAAACATATAGGCATCCTCCGGAATATTAACCTTCATCAGGCGATGAAAGGAGACAGAGACCCACATTGGAGCACCAGACAGAAATCTCAAGGTCCAAATCAGGAGCAGAAGGAGAGAGAGCACAAGCAAGGAACTCAGGACCGTGAGGGGTGCACCCACACATTGAGACAATGGGGATGTTCTACCGGAACTCACCAAGGCCAGCTGGCCTGGGTCTGAAAAAGCCTGGGATAAAACCGGACTCGCTGAACATAGCGGACAAGGAGGACTACTGAGACCTCAAGAACAATGGCAATGGGTTTTTTACCCTACTGCACGTATTGGCTTTGTGGGAGCCTAGGCAGTCTGGATGCTCACCTTACTAGACCTGGATGGAGGTGAGTGGTCCTTGGACTTCCCACAGGGCAGGGAACCCTGATTGTTCTTTGGGCTGACAAGGGAGGGGGACTTGCTAGGGGGAGGGGGAGGGAAATGGGAGGCGGTGGCGGGAAAGAAACAGAAATCTTTAATAAATAAATAAATTTAAAAAAATAAAGCAGAACAAAAAAATAAAAAATAAATAAAATAAAATATATGCATACCTATATGTAAAATCTGTGAGTATGGGAACACACATGCACATAGAATATGTGTATAGCTTGCGTATAGGCCAGTTGGGCTACTAATGGCATCCCCAAGAGCCATAGACTATCTAGCAAAAGCTCTAGTACCAGGCATGAGAAACATCTCTTCAAGTTGTTGACCAGGAGGGTCCAAGAGACTGTCAAAATAGAATGAGCTTCTGCCATTGCCCTTGGTTGCTTCCCAGAGCTTGATGCTCAGAGCCTGTTATGGAGGATTCCACAAACTCCCAACGCGGGACTTGGAGCATTCAAGCAGGAACTAATCTAGATGTCTCCTCCTTGAGGACTAGATCTTATAGTATCAGAGGGTACTGTGTAAGCTGCCGAGAGAGAAAAGCAATCAACAGTCCAACCAACCTCAGCACCTGCAAACCACCATGACCAGCATGGCAAGGGATGCCCAAGGATGCAGTAGTGGCACTTACGTCCTGCGGCAGCCAACAACCATCTAATTGGACTTCAGACCCACTCAGTAAGGGGGAACTCGTGCCTGGTGCTATAAATCCAGCCAGCTCCCTGTCTGTGGCTGGTGAGTTCATGGACCTTAGAGGAGAATACATACTGACACTCTCCGAAACCAACTTCCGTTTGAAAAGAAGGACAATCATAGTTCCTACTAGATGGAAATTTTAACAATTGCTATGGATGTGTCCCAGAACATAGTACAAGCTATCAACCATTCTACTATGGAGACAATAGCCTCCTCTGAGTTGGTCTGTTGAGGATGCTTCTATGGAAAACTTGGCACCACTGCCCAGGGGTTGCAAGCACAGGTTCTCAGATTACAGTGTACCCTTGTTTAAGTTCATTACCTGTTATCCAGAATGCCATGAAGTATGTCACTTACACAATTTTTAATCAGCTGGGATTTTTTAATTAACATATAAAATGTTACATGTTTATGAAGTACCATGCGACATTTGACATTTCCATACACAAACATATTATATAATGTTCTAATGGACATCAGTTTGGCAGAAATTCTAGACACTGTTAAGATATTAGAAGATTCTCAGCTTGCCACTAGAAGAATCTGAGAGGTCAAGGGCATTCTTTTAATTCCAGGGTAAAAGTCAGTACATGAACCAAGACCCTTGGGAGGTTTGAGCAAGAACACAGCCTTGGAAGGAATCACAGTTCCTGGAGCCAGACCCCCGCCTGACAGAACCCACCATCCCCAAGGATGCTCTCCGGGTAGGGACTAAAGGAGGAGAATCCATCTCTGCCATCTCCCAGGGTTCTCAGGCACCCACAGTACACCAGCAACCCTTAGTGTGTTCCAAAAATACCCCAACAGTTGGGAGTCAACAGAAGCCCTTGGCAACTGACCCAGCGATTTGCAGCATATTTCTGTAAAGAGAGGAATGAAAATGCTTTAAGCGTTTGTTCACACGGCATCTGCCACGATTTCTCAGCCTCACCATTGTATGGTAGATGCAGGAAAGGTAACTGGAAAATCAGCTGTGTTGAAATAAAACTTTATTTCTGAACACAGAAACTTGATTTTTGCATCACGTTCAGTTGTCACAATAAGTGGTTTTCTGTTATTTTCAGTCACACATAGAGACACGGCAAAGCAATTGACAGTATTTACTACTGTTGCAGAAGACTCAGGTCGGTTCCCAGCACCCACGTCCATTGGCTCACATCTGCCTGTGACTCCAGTTCCAGGGCATCAGCTGCCCTCTTTTCATTCTGGAGGAATACATATGCATAAGTTAAAAATAGATATTTGTGGCCAGGCATAGAGGCACATGCCTTTAATCCCAGCACTCAGGAGGCAGAGAACTCTGTGAGTTCGAGGCCAACCTTGGCTACAGAGTGAGTTCCAGAACAGCCAGAGCTGGCTCAAAAAAAAAAAATAGTATTTTTTGTATTTAAAAATCGTTCTGGTCTTTCTGCCGAACACAAGCAGTAGATTGTTCTGGTTCTTTGTAGTTTTAAGGACCCCTGAACCAAAGGCTGAGTTCCAGTTAGCTGGACTGGAAGGAAAACTCCTGCCGCGGCTCCTTTGCTCTCTGCCTGGCTAAGCGCAAAGCTTTCTGTGGGCCTGGATGGACCCTTCAGTGACAGTTGTAAATCAATTGTGCCAGGGGCCCAAATCACAAGGCAACTCTGTTTCGTGGCTCTTTGCTGCCATCTACTGGAAAACCATTATAGTGTTGCCGGCTTCAGCACCTACCAAGTTTGAATCCCACTTAGAGTCCTGTGATGCTCAACTATGCAATTTAAACTTTGGCCCTTGGTCCAGGAAATACAAAAGAAAAACAAATCTAGTCACAGGAATCCCAAAAGTCACTGTATACATTAAAAGAAGATCTTCATTCCGTTACTTGCTAGTACTTGGGGGTGGGGATTCACATAAGAAAAGGAAGGAAGCTCAATGTCTCCCCAGAGTTAGGTGGGCTGCGCGGACACAAGAGGCATTCTGTAAATGGGTGTTGTTCTGTGCTACTGGAAAACCCACAGTCATGACGTCAGTTACGAGGTGGAGTGATGCAAGCTCCGTGCACGGCAGGGGAGGACAAGCTCGTGCACCAATAAGGTCAATACAGTGCTAGAGTCTGTTAGCTCTGCAAACATGGCTAGGAATGTCGGGAACGCCCCAGCGGCTCAACTTCCCTCCCACCTAACTTTAGGCCAGCACCCGTCATGCCCCTGCCCTGGTTTTCTCCGGTCCTTCGTGGGAAGCATGTGACTAGATGTTGCTGCCTTGTAAGGGCTGTGTTGTGTAACAGCATCGTAATTCAGATCAGCAGCCCTGCAGCAGGAAAGCTATAGGAGATTAAACAGGAGGGGAAGGGCTGGCAGAGGTAGTAAGGTAGAACAGGCGCTCCACAGAGGACCCGTAGGGTCAGGCTTCTGGACCTCACATCAAATCCCCAGTATCAAAATGATCGGCGGGGAAGGTCGGAGCTGAAACCAAACAAGATGTGTGTGCAGCACTATAAAAAGCTGTGAGTTCTGCTGTCCTTTAACACAAGAACCCTTACCATTCACCTAGAAGTCAGGGAAGGCAGACATGGGGGTGTCCTGCTTCCTCTCTGGACATTGCTAGCACTCATAGGCAGGAGAGGAGCAAGTCAAGGTCCACGGCTAAATCGGTGTGACCCACAGAAGGTCGGGAAGCCATGGTGCCAGGCCTGGGGTCTGGGAAGGAAAGGACAACATGTGCAAACATCGGACCCAGTTCTAACACAAAGCCATCCCGAAGAAGAGCAGGCAGGTGTCCTGCCTCAAGACACTAGCTGTGGCACTCTGGGAAAGGGGACTTTGCAGAGCAAAAGATAAAGTGACCAAAGTCTCGCTGGGGTCATTGGCCCAGCAAGGACATTTCTCAGTCCGTGTAACCAGGATGGTAATTACTTCTCCCTTCCCCTGGGGAAGATCCACATCCTTGTCACCTTCCAGCAAATTCTTCTTCACCCGTGCTAGGTTGTCCTACCAATGTGAGAGCTAGCCAAGAGAAAGGGATGAAGAAAGTTCCATCTTTCTTCCTTTATGATCTATGCTCCAGAATGGAGTCAAATACAAATCTGAGGGTCTGTGATCCCACTGTTTTGCCTCATACACACTGTAGTGGACCGAGAGTCCGTGGGCGTGCCTGCAGTGCCCCCTGCTGTCGGAAGGGCACAAAGCTTCTGAGTTTGGGAAAGGTTTCACCCTCCAGGAACATTTGCTAGAGGATTCTCTCTCTAAGAAACTTGGAAATGACAGCGTGCCACCCACAGACTCAGACCTGAGCGCATACAGAAGTCCAAGCATAAACCTGCCAGGTCAACTGTGGGCATCCGGGATGGACGAAGAGGAGGCTTGAGAAAGTGACCTACGTCTCAATACGGACACAGGGTCTGGTTGTTTGGCCCCACCCTATCCCATCCTCTGTGATGGGCATCTGCTCCATCCTCTGGTACATCCGTGAAGGAGCCTTGACAAGCAGAAGTTGGCTTTTTGGGAGTTCCAGGAAGCGGCAAGCTTGCAAAGGGAACCTAAAATGTTCTACTTGGGTAGAAGTACCTTTGAAGAATGGAGGCGCGCGGGGGGGGGGGGGGGGGG
>NW_026067943.1:7515872-7522978 GCF_014885135.2 Alexandromys fortis
TAGGAAGTGGTCTCCTGTGCCCATGTGTTGTAGAGTACTTCCCACTTTCTCTTCTATCAGGTTCAGTGTGTTCAGACTGATATTGAGGTCTTTAATCCATTTGGACTTGAGTTTTGTGCATGGTGATAGATATGGATCTATTTTCATTCTTCTACAGATTGACATCCAGTTTTGCCAGCACAATTTGTTGACTAATTTAAGTATTGTTTGATAAGGACAAAAGGAAGAGAAGGAAGCGGTCCCTTGTATGCCCCTATAGAGTGACCTTATATTGTCCACGTCATTACCGCCATCACCTTTAAATTTCACAAATGCAAATCTTAAGAAATTAAGGAGACACAGAACTGTAAGAAATCTGGGACTCTCATTTGAATCTTAGAACATAATAAAATCAGCCTTATAAAGAAAGCCAAGTAAATTTAAATAGCCAGAAACTTAGGCTTAAATTAGTCCAGCATGTTGTAACAATATCTTTTATGTTGCAATTCCTGAGTTTTCACCATTAGAAGAAGTAAGCAAAAAGACTTGTGTAAATTTTGTGTTGTTTTTGCAAACCTTTGGAAAGTCTAGAATCATTTCAAATCTTTTTTAAAAATGAAACGATGACATTTTGAATAACCTATCTTTGCTAAAGTATTCTCTGAGAAAATCGTGGCCTCTGTTATTCCATGCTGCTATAATCAAAACAAGTAACATAAAGTACAGAAATTAATTTGCCCCGTGGCTTCTGGAGGCTGGGAAGCTAAAAAGCATGAAACTAACATTTGGTGATCAACTTCTTGCTGCTCCATAACTTGGCAGCTGGCAACACCTGGTTCAAGCTCGCCATCTGGGGCCTCTCTTCCTCCCATGAAGCCACTAGGGTCATCATGGGACCCCACTCTTATGATTTCATTTAATTTCAGTTACCTCGTCTGCTGGCTAGTTTTTATAGCAACTTGACACAGGGTAGTGTTAGTTTGGAAGAGGGACGCTCAGGTGAGAAAATGTCCCCACCAGGCTGGCTTATGGGGAAAAGCCTGTGGTTTGTTTTCTTGATTGATGATTGGTGTGGGTCGGCCTATCACACAAGGGGTAGTGCCCCCCCCCCGTGGATGGTCCCAGATGGTATCAGAAAGCAAGATGAGTAAGCCAGGAAGAGTAAGCCAGTAAGCAGCACTCCTCCATGGCTTCCTCATCAGCTTCTACCCCCAAGTTCCTGCCTTAAGTTCCTGCTGATTTTCTCAGATGGTAAACCACAGGTTATAAGACAGAATAAGCCCTTTCATCCTCATTTTGTTTAGGGTCTTTGTGTTTTATCACAACAATAGAAAAGTAACTAAAACTCTTAAAAAACTTTTAAAAATAACTAAAAGTAACCTCCCAAAGACATCTATTTCAAATACCACTAAATTTGACATTGGGAGTTAAGGTTCCAACATACATACTTTGGGGGAGCACATTCAAACAATAACAATTGTGTTAATCATTTTGAGGCTCAGCCAGATCTTTAACAAAAAGTATATATAGACACCTAGCTAAAGATCTTCTCAATCCATTTCTACAAGTTCATGAATCCATAGGCCCACACAGAGCTCTCTGATCCTTAGAGAAAACCCTGACTCCAAGAGTCCAAACTGAGTCTCGGGTGTGGAGGAAGTGGATTTCCTATTGGAGGATATTTGATCACACTGTGAATCTCAAGTCTACATTTGGTTAATTAAATAAAATTAACCTTGAGTTAGGAGGCTGAGTTAGCAACTAGTTGTCAGAGAGCAATCATAGAGCAGCAGAGGGCATCTGGAAGTGGTAGGAAGGGATTTGGAGTGGCGCAGCTTCTTTTGTTTGGTGGAGCAGAAGGATGCCCTCTTTCTGATACACCAGCAAGGGGGAAAGGTTAGCAAGGTGCTACTCAGCCTCTCCGAGCCAGCAGGTTTTCACTCCAGCCTTTGAACCTTGAGTATTATTGATAAACAGAATGATAGAGATTTGGTTAAAGCTACCTTCAGTGGCAGTGACAGAGCCAGTGCCTCGGGAACAGAATTCCCACCAGGCTGTGGCCTGAGAAGCAGGCCAGTAACTGCAGAGTCGTTATGACTGGCTGAAAAAGCAGTAGATTAAAGCACAGCCACTGTGCAGAAGATAAAACAGCATTGAGCGGAGAATTTGAAGAGCTACAGTGGCCACATCCCAACTTCAGTCACACTACGTCTTCTCTTCTGATCCTCCGTAAGAGGCTGTCTTAGTCTGGGTTTTTGTTGCTGTGCAGAGACACCATGACCCCAGCAACTCATATAAGGGAAAACATTTAACTGGGCCTGGCTTATAGTTTCAGAGATCCAGTCCATTATCATCACATTGAGAAGCATGGTAGTACTCAGGCAGACACAGTGCTGGAGAACGAGCTGAGAGTTTTACATCTTGATCTGTAGCAGCAGAAGGAGACTGCCACACTGGGCACGATTTGAGCACACATGAGACTTCAAAGTCGGCCTCCACCGTGACGCACTTCTGCCAACAAAGCCACACTTCCTAATAGTGATCAAGCATTCAAACACATGAGTCTGTGAGGGCCATTCCTATTCAAACCACCACATTCCACTCCCTGGCCCCCATAGGCTTGTCGTCATGCCATAAGGCAGAAATGCATTCAGTCCGACGTCAAAAGTCCCCACGGTCTATCATAGTCTCGAGCTTGCTTCAAAGTTCAAAGTGCAAAAGTTCATGCAATCTCTTAACTGTAATCCATCCCCTGTAAACGCAAATGAAAAAGCAGATCACATCTTCCAACATACAATGCCACAGGGTGCACATTATTCCCAAAGGAAGGAAATGGAGCATAGGGAGGAAAAACCGGACCAAAGCAAGACCAACAACCAGCTAGGCAGACTCCAACTCTGCATCTCCGTGTGTGATGTCAGCACTCTTCAGATCTCCAACTCCTTTCAGCTTTGTTGACTGCAACACACTTCTTTCTCTTGAGCTGGTTCCATTCCCTGTTAGCAGCTTTCCTTAGCAGGTGTCCCACGACTTTGGCATCTCCAACATCATAGGGTCTCCAAGGCAATCCAGGCTTTGCCTTCACAGCTTCACACATTGGCCTCTTGGGCCTCCATGCAGGGACACCCCTGACACATTCCTGGCACATTCTCAGCAGCTTTCCTTAGTCATGAAGGGAGACTCCATGTTTTCTTCTATTCTTATTTTTAATATTTTATTTATTTATTATGCATACAATATTCTGTTTGTATGTCTGCAGGCCAGAAGAGGGCACCAGACCCCATTCCAGATGGTTGTGAGCCACCATGTGGTTGCTGGGAATTGAACTCAGGACCTTTGGAAGAGCAGGCAATGCTCTTAACCACTGAGCCATCTCTCCAGCCCTGTTTTCTTCTATTCTTGACTCTAAAGCCAGAACACATGGCCAAAGCTGCCAAGTTTTTCTGCTTGCTGGGGCTGGAATGTGGTCCCCTCTTTCAATTACATCTCTGTCAACTTTTTTTTTTTTGGTTTTTTTTCAAGACAGGGTTTCTCTGTAGCTTTGGAGCCTGTCCTGGAACTCCCTCTGTAGACCAGGCTGGTCTCGAACGAACGAACTCACAAAGATCCGCCTGCCTCTGCCTCCCGAGTGCTGGGATTAAAGGCGTGCGCCACCACCGCCCGGCTTCAACTTTCTGTTTTTGATTGTTGCCTTCACTGCCTAAGCTTGGCTGTCCTGAAACTTGATCTGTAGACCAGGCTGGTCTCAAACTCAGAGATCTGCCTGCCTCTGTCTCCTGACCACCAGGATTAAAGGGGTGCTACATCATACCTGGGGCTAAATTCCTCTTTAATTCTTTTTCACAAGATGGAAGTTTAGCTGGGTGCAATTGTTCCCTGAGGTCACCACTCCCTTTATTCATTTAGTATTTGGATTTTCTCTAGTCTATTTATCTCCTTGAACACGGGACTTCGCTCCATTCCACCCCCCAGTGCCCCTTTTCCTCAGTTTGTACATTGTGCATTTTTCCTTGCCCAGCTTGCTCCTTTTCATTATAGATCTTCATAAGAGAGAACACTAATAACCACACAACAGTGTCAATACTAGGTTGTTTTGAGATTTCCTCTGCTGATGGAATTAATCCAAATCTCTTCACCTTAGCGTTAGGCAGACTTTTCAGACAAGGGCAAAAAGCAGCCACATTCTTCACTAAAATATCACAAGAACAGTCTCTAGGCAACATACTAAAATTCTCCTCCTCTGAAACCTCTTGAGCCACACCCCCACAGTTCAAGTTCAAATCCCCTCAGCTCCACTGTCTTCCATGCTCCTACTAGTAGGGCCTATTAAGGCCCACTTCAAGCATTCAACTGCTTTTCTAACCCATAGTCCCAAAGTCCATATTCCTCCAACAAAAACATGGCCCTGCCTATCACAATACCCCAGCCCCTGGTACCAACTTCTGTCTTAGTTAGGGTCTTATTGCTATGAAGAGACACCATGACCATGGCAACTCTTATAAAGAAAAACATTTAATTAGGGCTGCCTTACAGTTTCAGAGACTTAGTCCATTATCATCATGACAGGAAGCATGGCAGCATCAGGCAGACATGGTGCTGGAGAAGGAGCTGAGAGTTCTACATCTTGATCCATGGACAGCATAAGGAGACTGTCACACTGGATATGACTTGAGCATATAGGAGGTCTCAAAACCTGCCTCCACAGTGACACACTTCTTCCAAAAAGGGCACACCTACTCCAACAAGGGACTCCTCCTAATAGTGCTATTCCCTATGGGCCAAGCATTCAAACATATAAATCTGTGGGGTTTATTCCTACTTAAACCACTACAGAGACCTTCCTACAAAATAGGCAGCAGAAATGCAGGACTCTGTGCTCATTGATGTGGGATTCCCCTCTGTATGCTGTGAATGTGTTGTATTACCACCGGTTAATAATAAAAAAAAAAAAAAAAAAAAGTTGTTTTGGCCTAATGCAGGGCAGAATATAGGTGGGTGGAAAAACTAAACTGAATGCAAGGAGAAAGAAGGCAGAGTCAAGGAGACTCCATGTAGCCAACTAAGAAGCAAGATGTGAGGGAATAAACCACAAGCCTCATGGTAAAACATAAACGAATAGAAATGGGTTAATTTAAGATGTAAGAACTAGCTAGGAATACACCTGAGTCATTGGCCAAACAGTGTTGTAATTAATTAATAGTTTTCATGTGATTATTTGGTCTGGGGGCCAGGAAAAGAAAGTGCAGTCTCTGTTTACAGCTCATAAGTCCCCTAAGGTTCATTTTCAGAGAACAATACTGATATAACAAAAGGCGCCTCCTGTTTGAAAGCCAAGTACTCTGAGTACTGAAAGGATTCCCACTGCTGGCCAGCTTAGTGACATCGACCAAGATATTCAGATCTGGATGATAAAGCCAACCAAGAATGATGGTCTGAAAGGAACCAAATCAAAGACCCAGATATTAATCCACACACTTTTAAACACCTGATTTTTGACAAAGAACCAAAAAATATCAAATGGAAAAAAGAAAACATATTTAACAAGTGGTTCTGGCATAACTGGATATCAACATGTAGAAGAATGAAAATAGACCCATATCTATCACCATGCACAAAACTTAAGTTCAAATGGATCAAAGACCTCAACATAAAGCCAGCCACACTGAACCTCATAGAAGAGAAAGTGGGAAGTACACTTGAACGTATTGGCACAGAAGACCACTTACTAAATATAACCCCAGTAGCACAGAGAAACAATTAATAAATGGTAACTCCTGAAACTGAAAAGCTTCTGTAAAGCAAAGGACACGGTCAACAAGATAAAATGACAGCCTACAAAATGGGAAAAGATATTTACCAACCCCACATCAGACAGAGATCTAATATCCAAAATATATAAAGAACTCAAGAAATTGGTCATCAAAAGAACAAATAATCCAATAAAAAAGTGGAGTACAGACCTAAACAGAACTCTAAACAGAGGAATCTAAAATGGCCGAAAGACACTTGAGGAAATGCTCAACATCCTTAGTCATCAGAGAAATGCAAATCAAAACAACTCTGAGACTTCTTCTTACACCTGTAAGAATGGCCAAGATCAAAAACACTGATGACAACTTATGCTGGAGAGGTTGTGGGGAAAAAGGAACACTCCTGCATTGCTGGTGGGAGTACAAGCTGGTACAACCCCTTTGGATGTCAGTGTGGCGATTTCTCAGAAAATTAGGAAACAACCTTCCTCAAGACTCAGTAAGGGGCTGGAGAGATGGCTCAGTGGTTAAGAGCACAGGCTGCTCTTCCAGAGGTCCTGAGTTCAATTCCCAGCAACCACATGGTGGCTCACAACCATCTGTAACGAGATCTGGCGCCCTCTTCTGGAACACAGGCATACATGGAGGCAGAAGGTTGTATACATAATAAAAATAAATAAATAAATAAATAAATAAATAAATAAATAAATAAATCTTTAAAAAAAAAAAGACCCAGTAATACCACTTTTGGGTATATATCCAAAGGATGCTCAATCGTGCCACAAGGACATGTGCTCAACTATGTTCATAGCAGCTTTGTTTGTCATAGCCAGAACCTGGAAAAAACCTAAATGCCCCTCGATCTAAGAATGGAAAAGAAAAATGTGGTACATTTACACAATGCAGAAAAAAATAATGACAGCTTGAATTTTGCAGGCAAATGGATAGAGCTAGAAAACATTATTTTGGGTGCAGTAACCCAGACCCAGAAAGACAATTATCATATGTATTCACTCATAGGTGGGTTTTAAACATGAAGCAAAGAAAGCCAACCTACAAACCAAAATCCCAGAGAACTTAGACAACAATGCAGACACTAAGAGAGACTTACATAGATCTAATCTACAAGGGAAGTAGAAAGTAGAAAGACAAGATCTCCTGAGTAAATTGGGAGCATGGAGACTTTGGGAGAGGGTTTAAGGGGAGGGGAGAGGCAGGAAGAGAAGCAGAGAAAAAATGTAGAGCTCATTTAATCCCAGCACTCGGGAGGCAGAGGCAGGCGGGTCTCTGTGAGTTTGAGACCAGCCTGGTCTACAGAGCTAGTGCCAGGACAGGCTCCAAAGCCACAGAGAAACCCTGTCTCAAAAAACCAAAAAA
>NW_026067943.1:7529722-7532618 GCF_014885135.2 Alexandromys fortis
AAAAAAAAAAAAAAAAAAAAAAAAATGTAGAGCTCAATCAAAATCAATAAAATTTTTAAAAAATAAATAAATCAGATGATAATGAAATCAAACATAAAATTCTTTTTGCGTGAATGAACAAAGCAGTAGCTTCAGAGAACCAGCCTGCTTGTTGACACGATGTCATCCTGAAGAAAAAGATAATAGGTCAAAAGACACCGGCATGGCCCTAGCCCAGGGTCCATGAGCCTTTCCAGAGAATTTCACCAACGAATAGGTTCTTCTTTCCAGACAGTCACTGAGCAGGGAGAGGCCTGAGAAAGCCAACTCTCTCCCAAGCCCTGGCTTCCATGATATAGGAGAGAGAGTTTGGAAAGCTGGGAAGGCAGCCTGTGGAATGTGCAGTGGTTGGTGGGGAGGAGCTACACTCAGCTGCTCTCCAGGCTGTGAGCCTGCACTTCCAACAGGGATGCAGTAAACACAGCCCTGAGGAGGAGGCACGCTGTTCTCATAAACTCCCCCTGTTCACACACTGCGCCAGCAGAAGGAGTCCTGAAGACATCTTCAGAAAGGTGGCAAGAAGTGGAGGCTTCCCTTTCCCTAAACTGGCATCTCATGGAAGCATCTAGAGTTACTCAGTCCACTCACAGAATCCAGAGTCCTTTCTGAGTCAATTATTTAGTTCAGAAGTATGGATCCCATGGTTTTAATCTAGTTAGTATACACTTGTCTAATTTTCCTCCCAAAATAAAATAATTCTGAACGTAATATATAACATATATATGTAATATAATATATATACACATATATATGTCACATACACTTTGAGGAACTTAAATACATATTATAAAACATCAAATTAGAACTGTAGAGATTAAGTTCAAAAATAAACACATTTTCGCATATTTTAACAGCCAGACGATAACTACATGGAGCCTGGTCCCTAGCAACTAGTGGTGTTCTACACAGACATCTGATGCCTGAACAAATGACCAGAATGTCAGTGTCTCTCCAGACGTAGAGGCCACATACATGGCACATAAAGTAAGACTCAGTGGTTCTCCCTTCAACTACTTTAATAGACGCCCACCTTTTCTCAGCTGTGTGGCCTCTCTGGGGACTGGCTCATGGCCCCTTGCAATGTATTTCAGTAAATTTTCTTTGGTTTGGTTTTTTTTTTTTCCATGCTCTGGGTATGTTATTTTAACTTCCTGTGTTGCCTGTGATATTTTAAACAGCAAGTGGTGGCCCACATGGGAGATTAAAGGAAACCCCGTCAAGGAAAGAAAACCATATTCTCATCTATGAATACAATACCTATGATATTCTACATCTCACCTATGTCTCATCTCTTATTTTTGCTTCTCACTTAACTGTTATTTCTGCCTCTCTTTTCTGGTAGCTAACCCCAAAATTGCATTACCCCAAAACTGTTAAAAGCACCCCATTGCCTTAAGCTCCAGTGTCTACCCTTTGGTTAATATTCACCTGAGAGGAGCTGATCTCAGATTTTATCTCTCTACCTTGCCTCAGCTCTGTAATCACCTTGCTTTCTGCTCGTCTTCCCTGGGAGAAGAAAAGGGTCCCCATTGCTTCCTCCTCATTGTCCCTTCCCAAGCTCCCTCCCACAGACAGGTGAGGGCAAGACATGAAAGGCACACAAGATCCCATTCTTTCTTGTGCGCTTGGATCATGTGTCTCGGTGGCCAATTGGACTGGCTGGTTTTGTGTCAGCTTGACACAGGCTAGAGTCACCAGAGAGGAAGGAGCCTCAGTTGAGAAACTGCCTCCATGAGACCCAGTTGTAAGGCATTTTCTCAATTAGTGATCAATGGGGGAGGATTCAGATTATGGTGGGTGGTGCCATCCCTGGGCCGGAGGTCCTGAGTTCTATCAGAAAGCAGGTTAAAAAAGCCAGTAAGCAGCGCCCCTCCGTGGCCTCTGCATCAGCTCCTGTCTCCAGGTTCCTGCCCTGCTTGAGTTCCTGTCCTGACTTCCATTGATGATGAATACCAGCAATATGGAAATGTAAGCCAAATAAATTCTTTCCTTTCCAACTTGCTTTTTGGTCACGTGTTTCAGCACAACAACAGAAACACTAACTCAGACACTGATGATCACGAGGGATTGCAGCCATTTAACTCCCTCTGTCTTATGGCACCAGGACTCCCTCTCTCCCTTCACCACTATTCCAGAGGAGCCAGTGGAAGACCCTTCCTCAAACTGAGTAAGCATTCCTCAATTCCCGGCAACTACACGGTGTCCATAATGAGATCTGGTACCCTTTTCTGACCTGCAGGCAGAACACTGTATACATAATAAATAAATAAATCTTTAAAAAAAAAAAAGAAAGAAAGAAAGAAAGAAAGAAAAGAAAAGATCTTCCTGCCTCTGCCTCCCCAGTGCTGGGACACCACCACCTGGCTCAATGTAGTTTTCTTAAGATATGATCTACAATAAGCAACATATACAATCCGTGACATGAGAGACAAAGGGCTTATCAATTTTATCAAGATACATACTTGTATTTTCTGCTTTTTCTTAAGATTTATTTATTTATTACGTATACAGTGTTATGCCTGCATGCAAGAACAAGGCTTCAGATCTCATTATAAATGGTTGTGAGCTGCCATATGGTTGCTGGGGATTGAACTTAGGTCCTCTGGAAGAGCAGTCAGTGCTCTTAACCTCTGAGCCATCTCTCCAGCCCATTTATCAGGCTTTTAATTGCTTGTAAAAAAAAAAATCTTGGGGGCTGGAGAGATGGCTCAGTGGTTAAGAGCATTGCCTGCTCTTCCAAAGGTCCTGAGTTCAATTCCCAGCAACCACATGGTGGCTCACAACCATCTGTAATGAGGTCTGGTGCCCTCTTCTGGCCTGCAGGCATACACACAAACAGAATATTGTATACATAATA
>NW_026067943.1:7533354-7543484 GCF_014885135.2 Alexandromys fortis
CAAGGCCAAGCTGGTCTACAAAGTGAGTTCCAGGACAGCCAAAGATACACAGAGAAACCATGTCTCAATAAATAAATAGAAACAAAGAAGACAAGGGACACCTGAAAGTAAGAGAACAGCTAAACAGCTCTTAAAGAATCTTAGTTGGTCTTAACAGGAAAAACACACACACACAGAAAAATAAAACTTCCTTTGGGGCTACCTACACAATCTTTTTTTAAAAAATATTTATTTATTTATTACATATACAATATTCTGTTTGTATGTCTGCAGGCCAGAAGAGGGTGCCAGACCTCTTTACAGATGGCTGTGAGCCACCATGTGGTTGCTGGGAATTGAACTCAGGACCTTTGGAAGAGCAGGCAATGCTCTTAACCACTGAGCCATCTCTCCAGCCCCCCCCACCTACACAATCTTAAACACCCAGCAGAAATTATAACTGAAAATAAAATAACTGACAATAATATTTTAAGATCAAGAAACCCCCCCCCCAACTATTATAAAGGACCCCACCCCTTCTCAGCTGTGCAGTCCTCCCTCTACAAATATGTCCACAGCCTCCTTGTAGTGTGTGTCAATAGAGTCTGTCTTTTGGGGCTTTGGGTAAATCCTTTTTACCACCCGTGTCACCAATATTCCTTAGGATATTTCACAGTGAGAATAATTGTCTCCACTTACACACGGATAAAAATGTCAGTTTCACTATTCGCTTTATAGACACCATTAAGTAATTGGGGGAGAGATTTTTCTGTTTCAGTTGGCTCTTTTCTTTAGTGAACAGTGAGTCTCGACATTTTTACTTATTTCTCTTGGTGTGTGCTGCTGTCGTTGGTCATATTTCTAATAACATATTGTTCCCTTGTCTTGTTGATTTACATGGCGTATGTTACTGGGGTTTTCCCCTAGCTTTGTCATGAGTTGTCTTCATGTAATGGTGCTGGCCAAAGAGAGTGTTGAATTTTAATCTGTGTTGAAGTTGTTGTTGTTATCGTGGTTGCAAAAAAGAAATTCTTCACTAAGATTATAAGAATATTAATTCAATTGTTCTGAATCTTTTATGGATTTGGGTTTTATTTTCCAGATTTAATCTATTTGGAGAGCGTCTTAGCAAAGGAGTTCATAGAATGTATTTGTCATCCAAATAGTGAAACTGTCATAACATCATTTTCTGAATGATCATCATTCTTTCCCCTAGTGTTCTAAAATGCCAGCGTGTCTTAAACAAGTATCTAAATCTACACCAAGAGAGTTTCCCGCTAGCCCTAGGCATCCTCCTTCCTGATGAGCTAGCCTTAAGATGCAGGAGGCAGCTGAGGACTAGAAGACCCCATTTAAGATCAGGGCAAGGACCAAGGATCTATGCAGGGAGCTGAGTCTTAATCTGAGTCTTTCAACCCCAGTCCTACCCACTCTATCAAATGGTCTAGGCCAGTAAGGCTGCTGATAAGAATGCTTGCTGCCAAGCCTGATGACCCAAGTTCGATCCCCGGTGCCTGGTGGAAGGAGCAAACCCACTCACACAAACTGTTCTCTGACCTCCACATGCACAGCAAGGCACCCCACACTAAACAAAATGTGATCAAATTTTTCAAAAACTAACGCATGGGGCTGGAGAGATGGCTCAGTGGTTAAGAGCATTGCCTGCTCTTCCAAAGGTCCTGAGTTCAATTCCCAGCAACCACATGGTGGCTCACAACCATCTGTAATGGGGTCTGGTGCCCTCTTCTGGCCTGCAGGCATACATGTAGACAGAATATTGTACACATAATAAATAAATATTTAAAAAAAAAAAACTAACGCATGCATTTCCCCAAAAGGGAATCTGCAGATTTATAAAAGGGAACAAAATTATGGTCTCCCTTCACAACCATCTCTTCCTACCAAAGCTTTGTCAACTATTGTCTTGGCAGGATCTGGAACTTGTCCTAAATCCACAGCTGGTCCCACAGAACAGAGGCATTCTGTGAAGTTAAATGTTTTGTCCAGTCTAACACATGTAGATTTGGGGGGGGGGGGAGGGGGGATGCAAGAGTAAACATTCCTTATGGTTTTCCTTCACTCAACAATAAGTCTACTGAGTGGGGGGGACGCTGGCAAGGGACCACCAGCGAAGAAGTCACGGCTCCAGGGGGAGACAAAGTCCTTCAGAAAAGCTATTAAAAACGCATATAAGTAAGTGCCGTCGGTAGAAGCTTACGGCATTTTAGAGCTTTTTGTTTTCTGGATGTTTAACAGCATCCACGCATCCCTCCCACGGCGGGAGCGACTCCGGGGAGCTGCTGCTGTTCCCAGAGGCAGCCCTGTGGAAGAGGGCTACTCTGCCATCAGCTTGGTGACTTTTACAATGTTCAAATCATGATCTCTTCGGTCACACTTCTTCAGTTAAGAAGAAACTGTTGATGCCAACTCAGAGAATACTGTCGCCTCGCTTTCCCTCGGCTCCGAAGGTCTCCCGGGCCCCGTGTAGGTGCCCACAGGTCAGATTCCCGCCCTGGGTCACGCAACTAGTCCAAGTGGCACCCAAGTTCCGAAGCCTAGCGGTGGGGAGAAATCTTATTATAAACGGACTAGCCGGTGTTCCCGATTCTTTGTCCGAAATACTTGCTTCCTGCTTCTGACTCCTACAGAGAACCCTGAGTCGGGTGTGACTTAAGGAACTCGGCATCCTCCAGACTCTAATCACCCCTCCTCCACAACAGCGCCCCGCCAGCCTCCCGCGTTTCTGCCGCAGCAGCGCGGCGGCGTTTCCCACAGTGCCGCGGGGCGCGCGCAGGCTCCTGGGAGTTGTGGTCCGGCGCCGCTCGTCGCTGCTGCGGCTGCTACGGGCTCGGCGCCGGCTTTGTCTGTCTACGGGCGGGCGCGCGCCGCTGCGGTGAGTGAGGCCCAGGCCGGGTCTGTGCGCCCGGGAGAGGTGGCTGTGTTATGAGCCCGCCGCCCTGGCCGGGGCGCGTGAACAGGCCAGGCTTGCCGGGCTGCAGTCGCCAGCCTCTGACAAGGGTGCGCTGGTCGGAGAGCGGGTGGGCCGCGGTCCGCTCCGGGAGGGCCCCGCTGCGACGTCGGGGGCCCCGCGAGCGTGGGAGGGGCCCCAGGAAGGTCCAGCTAGGCCAGGAGGGTGCAGAGTCCGTGCCTACGGAGATGCGAAGGGAGTGGCGTTCAGTGTGGGGGGAACTCGCCCTCACCCACAAAGCTCTTTCAGTTGCCTCGTTAAGATTTCCTCAGACCCCAAAGATCATCCTGTCTGTCTGTCTGTCCTCCAGCCCTTCTCTCCTGAGAAGGCTCCATTTTAGGCCTTGAATGTGTAGGGTGTGTCTCAAATGTAGGAGACTTTCTGGTCATCAGTTCTTCCAAAAGCTAATGAGATGGTGTTAACTTGTTTAGTAAGTGAAGAAAGTCGAGTCAGTCTCTCAGGTTGCTTTGCTTCAGATCACACACCTAGGGAACCAAGGCAAGGATCCAAGTCTGTCAGAGCCTCCTTCTGAGTGGTGATGGCATTTCTAATAGGAAAAGCAGTGTTTCGTGTCATGAAGCCCTTCTTCCAATAGCTTCGAGAATTTGATTGCTCTGACCTGATATCACGGTTCTCTCTCCCTTCGCAATTTCCTGCTGTTGATCAGAGAGTCTGAAGACACGGTTGAGGGGATGTTTGATAGATACCTCTTAGCAGGTGGAGAGGGGGAAGTATACGTTCTGTTCACTTATTTTGACCTCACCATGTTTTCTAGACTCTCCAGTGGCAAAAGTCCAACCCCAGGGAGGTGGTACCAAGTGCTTTTCTTTGTGAATGTGCAGGGGGTTTTGTGGGGTCTATTTTTAATCGATACTATCTTGTATTTCTCAATGCATTTGCGCCATTTCAGGGGAGCCCTCTGTACTTTGTGCTCCAAGTTGGAAGTTAGTCCTCTTGTCATCACAGTAATGTGGCTGAACGGGATAGTATATCTGAATGGGGAGAAGGTTCAGCTACTTGGTTAATAAAACAGAATTATAGTGTCAGATTGCTAATTTATTGAGCTAGGAGTCCGGCATTTTGATTGGACATACTGAAACAAAGATTATACTGTGTACCCCTGCATAAATAAAGTGTACAAATCCAGGAATTTGATCCTAAAATAAACATTCCAAAGGAGAAAAGTGATGGTTTGGATCTAGAGCCTGCTAAGAATTGCCAGAAGGGAACAAGAACTCTTTTGTTAGGTCCTTGTAACTTGAGGGGACTGGAAAGGAGCGCCTCCTTCATACCGCTCAGGAAGGCTGAAGGTTGACTTCTTAGGCTTGAGGAGTAGAATCAGCAACAGTTGCCTGGGAAGTGGAGGCCCCCAGTCACATGTCAAGACCAAAGTATAAACAAAGAGACCCTTAACTGGGGACTCTGGGGAAGAAGTCCACGCCTGTCTGCCCCTCTGCTTCCCGCTGCCTCCTTGCTCCTAGATTCATCTCTGTGCGGTCAGCCCTGCCCCTTTTGCCCACTTTGCAGTGATATTACCTGATTTCCTGTGTTTACACCCCAAAGTGAGCCTCCTGATAACGTTATCTTTTCAATTATCCATTCTGCCCTTTGTTGTTTGTTCTTTGGTTTGGTTTATTTTATTTTCTGTCCCCCAGGTACTCAAGACCAGCCCATGGAAGAATCATATGAAGAAGCGGTGGTTAACGTCATAGAGCAGGAGTGGACATGTTTGGGTTCCCAACAGCTACCCTGCTGGACTGTCATGGAAGATATGCCCAGAATGTAGCATTTTTCAGTGAGTGAGTCAGCTGGTTGCCGGGATACCTTCGGAGTCCCTGTTCTCAGGCCCGAGGAGCAGCATATGCTTTCATGTGGTGAAGCTTGCTGTTCTGCAGGGTTGCAGGGAAAGCCTACAAGCTGGAATTGGAAATGATAGTCAAAACAAAGCAAGACAACAGTTTGATATGGAGGTAGTCTTGAGGGTGTCTCAGGCCGAATGAGTATCATTAACTCTCAGCTCTGTCACTGAGTATGAAAAGAGTTAGAGAAACAAGGAAGAAGCTTCTCTAGGATGACCCCCGGAAAATGAATACTCATTCAACTCTACAATAGCTTAATAGACTGAAAGATAGCATGACTTTTAAAAGAAGACATTCCAATCATATTTGCATTATGAAAGAAGTTACATAACTTCCTTAAGCTCCAGGCTTTTCATCTGTGTAATGGGACAGACAAGAGGGTGCATCCTGTAAGAATTCGAGGCATAAACATAAAATATCTGAAATTTTGCTGCTTATTTTCTGAGATCATAAACTACTGTCAGGAGAGCAGGCTGGAATTGGGTGACTCTCATGCAGCCAGGGCAGTGTAAGCCTCGGGGACTCTCTTGAATGGTCTCTCCTTAGCTTCATTTTATGCTTGTTTCTAAAGGGACACTTTTGAGGTTTTCAAGCTTTAGGCCCTTCATATCCTGACTCTACGCCTATTTGGAGGTCAGCTAAAACTTGGAAGGGAGAGAAAAAAAAAACTTAGGTAAATGGCTTTAATATAATATATCATATTATATTAATATATAATATAATAAATAGAATATGTTTAATTTTCATATTCTATGAACCTATTTTTAGTTGCTTATAAAGTAATCATCTCAGGGCTTGAAAGATGGCTCAGTGGTTAAGAGCACTGGCTGCTCTTCCAGAGGACCTGGGTTCAATTCCCAGCACCCCCTCCAAAAAAATAACAATAGCTAGGCGGTGGTGGCACATGCCTTTAATCCCAGCACTTGGGAGGCAGAGGCAGGTGGAAGTTCGAGGCCAGCCTGGTCTACAAGAGCTAGTTCCAGAACAGGTTCCAAAGCAACACAGAGAAACCCTGTCTTAAAAAACAAACAACAAAACAATAATAATAATCATGTCTACCTCCCAAGAATCTAGGAGGCTACATTAAATTTAAAGGCAGTATATAGCTATGAGCATACTAATATTTGAATCCCAGATAATACACCTATTAATAGTTATGTGACCTCCTATGCTCTCATCTGTAGCAATCTCAGGATGATTTTCAAGATTTAGTTATATGTGCAAAGTTGATAGTAATATGCCTGGCACATAGTAAGCACTCCGAGGGTCTTGTTTCTTTTTCCCTGTTCTCGCTCAGCATGTTGGTGCATCTTACATGACTTCCCTCTCGTTTTACAGATGTGATGACAGAAGCCCACAAGTATGACTCAGAGGCCACAGGATCTTCAAGCTGGGATTTCCAGAGTTCGTTCAGAAGAGAGAAGGTGGAACAGAAGTCCCCAGATTCTAAGACACTACAGGAAGACTCACCTGGAGTGAGGCAGAAGGTCTATGATTGCCAGGAATGTGGGAAATCTTTCCGGCAGAAAGGTAGTCTAACATTGCATGAGAGAATCCACACTGGCCAGAAGCCCTTTGAGTGCACCCAGTGTGGAAAAAGCTTCAGGGCCAAAGGCAATCTAGTTACACATCAGCGGATCCACACAGGAGAGAAGCCCTATCAGTGCAAAGAGTGTGGGAAAAGCTTTAGTCAGCGAGGCAGTCTAGCTGTGCATGAGAGACTCCACACTGGACAGAAACCCTATGAATGTGCCATTTGCCAGAGAAGCTTCCGGAATCAAAGTAACCTTGCTGTTCACCGAAGAGTTCACAGTGGCGAGAAGCCCTATAGATGTGACCAGTGTGGGAAGGCTTTCAGTCAGAAGGGAAGCCTGATTGTCCACATCAGAGTTCACACAGGTCTGAAGCCCTATGCGTGTTCCCACTGCAGGAAGAGCTTCCACACCAGGGGCAACTGCATTCTGCATGGGAAAATCCACACAGGAGAGACACCCTATCTCTGTGGCCAGTGTGGGAAAAGTTTCACTCAGAGAGGGAGCCTGGCTGTGCACCAGCGAAGCTGCTCACAGAGGCTCACCCTATAACCACTCTTCAAAGGAATTCCTTAGGAATTAACAATGCAAAACCTTCTATTGCCAAGAAGTTTATCTAATCCTATAGGGTAAGTGGAAATTCTTCCAGAAGGACCAGCATTTCATAGGGCAACTGACTTTTTCCCTTCCCCCAAATGAATATTGAAAAATAAATGTCTTGTTTATCATTATTTTTCATAATTTCTTTATTTTGACCTAATTTCCTAAGGTACACTCATTAATCTCTCATGTCACACTTGACCTTGTTTTTAGTATTTATAGCAGGTATAGATTTTAGATTTGTAGCATATACCATAAGCTTTTTAAAAAACTCAACTCCTGGGAGCTGTAGGGAAGGTCAGCCCTTAAAGACTAGACTCACAATGAAAAAATAAAAAAGAAATCAGCACTTCATCAATCTCAAGGTTCTTTTCTTCTGAATGTATTCAGTTTAATCTGTATTCAAAGACCACTGGGCAGAATCCAAAGGATAAATCTGCTTTACTAATCTTTATATTGAACCTAAATAATGAATCAGCTTAGTAACCTAGTAGACCGCTAACTCTCTATAGCAGAGGCCCAAGCCTTGTAAAACAGGTTTCCCTTACAAGCTTACAAAGGTTCAGAGTATGCACTTTGAGAATTTCTTCAGCCCTACACTTCTAATTATAACTACCTAATTTTCTTTCTTTTTTTTTCTTTTTTTTTTTTTGGTTTGGTTTTTTGGTTTTTCGAGACAGGTTTTCTCTGTGTAACTGCTCTGGCTGTCCTGGAACTTACTCTGTAGACCAGGCTGGTCTCAAACTCACAGAGATCCACCTGCCTCTGCCTCCCCAGTGCTGGGATTAAAGACATGCGCCACCACCGCCCACCCAGCAACTATCTAATTTTCTAAGAATTCTATACTTGTATGTTACTTTCCGCTAAGGGGATTCCAAGTCCCTGAGAAACACAGTGGCCGTCACTCTTTTTTAAGTAATTCCTTTGGAGACAGTGGCAGTGTTGAAGTTGGGACTACCTAGAAAGAAAGAACTTAATTGTCATTATAGCTGAGTTTATCCTAGTCCAGGAGCAATACTGGGCGCCTCCTACACACTGGCAATTTGAGACTTCACTCCCTCTTTGTTCAATTCACCTTCAAGGGATGAGATTTGAAGAAAAGAGAGGTTGGTTTTGTGGGGAAATTTTCCATTCTTAATCTGAAGCCACTATAACTCTTCATGCTGAGTGTTTTTGTTAATAACTGATGAACGGTGTATCGAAGTTTTCACAGTAAGGGTTATATCGCTACAGTGGAACACCATGACCAAAAGCAAGCTGGGTGGAAAGGTTTTTTGTTTTGCTTTTTTTTTTTTTTTTAAGATTTACTTATTATGTTCTATTTACATGTATCTTGCAGGCCAGAAGAGGGCGCCAAATCTCGTTATAGATGGTTATGAGCTGCCATGTGGTTGTTGGTAATTGAACTCAGGACCTCTGAAAGAGCAGCCAATGCTCTTAACCTCTAAGCCATCTCTCCAGCCCTAGGGTTTACTAATCATCAAAGGAAGTCATAACAGAAACTCAAGCAGGGCAGAAACACAGAGGCAGGAGTTGATGCAGAGGTGATGGAGGGGTACTGCCTACTGGCTTGTTCAGCCTGCTTTCTTCCAGGGATGGCACCACCCACAATTGGCTGGGGTTGAGCCTTCACCCATCAACCGCTAATTAAGAAAATGCCCTACAGGCCTGCCTACAACCGTGTGTGTGTGTGTGTGTGTGTGTGTGTGTGTGTGTGTGTGTGTGTGTGTTACAACAAGGTTTCTCTGTATAACAGCTCTTGCTATATCCTTGACCTCACTCTGTAGAGCAGACTGACCTGGAACTCACAGAGATCCATCTGCCACTGCCCCCATAGTGCATGCTGGGATTAAAGACATGTGCCATCACCCCTGAGCTTACAACCGTCCCTGTCCCTACTGCCCAGTCCCAAATAAACTCACTGAGGCTTATATAAATTATAAACGCTAGGGCAATAGCTCAGGCTTATTAGTAGTTAACTCTTACAACAAAACCCGTATTTCCATTTATGCTTTACCACGTGGCTCATGGTTTATTACCCCATTTTTATATATCCTGCTTGCTGAGAGGCTGGCTGGTATCTCCCAAGTTTGCCCTTCTTCCCATCATTGTCAGTTTGGCTTTTCTGCCTAACTTCCTGCCCAACTACCAGCCTGTCAGCTTTTTATTAACCAATGAGAGTAATAAATATTCATAGTATAAAAAAGGATTGTTCCACAGCACCCTATCTTTTTTTTAAAGTTTTATTGAGACACAGCTATATTCTTTCATCTGTTTCAAATTTATTTTATGTGCATTGGTGTTTTGCCATGGGTGTCAGGTTCCCTAGAACTAGAGATACAGAGCTGCCATGTGAATGCTGGGAATTGAACCCGAGTCCTCTGGAAAAGCAGCCAGTGCTCCTTAACTACTGAGACGTCTGCCCTCTTACAGCCCTATCTTAACAGAGCCATTTTCTTAATCAGATGACTTTAGCTTGTGTGGACATGCAGCTATCCTGCACAGGTACTGTTCTGTTCTTTGTAG
This sequence comes from Alexandromys fortis, assembly GCF_014885135.2. Lineage (NCBI taxonomy): Eukaryota > Metazoa > Chordata > Mammalia > Rodentia > Cricetidae > Alexandromys > Alexandromys fortis. The sequence continues at coordinate 7,542,819 of NW_026067943.1, forward strand.
TAGATCTTAGAAGCTGTAGTCTCCCTAATCCCAAAAGGCTCATGATAGCAAAACATCATCTCATCTACAGGGGTAAATTATGTCAAAGGTCTTTGGTCATTCAAACTTTATGGATTTGATTAGTGAGAAAAAGGAAAAAGAATACTCCCAGGAATACTTCGAAAATATTTGACGATGTATACAAGACGAAGGCGTAAATCACAAACAATCCCACACCAGTTTGGAATTATGATTAATAGAATGGTTATTTATTTAAAGGGGAAAAACTTACAGATCACCATCCCAGACAACAGCCCTCTGTACAATCAGGAAAGGAGCCTAGTAGCGGGAAGCCAGAGAGAGAGCGTGCAAGGGCAGTTGCTGCTTTTTTAAAGAAAGAGAGGCCACGCCCCAATAGGCTGGTATCTCAGCAGCTATTGGCTGAAGGAGCAGAAGGAGCTCCTGCAACACAAGACTATAACATTGCCATTTGTAACACCCATTTGTATTTGCACACTAAAAAAATTTTTTTAATTTATTTATTTATTAAAGATTTCTGTCTCTTCCCCACCGCTGCCTCCCATTTCCCTCGCCCTCCCACAATCAAGTCCCCCTCCCTCGTCAGCCCAAAGAGCAATCAGGGTTCCCTGCCCTGTGGGAAGTCCAAGGACCACCCACCTCCATCCA
>NW_026067943.1:7543658-7553496 GCF_014885135.2 Alexandromys fortis
CAAAAAAAAACAAAAAAAAAAAAAAAAAAAAAAAAAAAAAAAAAAAAAAAAAAAAAAAAAAAAAAAAAAAAAAAAAAAAAAAAAAAAAACTGGAATATTTATACAGTGGAATTAAACCCAGAAATAAAATACATCAAAAAACCATGAGCAATATTAATGATAAATCAGAAAATCACCAATTGAAACAATCTGAACACAGATATATAGTGTATGACTCCCCCAGTATTTATTCATAGAACACAAAGAAATGATAACTGACTTGAAAGATCAGGAGAGAGCTTTATAAAATGGAGAAAAAGAATGTCATACCTTCAATAGGTATACACCTGAGTCCACCTGTTGAATTCACAGCTACCATCTATGTATATAAGGCAGGCATATCCCGATAACAATCAGGCAGCTTTGTTTGGTTTGGTTTCTCAAGACAGGGTTTCTCTGTGTAACAGCCCTAACTGTGCTAGAACTCACTCTGTAGACAAGGCTGGCCTCGAAATCACTGAGATTCACCCACCTTTGCCTCCCAAGTGATAAGATTAAAGGTGTGTGCCACCTCACTTGGCCAATCAGGCAGTTTTAACATGATGCACACAAGTTCTTTGTCATTCATTCTTAAAAAGCCAATGTCCGTGTCACCTCCATCTATACAGGCTGATGACTGCATATGTTAATAGAAAACAAATGATGTCACATCACAGTGGTCAGCACCAAAAGCCCTTAGAAGTCTTCAAAGTTTGCCCATTTTCTTTGGAATACTTACTCTAGGGGAAATCAACTACCATGTAAAAAAGAAGCCACTGCAATGTACAGGCTCCATGTGTGCTCCAACTGATAGGTTCAGCTCAATGGACAGCATCAACCCTCTTCGTTTTGTTTGTCTTGTAATGATAAAATTCCCTGAGAAAAGCAAGTTAGGGAAGCAAGTGCGTTTTGGTTTACAGCTCCGTGTCAAGGAAGGTATGGCCAAAAGAGCATGGAGCCAGCTCAGCACAATGGATCAGCAGTCCAGAAGGGGAGACAGGATGGAGCTGGAGAACGTCAAAGCCCACCACAGGTGATATACGTCCTCCACAAAGCTCCATCCCCTCACGGTTTCATAACCTTCCCAGACAATGCCACCCGCAGGAGACCACGTGTGCAAACATGTGACCGCACTTTGCGTCCAGACCACAACAGACCTCCAGCCACAGAAAAGAGGCACTGCCGATGGGCAGCCCATAGGTTCCTGCAGTCTACGCTGGCCTCTGACGAACCTGACCCCACAGTGTCGGTCAAGCCCTGTTCTTCTCTGGATCCCTCCTAAGCACACTGGAGTGGCAGAATGTACTTCCTTAGAGTTGCAGAGTTGAGAACTCCAGCTTCTAACTATCTATTGGATTAAGTATAAGGAGTCTACACAAGTTTTCTGACACCACGTGGCCTTTTTTTTTTTTTTTTTTTTTTTTTTTGGAACAAAGAGAAGCTGTCCTTGCCGTTGCTAAATGCACTGTGATAATGTTATTCCATCACAGTGGTATTCCATCACATCTGCCGGAGCATACCGGAAGGAAGCAGGTCTCAGGGTCTACCCACACTCAAAGGCAGATGATACAAGGGGATGGCTTATTGACACAATCCCCAGAATGTTCATTTTCTTCTTTTTTTTTTTTCTAGACAAGGTCTCACTATGTAGCCCTGGCTATCCCAAACACACTATATAGACCAGGCTGGCCTCGAACTCAACCTGCCTCCGCCTCTGAGTGCTGGGATTAAAGATTGTGACTATGCCCAGCTAGAATACTCATATTCTATGGATACTGAAGCAGTACTACAAACTGAGTGAGCTGAGACAAGAGTAATGTGCTATCTGATGGTTTTGGAGGCGAGAAATCTGAAGTCAAGGTATCATCAGGGTGATGGTCTCTCTGAAGTACAGAGAGTAGAAACCTTCAAGTCCTGTTAGCTGCTAGGAATCCTTGGTGTTTCTTAGCCAGCTACAGGATTTCATTTCTGCCTGTATGGTCTCATGGCATCCTTGTGTGTCTCGTTGTCTCTCCTTACACAACCCCAGTCCTGTTGGGTTAAGGTCCTATCTTACTCCAGTCTGACCTCATCTTAGCTAATTACATTGACAAAGACTATTCATTGTCAGGCCACTAAAGCCGTTACACCTGTGGCACGTCTGCCAATAGCATCAGAAACATCCTTTGGAGAAAACCACGTGCATCTAACACAATGGATCTGCAAATAAAGTTCAAGGCCATCTGCCTCATCAGGAATCTTGGGAGAAACAGAAGTTATCAGCCCCTGTCTGACACCTCCTAAAACTAAGTGGATGGAGAGAAGGAAGGGGAGGGATCACTGTTACACAGAGAAACCCTGTCTCAAAACAAAAGGGGGGGGGCTAGAGAGATGGCTCAACAGTTAAGAGTACTGGCTGTTTTTCCAGAGGTCCTGAGTTCAATTCCCAGCAACCACATAATGGCTAACATCTGTAGTTAGGTTTGGCGCCCTACAGCCAACCAGAACATGGTAAAAAAAAAAAAGTTGTGTGTGGGTCAAAGTGAGTTCCTACTCTTTGTAATGCATCTCTGCACTCTTATACTGAAAGGGTGTTTGCGTCAGTGCTTGGGCACTCTTATGTTGAAAAGGTGTTTACATCAGTGCCTGATCTTCCCCTAGTTCATTGGTCTTGGCTAAGAGTTGTCTAAGCTTCCTTGTGAGACAGTTGGTGATTTGTAGGAGACAGGGAGGCTGGGGTACTCAGCTACCTATCCTGTATCTCTCACTTCACAGGGGCGGTCAGAGGGTCAAAGGATCAGTGGGAGCCAAATGATTTTTAGTACTGTGGAAAATGTCATCGGATTTTCTTACGTTGATTGGCATTGGATTTCTAGAGTGCATTTGGTAACGTAGCCATTTTTACCACATTAATTCTGCCAATCCATGAGCGGCATACTAGATCTTTCCATCATCTCATGCTTTCTTCAGTATCTTTGAGGGTTTTTTTTTTTTTAATCACCCGGCTATATTTGAGTTTTTATTGTTGAAATCGTTTCTCTTCTCAGCTAGGTTTTCTCCTGGGATTTTTTTTTAAGCTGGTAAGAATTAGACTCTTCACTGATCTGTTTCCCAGTAAGTTCATTATTGGTATATAGAAAAGCTAATGATAGCCGGGCGGTGGTGGCACACGCCTTTAATCCCAGCACTTGGGAGGCAGAGGCAGGCGGATCTCTGTGAGTTCGAGGCCAGCCTGGTCTACAAGAGCTAGTACCAGGACAGGCTCCAAAACCACAGAGAAACCCTGTCTCGAAAAACCAAAAAAAAAAAAAAAAGCTAATGATATTTTATGTTGATTCTATATTCAACTACTCACTGAAAATGTTTGTCCATACTAGGAATTTTCCAGCGGGCTCTTTAAGAGTCCTGTCATCTCCAAGCAGGGTTACTTCGACTTCTTCATATTCTTCACCTTCTTCACCCTTCTCCTGCCATATTGCTTTATCTAAACTTTAAGCACCATAATGAATAAGTGAGTGGAGAGTGGACATCCCTCTGTCCTTCTGATCTTAGAAGAAATGCTTTCAGCCTTTAGTATAATGTGGACTGGAGGTGACTTCATTACAAATGCTCCTTTTATTTCTAGTTTCTTCAGGGTCCTTGTCCTGAAGGGTATTGAAAAATTTTTTAAGATTTTATTTATTTATTATGTATACAGTATTCTACTTGCATGTACAATTGCATGTCAGAAGATAGTTGTGAGCCAACATATGGTTGCTGGGGATTGAACTCAGGACCTCTGGAAGAGCAGCCAGTGCTCTTAACCTCTGAGCTATCTCTCCAGCCTCTTGGCTATTGAAATTCATAAATGGCTTTTTATACATTCAGTTTGTAAGATTTTTTTTTTTTTTTTGTTTTTTCAAGACAGGGTTTCTGTGCGGAACAGTCCCGGCTATCCTGGAACTCAGGTCTCTATAGACCAGGCTGGCCTCGAACTCACAGAGATCCACCTGCCTCTGCCCTGAATGCTGAGATTAAAGGCATGCCCCACCACCACCTGGCTCAGTTTGCAAGAATTTTATTGAGTATTTTTGCATCTGTATTCATCAGAGAAGGTGCTCTGTAGTTTTCCTTTGTTGTTATTTTTACCCTGGTGTAGTTTTGTGACCGCTTAAGCATGACTTTGTAGAATAAGCTTGGTAATTTTCCTTCTGTTACATGGAATAGTTTGCAGAGCACTGGAATATTTTCTTTGTGATATTTATTTTTGTGTTACATGGTTCCATGCATGTGGAGGTAGTGCGTATATGCATACATGGTGTTCTGTGACTTTTTTCTATGAAGAACAACACACACACACACACACACACACACACACACAGATCCAGAAAGGGAACTCCTGACAAACCAAAATAATGACTTCACTGAAGTCCTAGTTGGTAATGTGTACAGAGTTACCCATAGAAGCAGGGATGTCTTAAATGCAGCCACACCACTGAAAAGCCCAGCCCAATACAGGTCACAACACACAGAAAGCTGTATTGCTGGGGCTGCAAGCACACCTTGCAGACAACTCTTCAGGTCAGAGAAATCTCCTCTCTGCCTCTCTGCTGGTCAGAATCTCCTCCTGTAAAGCAGAGAGACATCTCAAAAGAATTGTTAAGTTTCCACTTCCCCCTCCCTTCTAAAAAAAATTCCACTTTCCCAGACCTATGGCATTGTGTGTTAACCTGCGTTCCCAAGTCCCCACCCCTTGTGAAGGGAATGCTTCCATTTGTAATAAACTAGTAGATAACACATAGGCATGTGGAGTCAGTATTGGACATGTTCCTAAATTGCTTTCCCCATCCTTATCGGACTGACTCTCTCACTGAACCTGTGGTTCAGGCATTTGATTATACTCTCTGACCAGTAAATCTGTGAGATGCTCCTTTCTCTGCCTCCCCAGCACTGGAATTATAGGTACATGGCAGTCATGTTCGTCTATTTCTGTGGGTGCCGAAGATCAGCACTCTTGTAGACTAGGCTGGCCTCGAACTCACAGAGATTCGCTTTTCTCTGCCTCCCGAATCCTGGGATCAAAGGCGTGTGCCACCACCGCCCAGCTGAAGATCAGCACTCAAGTCCTTACTCTTGGGTGGCAAGCACTTTCCTAATTGAACCATCTCTCCAGCCCCTTAAGAGAACTTTATTTCTGCTTCATCTCAACTGCCATGGGTCTTTAGTCTAATGGTTAATACCCTCCTGATTTCATGTTGGTAAGCTGTGTGTTTAGGAATTTGTTTCTTCTAAAATTTTCCAGTTTTTTTTTTAGATTAATTTATTAATTATATTTACAGTGTTCTGTCTGCATGTATACTGCAAGCCAGCAGAGGGCACCAGATTTCATTACAGATTGTGATGAGCCATGTGATTGCTGGGACCTGAACTCAGGACCTCTGGAAGAGTAGCCAGTGCTTTTAACCTCTGAACCATCTCTCCAGTCCCCCCAGTTTAGTTTTTTTTTTTTTAATTAAGATCTATCTATTTATTATGTATACAGTGTTCTGTCTGTCTCTATGCTTGTTGGCCAGAAGAGGGCACCAGATCTCACCACAGATAGCCATGAGCCACCAAGTGGTTTCTGGGAACCAAACTCAGGACCTGTGGAAGAGCAGCCAGGGCTCCCAACCTCTGAGCCATCTCTCCAGCCCCCCCCCCCCAGTTTAGTTTTTTTAAATATAAATATACAACGCCTTTTCTAACGTTCCTTTGAATTTCTTCTGAACTAGTTGTAACCTTTCCATTTTCACTTGCCTAATTTAGGCTAGGAGTTTATCAACTTCATTTATTTTTTTCAGAGAAGAAACTCTGGTTTCTTGATTCTTTTACTATTTCACTATTCTCTGCCCTGATCTTTAGAATTTGGGGCTTTGTTTTTTGTTGTTGTTGTTGTTGTTGTTTTTATTTTATTTTATTTGGTTTTTCGAGACAGGGTTTCTCTGTGGCTTTGGAGCCTGTCCTGGAACTAGCTCTGTAGACCAGGCTGGTCTTGAACTCACAGAGATCCACCTGCCTCTGCCTCCTGAGTGCTGGGATTAAAGGCATGTGCCACCATCACCCGGCTGGGGCTTTGTTTTTATAATGCCTTGAAGTACATCATTTTTTTTTTCGAGACAGGGTTTCTCTACATCATTTTTTTTAATCTCTGACTTTAATGTAAGAATACTCAGCCATAAATTTTCTTATTAGAATGACTTAACTGATCCCAAATGCTCTGGTAAGCTGTATTTTTATTTTATTTTCTTTGAGGCAGGAACTTAAGGAAATTCTCCCAAATTTCTTCAAAGACTCACTGGTCATAGAAAGCTATATTCTTCAGCCTCTAAATATTCTGGGTAGTTCCTGTGGTTTCTCTTCTGTTGATTTCTAGTTTTGTTGCAATGTGATCTGACACAACACAATAAATGGTTTGGACTTCCTGTATTAGTAAGACTTGCTTTGTGGTCTAGAATATGGTCTTTTAACATATGTTTATTTATTTGTTTATTGTGTGTGTGTTCTTGCTGCCCCCCTTTTCTCCTAACCAGTTCCTCTTCTATTTTCACATCTTCATTTGAAGCAGGGTTTATGCAGTCATCCACCATTGCTGTGTTCATAATTGTAATTGTAATGGTCTGTCCTGCCCCTTAAGAGACAAGCCATGCCCACTCCCTTCCCCACCCGCCCAGGCAAGCTGATCTTCAGCTTTCAACCTGAATCCCTTTTTTCTATCTCTCTCTCTTGAAGAGGCATCTTCTGTCTCTCCCTTCTCCGCACTTCTCCTCTCTCTCTCTCTCTCTCTCTCTCTCTCTCTCTCTCTCTCTCTCTCTCTCTTTTCTTCCCTCTTCTCCCCTTCCCTTCCATAGCCCACTAAATAAATATCCAACTTCACTCTGCATGGCATGCCTATCTGTCCTGGTCTCTTACCCACCACTCAGCTTCCTGCCTGGGACCTGACTGCTGTTGTGGCCTGCTGTGGTCTCAGGACCTGCTGCCTGCTGCTGCTCAGGGACCCGCAGCATTTTACTTAAACCATTACATTGGTGCCATCAGGCTTGGTAGGCCCTCCTGCCCCTCTCCCAGGCTCAGGATCCAGATCTGGGTATTTTTCCACAACAGTCACATGTTCCATCTGCCTGAATGCTGACCTCTTCACATACCAGCAGCTTCAGTGGTGAGTTTTCCCCTTCCAGTCCCCAACCTCAGCCTTCATGGCTATGGTTGAGCCCTCCACTGCTTTCCATAGCTAAAACTATGACCAGACGATCCGGGGTCAGTCCTCCCATTCTAGCGCTGCACACGCTGTGCAGTGCATTTGCTGGGAGCCCAGAGTCCCTCAGATTTTTCTTTCTCCTTTTTCTTTTTTTTTTTTTTTTTCTTTTGGACCACTCATCAGTGGTCCCCACTGTGAGAGGCTGCTCGGAGCAGCCTCAAGCCTCTCTAGCTTCCGAGTTGCCCAGACCAGAGCCAGTCACGCTTTAACACCCTGCCTGTATATAGAGAACACTCTTCTACAAGCCCTGCGGTGTTTGCTGCCATTTCACACCCCACCTATAGAGGGGAGACGTCCCCTATAAGCCTTGTGGTCTCACGGTTTTCACGTTTTCAGCTATGGTGTGACCCCTCACTCTGTTGAGGTCCTACCAGCTCCACTGGCTCCACTTTTCCTCAAACTGTCCCTGCCACTGCAACTGCTGTCAACAAGATTGGTTGGCCCCACAAGGCAGCTGTTTTCAATTCCAGCTTTTTGCTGTTTAGCACAGGGCCTGCCAGGCTCCAGAAGATCCTGTGAGCTAAGAAATCTGTAGGAAGACAAGCCTATCTTGACCTGAGCAGCTAGGCTGTCGATTCCAGCAATTCTGTCCACTGTCTGGTGATCTTCAGTTTAGATAAATGGCAGTTTTTCCCAGTGGTCAGTGCTTGGCAGTTGAAGTGAATTGCAGATGGACATTGTTTTGTGCCCATTTGTCTTCTGTCTTCCTTGGAGGAAATAGAGTGCTGCTGCTAGGATCCAACCTGTCTCTTTTTGTTATAAAAAAGTCTTTTAATAATTAAATATATTTAAATGCCATATTCCCCAGATCTCTGAGCAGTTGAGAGCTGTTTATCAGGTACAGCTACAGTATAGAATCTGCCCTGGAGAGCTGAGTCCAAGCTTGACTGTACTGGCTCTCAACTTAATAGGTAAAGCAGGGCTGGATTAAATATCGGGGACCTGCCGCATTTTACTTAAACCATTACAGGAATGGCCACGTCACATCCAGAAGACGGCATCTCATAGCACTCCTCTCCACACTCTGGCTCCCACAGTCTGTCCATAACCTCTTCTGCGGCGTCCTATGGGCCTTGGACAGGATACTACAGATGCCCATTCAGGGCTGAGGACTTAGCAACCACTTATTCTTGACGTTTTAAAAAGTTATGAGTCTCTGCATAAACCCTCGACAATGAGAAGCTTTCCTGGTTAATACTGACAGCAACACTAGCCCATGGGTATAAAATACCCAGTTTAGAAGGTAGTTTGACCACATGTCTGTTTAGCAAAAGCTCAGTAGTAAACTCCCCCAGTCCCCACCGTGCTCTATGAGTTCAGCACCCATAGGCTGTTGACCAGGTTTACCATACCAGGCCTTAGATCCAAACAGAAAACAGTTGGTCACCTAAAAAGTCACGCCATTATTCTATCAGTGGCCTCCTGGCTGACAGGTTTGTATCACAGCATGATGGATTTACAAGTAGCTAAAGCTGTTGATGACTGTTCTCGAGCAGCAGCCTGCACAGCACCTCTGACCTTGTGAACACTCATCAGCAGGGAGGAAGCGTCCAGCCTGGCTCCAGCTTCATTTCTGTGTCCTGTATCCAAAGTGTGTAATATCTACAGCAACAGGGTCTTGCCATCTAATCCTGGCAAGGAACCCAGCTTTTCCATTCTTCCATTCCTTTTTCTACAGCATGTCCTTAGCTTTGCGGAGAGGGAAATAAACGGTTCACAGATGAGTTTTCAATTGTCACTTGTTGTAGGAACTTAGCAGAGTCACTGTATCTGGTGTAGACATTAAAATGAACAGCTGTTTGCTTGAAGTCCTTTGACCTTGTAGAATCATTGTGGAAACCAGTAATTGTCTTCCATCATCTGTAGAATTGTTTTGCTGAAGGGGCTTTGCAGCCAATCCCATGACTTTGGCCACAAGACACCTCAGACACACCTGAGGCTCCTATATTATTGTGTATTGCAAACCATACATAATAAAGGACTAGAGGCGTGAGGGCGTGTGATGCTTTCCTTCAGTAAGACGTGGAAATTAGATTAGGGACCTTGGTATGAGGAAATATTTTTTATAAAATCAATAAATACACCTTTTTTTGTTTTGTTTTGTTTTTTTGAGACAGGGTTTCTCTGTAGCTTTGGAGCCTGTCCTGGCACTAGCTCTTGTAGACCAGGCTGGCCTCGAACTCACAGAGATCTGCCTGTCAATAAATACACCTTTGTACAGCTCTTCAGGGTTCAGCCGCAAGAGGCTGGACTTTCCTGCTACCACTAGGCCTTAAAATTTCATCTTGGGGAGCCGGGCGGTGGTGGCACATGCCTTTAATCCCAGCACTTGGGAGGCAGAGGCAGAGGCAGGTGGATCTCTGTGAGTTTGAGACCAGCCTGGTCTACAAGAGCTAGTTCCAGGACAGGCTCCAAAGCCACAGAGAAACCCTGTCTCGAAAAACAAAAACAACAACAAAAAAAATTTCATCTTGGGGTCTGACAGTGGTGGTGCATGCCTTTAATCCCAGCACTCGGGAGGCAGAGGCAGGAGGATCTTTGTGAGTTCGAGGCCAGCCTGGTCTACAA
>NW_026067943.1:7553556-7584917 GCF_014885135.2 Alexandromys fortis
AAAAAAAAAAAAAAAAAAAAAAAAAAAAAAAAAAACAAAAACAAAAAAACAAAAAAAAACAAACCCAAAAATTTCATCTTGGAGAACCTTCTTTCTTCAACTGACCCACACCGCATAGGGCACTCGGACAACTTGTTCTCATCACATTGGATAATTATGGGCTCTATTAGTCAGGGTCCTCCAGAGTAAGAGCTCTTATAGAATGAATAATGAATACACACAGAGAGACACTCACATATATACAGCTTAATCGGATGTCAGGTACTCGGGCAGGAAGTATGTCAGGATATACGCTTTTCCCTAATTGGATGTAGGCAGGCAGTAAGTTGGCAGGAAATACGTCAGGATGTATGTTTGCCCTTGATTGGACTTAAAGGGAAATATGGTGGCCTTACAGCGTTGCCTTTTTAAGCCTCTGCAAGGTGTGACTCATGGCCATTTTCCCAGGAACCCAGAGATGGACCTAGCCAGAGCCCATCCATCTCCATCTGGCCAGTATTTAATTAAAGCTTGCTTTAAATTGTGGTAGTGATCTCATTCTCAACCAGTGGGATTAACATAAATATAATTATTTGGAAGGTAATTTAATGGTATATCCATTCAGCAAAACAACAGTGGCTTCCAAACTGGGCCCGATGACATCCCAATTATTGACTTTGAGCTAATGTACAGGATCATATTAGAACTCCCTCCTATGGGGCAGGCCTGAAACCCATCAGAAAGACGCTGTCTGCTCCCATAAGACAAACCACTATTGCACCAGTGAAGGCCATCCTGTCAGGCCTGTCAGTAGTACTATACTTGAGGCCCACAGCTGGGTAGGTGTTACTGACAGTTCTTCTCCACAGCCTCTAACACTTCCTGTACCTGCGAGCTAGCCACCCCAAGTCCAGCCATCCCATGCAAGCATGCTACCCCAAGTCCACCCATCACATGCGAGCTAGCCACCCCAAGTCCAGCCATTACATACAAGCTTGCCACCCCAAGTCCAGCCAATCCATGTGAGCTAGACACCCCAAGTCCACCCATTACATGCAAGCTTGCCACCCCAAGTCCAGCCAATCCATGTAAGCTAGACACCCCCTAAGTCCAGCTTGATTTCTCTGTGTCCCAAAACCAGAACTTGTGGTATCTTCAGGAACAGGGTCTTGTTATCTTGTTTTGGTGTGCGATGAACAAGGAAATAAGCCTGAATAAGGAAAATAAATGTCCCCTGTCCTCAGAAACTTCAATTATGTGGTTAACAAGTAAAGCTCCTTGGCTCTGTATATATTTTCTTTCCATTCTCCCACCCAAGGTCATTGCTAATGTGCCAAAAACTGTTGCTAAAATGTAAACTTTAAGTCCAAATGGACAGATTTTCCTGGAGACCCTCAATAGGAAGAAGTATATGTACAGAAGATCAAATTTGCAATGATGTGCCAGGAATATAATCTGGGTTAAAATCTTGTTTAGGGAAATGAAATAAGTAATAAGTAAGATTGAGAGAGAAAAAATTGTTGAGAAACCTTTAAAAATGAAGTTTTATTTTATATTTTTGTTGAAAAATGTTAAGGAGATTTTAGATAAGATTTTAAAAAAAAATCTTTCTCTAAATGTTTTAGATAAGGGTGGATTTTATCCTAGGCATTTAAAACAAAAGATAAGACAAAGCCGTGAAAGTTCAAAGTCATCACAAAAGTTCTGAGTAACCTGTACAAGGCTTGTGGAAAATGAGGTTTAGGATGATAGTGATTCTGCCACACCCCATAGTAAGTTTCTCCACCGCAGATGCCAGATCACACTGAACTGAAAAGGAGTAACAACAGGTAAATTTGAGCAGCGAAATTCCGAGGCAAGTTCTCAGGTCTCAGAAATAGGCCAGAGAAGTGACACCCCCAAGTGAAAGCAGGGAGACTTTATAGGCCAGGGGTGATGGTGTGTCAACCACAAGGTGGGTTTGTGCCCAAGTATGGTCAAAAGCTGAAAACTCAGGTGGGGATTTGGGCAGCTGGCAGTTAACTACAGGGGAGGAACTGCAGAAGCCAAGATTGCTCAACTGGGCTTTTTTGGCTCATTTTCTTTGTTGGGGGGCTCTCTCAGTGGGCAGGGTTTGGAGGAGGGGAATGGGGCTTCCCAAGACCATGCAGGGGCTAGCTGGAGGTTCCAACCAAACAGATACATGTTAGATGACTAAAGTTTATTAAAATCCCTAAGGTCAGACAGGTATTGTGGCACATGTCCTTTGGTTGTTTGCTTGCGGTTTTTTTTTTTTTTTTTTTTTTTTTGAGGTAGGGTTTCTCTGTATAGCTTTGGCTGTCCTGGAACTAGCTTTGTAGACCAGGCTGGCCTTAAACACACAGAGGTCCACCTGCCTCTGATGGGATTAAAGGAGTGCCAGGCAGCCTTTAAACCCAACACTCTGAGGCAGAAACAGGTAGACCTCTGTGAGTTCCAGGATAGCTTGGTCTACGAAATGAGCAAGTTCCAGGACAGCCAGGACTATGTAGAGAGACCCTGTCTTTAAAAAAAAAAAAAAAAAATCCTAAGGTTATAGTGATTTATTTTGGTAACAGACACAAGAACTGGCCCAAAAGAGCAAGGATCATGAGAGCCAAAGTTAAATTCAACTTTTAATTACTATGCCTTAGCAATCTGTGGAAGAAAATGCCTCTGATCTGCAAGCCCCTTGCCCAAGGACAGAGAAATGCTGGAGACTGTTGTTTACTGGAGATAACCAGCCACCCATCTTCACTCCCCTAAACAAGTTTGTTGGACCCATCTGCACTGGATGTGCTTGATGACCTGTGGGAGGGAGGTTCACAGGCAGGACACGTGTCAGGATATGTTCGTCCCTGATTGATGCAGGCTGGAGGTACAGCCGGATGTATGCTTGTCCCTGATTGGACCTGATGGGAAATGCAATGAATTACGGGTTTTCCTTCTTAAGCCACAACAAACCCTGACTTGGGGCCATTTTTTCAGGAAACTGGGTGTGGACCTGATCAGAGCCCATCCACCGAGCCAGTATTTAATTAAAGTTTGCTTCAAATTTGGCCTTAAACTATCATAGTGGTCTTATTCCCAGTCTGTGGGATTAACAAGGTATAGGTACAGTCAAGGTAACTGCTTGTGGTTTTGCTGACATTGGCAGGTTTTTAACCTGGGGAAACTGAGTCATAACAAAACCAAGGTTAATTTAAAACCTGGCTGTTTTGTCCAAGACTTACCCAAATGCTAGACAGAGTTAAAATTTCAAGACTGGTTAAAGCCATCATTCGGAGAGTTCTACACAGCGTGGAAGCCTAGCCTGCATCAGTGAAGAAAGATGGTCAAAAGACAATTTCCTAGCCCTTGTGGTCAGTCAGGGTAGGAGCTACCTGATGAATCATCAGGCCTCTTGACCAGAGAGGCCATAAAAGTCTCCAGAGACCGAACTCTAAGCAGGGTATATTTCTTTTTGTTTATTTGTTTCTTCGAGACAGGGTTTCTCTGTAGCTTTGGAGACTGTACTGGAATTCATTGTGTAGACCAGACTGGCCTCAAACTCACAGAGATCTGACTGTCTCTGCCTCCCAAATTCTGGGATTAAAGACACAAGGTACCACCACCAGGTTTAGGGTACATCTTCTAAGGGGGATCAGGGTGTATGATGCAATACAGAGTTATAATGGGGTAGGTGTTATCATTTGTAAGGAGGTGAGGCCTGAGGCTGGTGCCACTAGGGTTGGGGGCAGCCACCCAAGGCCTAGGCTACCGGAAGCCTAGGTGGCTCCCTTGGTGGGTGGCCTGAGGCCCTGCAGGAGACAGACAGATACACCATGCAGAGAGAGCTGTGGTATAGAGTTTATTTAATGGGTTATGGAGGGGGAAGGGAAGGGAAGAAAGGAGAAAAGAGAGAGAGGCAGAAGCTGTATCTCCAGAAGATGCAGGCTGGAAAGGAGGCAGAATATGCACTAGCCTCTGTGGAAGAAGGGGGAGGTTGGGAGTGGGCGGAGCTTGTCTCTTAAAGGGATATATGGATTGAGACCTTAGGACTGTCCCTTTATGAAGGGATATATGGATTCAGAGCCTAGGACTGTCCCCTTATGAGAGATATATGGATTGAGTACCTAGGACTATCCCCTTATGAGGTATATATGGATTGAGACCTTAGGACAGTGCCCTTATGAAAGGATATATGGATTGAGGACCTAGGACTGTCCCCTTATGAGGTATATATGGATTGAGACCCTAGGACAGTACCCTTATGAAAGGAAATATGGATAGCCATACCTGGAAAAGGTCACTGACCTCTACCATGGGAACCAAATATCAGGTTTTTGGAAACCTTCACTTTGGTCTCTCAGATCAAGAGGGCTTCTGGCCCAGACTCCTCCGCTCAAACTCCCAGTGCAGCTTTCCAGCCTGGAAATGGAAAATGAATGCTGATAAAAAGCTGAAAAGAGGATAAATTAGAACAGATCTGTGAGGGGCCCATTCTGGTGCTGTTAGCTACTGAACTGCAGCTTAGATAACTGAGGCTACACCCAAATAAAGCAGGCAATAATGCCCAGAGAAGATGGCTCAGAGGAAAAGAGCACTGGCTGTTCTTCCAGAGGTCCTGAGTTCAATTCCCAGCAACCACATGGTGACTCACAACCATCTGTAATGAGATCTGTCACCCTCTTCTGGTGTGGGGGCTTACATGGAGGCAGAATGTTGTATACATAATAACTAAATAAATCTTTAAAAAAAAAAAAAAAAGCCTCTCCACTAACTTTTCAGTGCTACGATGAGCCAGCCAGCTTTCGTCTTGGGCTTTGAAAAAGCCATCTTATAGTAAAGAGAAACTAGGTTCATTCCTACATGAGAACAAAACAGGGAAAATATACCTTGCAAATTAAGCATTCTGTTTGCAGCTAAAACAGTTAAGAATTGGGCTGAAGAGATGGCTCAGAGGTTAAGAGCATTGCCTGCTCTTCCAAAGGTCCTGAGTTCAATTCCCAGCAACCACATGGTGGCTCATGACCATCTGTAATGCCCTCTTCTGGCCTGCAGGCATATACACAGACAGAATATTGTATACATAATAAATAAATATTTTTTTTAAAAAAAACGGTTAAGAATTAATTTCCTAAACCAGCAGTCTTTAATCTCAGCACTCAAGAGGCAGAGGCAGGTGGATCTCAGTGTGTTCCAGGCCAGCCTGGTCTATACAGTGAGTTCCTGGGGAACCAGGGCTTTGTAGAAAGCCCTGTCTCACAAAAGAAAAAGAGAAAGAAAACTGCAAAACAAAATTCCAGTAGTAAAGGGAGATACAATGTAACCCCATCTCTCTTTTTTTTGTAACTCCATCTTTTAATAATCAAAGGCTGGGGACTGGAGAGATGGCTCAGAGGTTAGGAGCACTGGCTGCTCTTCCAGGGGACTCCGTTCAATTCCCAGCACCCACATGGCAGTTCACAACTGCCTGTAACTCCAGTTCCAGATCTGACACCATCACACCAATGCACATAAAATAAAAATTAAAAAAATAATCAAAGACTTAGACCAGGGACCTTTCATGACTGGAACAGAAAGGCTAGGAGTACACAGATAAAAGAAAGTAAAGGCCTCAGAAAAGCTACAGAGTTGAAACTGGGCATAATGAAATAAATCCATGGATGGAATGCATGTTAATTGAAGAGGCTGCTGTCCCACACAGCAGGGAGGCCAGCAGCTACACAGCAGGGACTGGGGAAGTTTGCACCACAGGGACGCCAAGCCTTGTGCCTGCTCCAATCAACTTTGAAAGTCTCAGGAATGGAATACACGATCTTCTTACAGGACAAGGTGCCCCGAGGGACGCCATATTGTAAGTACTTATCCTTTCTGTTCCTGAACAGTAAGGAGCATCTTCCTTACTGTTCAAGACAGAAACCCCCTGTCCAGACTTTCTGACCTCCGTGTATAGGAACCATTTACACCTCCTGCCTTAAAAGTGTGTGGGGGTCGTGAGGGAGGAATTGAGAACTGTATGTGAAAGTAAGGGTCTCTGTTTTAAGGCTAGGAACTGACTCAGCAGGATTTGAGTCCGTACTATTTTGGTAACCCACCAAAAATAAAAACATAGACTGACCTGGGCAGTGGTGGTGCACGCCTTTAACCCCAGCACTCAGGAGGCAGAAGCACGCAGATCTCTGTGAGTTCGAGGCCAGCCTGGTCTCCAGAGTGAGTTCCGGGACAGGCTCCAAAGCTACAAAGAAATCCTGTCTCGAAAAGGCAAACAAACAAAAAGGCCCTTCAGAGACGAACTTAATGAGTTAGCAAATAAATACTAATAAAAATTAATAATAACAAAAATAATTAATAAAAACATAAATGACCCTTTTTCTACTCTTGTGAAGTAAAGGTTTGGAAAATGAAAGAGGTAATAACTGTTGTTCCTTTTGGAGACTACAGCTCCCAACATCCTCCTGGACTACGGATACCAGCACGCGCATGTGCAGGACACTTCTCCCAGACGCCCTTGCGTTTCCCGTTAAAACGGGGGTTGCCACGCGCCCCCGCCCTCTTTTCCCTCTACCCTCGTGCTCTGCACACCTGTACCTTACCTGTTGTTACCCCTCCCCCATTAAAGTCCACCCACGTGGGACCGCCGCGTGTTTGTGTCTCCTTCCTAATCCCGCACCGCCATGTGTGTCTCATGTCCGTCTCTACCCTCCACTCTCACCCGCAAAAAGGAATAACAATAACCTCCATCCTGCCTTCTCCTCTGAGTCTAGAAGTGATTGTAGTAGGACATTGTGTGCAGTGTCACAAAGACTGAGAGAAATAACCTATAGGTGGCAAAAATCCATGCATCATATTAAAATAATATGTTACTAAACACCTCAGAATGTAAAAGTCAGGCTTCTCGTAGAATTTAAAGAAGGTGTACTGTAAAAGGGGGGAAAATTGCGGAAAATAGAAATAAAATGTAATGTTCTCCCTATTAAAGGGTTAAATAAAACAAAACTCCATTTTATTTTTAAATAAAATGTGTAAAATAACCCTGTTCGAGGAAATTCAAGTCCCCCTAGAAACTTCAGCACTTCTTGAAATCAAAATATTTTCCCTAGAAACACGGCCAATCATGTAACAATGGGAGAACCGGCCCTAGCCACTCAGCGTGAGCCACACAGCTCTTGGCAGTAGGCGTGAGAATCCAGCTACATCCCTGCCGGCTAAGCTTGCCTGTTGCAGCTGCGCACCCTTCTGCATAGGGAAAACTTTTTGCCTTGCTGAAATACTTTGAATTCTGTGGTCATTTTTTGTTTTGTTTCTGTTTTTTCGAGACAGAGTTTATCAATAACTGTGGAGCCAGTCCTGAAACTTGTTCTGTAGACCAGGCTGGCCTTGAACTCACACCTGCCTCGCCTCCTGAGCCTCTATCTCTGTGGTCATTTTTTTAAACATAATTCTTTATTGATTTTTGGGAACTTCACATTATGCACCCCAATCCCACTCACCTCCCAGTCTCTTTACATCAGTCCCTCACTCCTGCAGCATGCCCCTCAAAACATTCCCCCAAAATTAATTAAAAAGAAAAGAAAACAAACAAAAAAAGCCACCTTGCTCCTCTGTCTTTCCAACACCTATTCATTCATCCTAGTGGCATTGGGACCCCCAACATCCTGCTGTTGCGCTGAGTCATACATAGTCAGTCCATGGTTACCATTATGCAAAAGGTAAAAGATAAACAACAGATAGCTTCATAAACAGAGAGCAAAACATTGTCAGACCAGGTGCTCAAACATTCAGCAGAATTTGAATGGGCAAGATTCCTTAGCACAGTCAATGGCAGGTCCTGAAGAGAGCAGAGTAGCCCCTTGGAATCATATCCAAGTTAAAAAACAAAAAACAAACAAACACAAAACAATGGCAGAAAAGTGTCAGCGAATTAGGGGCTCACACACACCCAGTAGCGCCTGCAAAGCAGAGTAGCCAGTCAGGGGAGACATCCTCCTAAAGAACAAAGCCAGTTCTGAAGCCACCCAGCAGATACCAACTAGGGAAGTTGAAGCAGTCGTGGGGCTTCTGGTTGAGCTTTTTCACCACGATGAGCCCCATGGTTCAACCCCCAGCTTCTCTTTCCCAGCGAAGGCATTTTTATATCATGGAATAAAAACTATGGTCACTTCTGTTGGAAACGGTTCACTTTCTGCCTTTCTCAAGGACACAGTTCTTTTACTCTGGCTGTTTTCTTCCTGGCCCATCCCCAGGCAAGGGATCTCAGAGGTCACTTTTGTTATGCCCAGACTCACGAAGTCCCCCAAAAACCAACAAGGAGATCAAGTCCCATATGTAAAAGCAAAGAGCCTTTATTTTATGCAAGTTTGCAAACTCAGCCTCTCCACATGTCCAATGTATTGGAATAAACAGAGTTTATTCAGTTAGAGTTGGGTTTTTATAGTAGTAAAGGTGGGGGTGAGGGGTTTCTGAGGTTCAGGACCCCTGATTGGTGGACATTTGTCTAGGGGTGTCCTGGTAAGTGTGCTGGCAGGTAATCCTATCTACTACGTTGGAGTTGGAACATTAGGCATTTCCTTTGGATGGTCTGTTTTTGGGTCGTGGTTCTTCCTGCAACCAGGTAAACTACTGAGACTCCATTAAACTATCAATATCACCTACCCTGGCAGGTGATAAAGGTTGGAAGTAAAGAGTAGTTTTGCATATTGAAAACGCTGAACTTATACCAGATGATATAAAATTGACTTCATTATTTATCCAGGTGCAAAATATAATCAGGAACAGGCTTTGCCCTATGTACATAACACACATCCGATCCCATACGGATCTGTCAGGTCCTCTAGCACAAGGTAATGCAGAAATTGATCAATTATTAATTGGAAATGTGTCGCAGGCCTCAGAATTTCATTAAAAAAATTATGTCAGGGGGAGCTGGAGAGATGGCTCAGTGGTTAAGAGCATTGTCCGCTCTTCCAAAGGTCCTGAGTTCGATTCCCAGCAACCACATGGTGGCTCACAACCATCTGTAATGGGGTCTGGTGCCCTCTTCTGGCCTGAAGGCATACATGTAGACAGACTATTGTATACATAATAAATAAATAAATACATATTTTTTTAAAAAAATTACGTCAATAGCAAAGGTTTAAAGAAAGAGTTTTCTATCACATGGCAACAAGTTAAGAAGATTGTAAAGAAATGCCCTACTTGCTCTTTCTATAACCAAACACCGCTACCTGAAGGGACTAACCCAAAGGGTACTCAAAGGAATAAAATCTGGCAGATGGATGTGTTCCACTTTGCAGAATTTGGCAAATTAAAATATATAGACCACACCATTGACACTTATTCAGATTTTCAGAAGGCAACTGCTTTAAGCTCAGAAAAGGCTGATTCAGTAATCACACATTTATTAGAAGTTATGGTCATCATGGGTATACCTGCACAAATAAAGACAGATAATGGTCGAGCATATGCCTCTAAGAAAATGAAATCGTTTTTTGCTTATTATAATTTTTTTTTTTGAGACAGGGTTTCTCTGTGGCTTTGGAGCCTGTCCTGGAATGAGCTCTGTAGACCAGGCTGGTCTCGAACTCACAGAGATCCGCCTGCCTCTGCCTCCCGAGTGCTGGGACTAAAGGCGTGCGCCACCACTGCCCAGCAGCTTATTATAATATTAAGCATATTACAGGTATACCACACAATCCTACAGGCCAAGCAGTTTTAGAAAGATCAAATCAAACTATAAAAGATATGTTAAACAAACAGAAAGGGGTGGAAAATACCCCCAGAAATAGATTACATAATGCTTTATTAACCTTGAATTTTCTTAACGCCAATGAGAAAGGGACAACAGCAGTAGAGAGACACTGGATAACAGAAAAGTCTGCTGAACTAAATCAACCGGCTTATTTCAAGAATGTGTTGATCTCACAATGGAAGCCAGGAGATGTGCTAGTTGGGGAAGGGGTTTTGCTCTTATTTCCACAGGAGAAGAAAAACTATAGGTACCATCAAAATTAATAAAGATTAGGTTTGAAAAAGAGAAACCTCTTGAGAAAGAGAAAAGACAGCTCATCCACAAAGGTGACAACCATACAAGTGGTAAGGAAAGCATATAGGGTTGGGGCAGGGATTTGCTCTTATCTTTACAGGAAAATACACATCTTTTTATTTTTTTATTTTTTTTAAATATTTATTTATTTATTATGAGTACAATATTCTGTCTGTGTATATGCCTGCAGGCCAGAAGAGGGCACCAGACCTCATTACAGATGGTTGTGAGCCACCATGTGGTTGCTGGGAATTGAACTCAGGACCTTTGGAAGGGCAGGAAATGCTCTTAACCACTGAGCCATCTCTCCAGCCCCGGAAAATACACATCTTCAAAAATTCAAGAGACCCTGGATGTTTGAATGCTGACAAGGTACATGGTATCCAGAAATGGATAAGCAGGAAACAAGGAAAGACTGTCAAATCTTGCCAAGACAGTAAGATGGTGTTGAAAATCTTCCTGCCTCTGAAAATGGTCTGTCAGTTACACTAGGCCTTAGCCAAAGTTATTTGTCATTTAAAAAGGTCACATTCAAAAATGGTGCAATTGGGCCATCCAGTTAAAATGCCTACGGCCAAGGATGAGAACCTGAACTCAATGGCTAGGACCCACATAGTAGAAAGAACTGACTCCTGCAAGGTGTCCTTTGGCCACCACATGTATATGCCCACACACATACACATGAAGATAAATGGACAAACTGTATAATTAAATCACAAAGAAATTGCAAAAATAGTCTCATGTTTGAGAATTATGATTTTTGTATTGGGCTACATACACAGCTTCCCAGGGGCACATGTGGGCTAGAGGTTGGACATGCATGGCACAGGTTTACCTGAAGACCCTTTTGGGAGAAGACAGAACACACCAGGAAAACATTCTGAAGTCCTTTTGGTAAGTGAAACTTAACTACAAAATAACACTATTAATTCCATATAACTTTGCTGACATTTTCTTTCAGAAATAATGGCATCAATCATTGTACCTCTTTCTTGCTAATATATATATATGTGTATGTATGTATGTATGTATATATATATATATATATATATATATATATATATATATATATTTGTTTGTTTCTGGCCAGGCAGTGGTGGCGCACGCCTTTAATTCCGGCACTCAGAATGCAGAGACTGGCAGAGCTCTGTGAGCTCGAGCCTGGTCTACAGAGGAAGTTCTAGAACAGGCTCCAAAGCTACAGAGAAACCCTGTCTCGAAAAACAAAACAATCAAACAAACAACAACAAAATATATATTCTGATTTGGGAGTCCATTGACTATTAAATCAAGTTTATGATCAACTTTTTTTAGTTCTTTTTATCCTAATACATTAAATTGTTGGTTTTATAAAATAATTTATTTATGTGGGGGGGAGGGGTGTGTACATGAGGCCAGAAGAGGGTGCCGGGTTAGAATTACAGGCGGTGGTAAGCTGCACCATATGGATCTGGAAACGGTCCTCCAGAGATAAGAACATGAAATATACAGTGACCAAGTCTTTTCTTTGTTTAAATTTCTGACATGGGCTTCTCGAACTCACGATCCTCCTGCCTCAGCTCCCTGGTCATGAGATTATATGCTTGCACTGCATTGCTCACTTGGAGTAATTAGTTAGTTAACAGGTTCAGAAGATTTTTAAGGTTGAAGACGATATTATACTGGTTATTTCCCCTCCAGCAGCATTTTAACAAATGAAAACGACATTTGGGTATTATGAAATTACTCGTATGTGTCTGCAATGAAAAGAGCTAAAAACAACTTGAACGACATAGAATCCACTTTGGCCACAAATTGCTAGATCGCCAAAGTAGCAGTGGCCCACCGTCTCCGGAAGTGGACTCGGAAGTAGCGCTTCGCCGCCCGCGGCCTGCTGGGACTTGTAGTTCTAGTCCTCGATGATGCCCCGGAGTCCTGCGTTTCCAGGTGTGAATCCTACCTACGGAGGTGAGCAGGGCTGGGCTGCCTCAGGAGCAGACAGTAGTGTCTTGATCCAGACGAGGGGATGCCGCGACCCGGAGCCAGGCTCAGATGCTGGGAACGCGCCCTGTGGCCGTGGCCCCACGTGCTAGCAGCCGCGGTACCCCGAATCACGCCCCGGGACAAGGCCACCCCACGGAGGCCAGGCTCCTCCTGCCACAGAGCAAACCGCTGCTCTGAGGACACCCTCCTCTTGCTCGGTCGAGCTCTGACCTGGGCGAATCTGAGGACTTCGTGGTTAGTTAGCTAGCCTTCTCCGCTCCTGTCGAATGACTTGGCCTTTTCCCAAAGATGGTGTTGCTGGATATCAGGAGACCACGAAGGACTCCTGAGAGATCCCGAGGGGTACCGAGGTTTAGGCTGCGCAGCACTACGACCTGCATTCTGGAAACCGGTTAGATTTCTAAGGAGAAGAGGTCAGGGAAGGGGTATTGTGTAGCTGGAATACACATTTGGAGAAGACACATAGAACCTGAGAAAGCCTATTCCAGAACCTAAGTACAGAATTAGGGAAGTCTGAGGAGATGGGCATGCCCTAGAAAACTATCTTTCGAATAATCTGCCCCAGCCTGAGAATGTGATGAAGTTCAGGGTGGTTTGGAGTTTCGCCAAAAATGCCTCGTCTCTGAGCTGGACACGGGTTTTCTTAGAACAAAATAGGACATTGGCATTGAGTACCTGCCTAGAGTCAGATCGTGTACCATGTGATTTTTCTCTTTATTGTCACGCTTCATTATGAGATTGGCTATGCAATACAAAGGGGAACAAGGGCTTTGGGGCATTAAAATGTATTAACCTAGCAAATCGTATCGTCCGGTTCTGCATAGTGTCCACTGACTGCGAAGTTCCACGTTACCTGTCACTACATTTCCTCGCCACCGGGTGGAGCCCTACTTAAAGCATCCAGGTTCTCCTGAAAGGTTCCGGAGCGTTTTTTGCCCTGTCGGCTGGAAGCTGACTTTTTCCTTTCAGACATTTCACTCGTGTGTTCCATTTTCGTTGCTAAGACCGAAAAATCTTAGGTAATGAGTTTGTAAGGAATGACGAGTTTCTTCTCACAGTTCAGTCGTTTTAGTCTGTCAGCGCTTGACCCGATTTCAGACCTATGAAACAAGAGTGTTTTCACCTCATGTGGGATAGGACCTGGATCCCAATATCATTTTTAAGGGCACTCCCACAGTGACCTAAATTCTCCCACTAGGTCCTACCCCCTAAAGACTTCACCTCCTCCCAATAGTGCCAGAAGTTGGCCACCAAGCCCTGAACCAAGATCAAAACTGTAGCTCGTTGGAGAGCATTCAAAGTTAGTATATGCTACGTCTGAGGCTTGGGAAAACAAGATTAACTGAAGTTTTTTTGCCAGGCAGTGGTGGCAAAGGTATACAGATCTCTGTGAGTTCGATGCCAGCCTGATCTACAGAGTGAGTTCCAGAACAGAACAGAAACTCTGTCTTGGGGGGGAGAGGGGACGTGGAGAGATTAAGAGCACTGTCTGCTTTTCCATAGGACCCAGGGTTCAATTCCCAGCACCTATGTGGCAGCTCACAACTGTCCATGGCTCAGTTCTAGGGGATCTGATACCTTCACATAGACAGACATACAAGCAAAATACCAATATACATAAAATAAAAGTAAATTTAAAAAATTTTTCAAGGAACTCACCCTCTTGGTGAGCAGATTATGTGCGTGCAAAAAAATATGCAAATGATGGTTAATCTTGACAGCTTGGTTGAACTGCGAGATTTCTAGGAATTAGTAAAGCACACTTCTTGAGTTTCTGAGTTTTTCCAGGCATCCCGAGGGCTCTAGCCTCATGAATGTCTCATTGGTGGATCTTTGAGGCTATTAGAAGGTGGTAAAACTGCAGCAGGTGGAGCCTGGTTGCGGAAGTAGGTCACTGGGGTGAGGCGTGGCCTTGGGAGTGAGTCGTCTGTTGCCCTGGCTCTGTTCTACTCTATTTTGTGCCTGCCTTGAGGTGAACAGCATGCTTCCCACAATCCCCATCGTGATGGAGCCTCCAAAACCATGGCTCAAAATAAATTGTTCTCCTTAAGTTGCTCGTGCAGGTATTTTGGTTACAGCAACGAGAAAGCAATTGACCCCCAATTGACCCACGTATATTAACAACAATCGCTGTTAGCTGTGGCAATAATGAGTGTGAGGAACTTGATTAAACAGCCCCACTGTGGTCACAGAGACATGCCTAAAAAGGTATGTCAAAATCATGTGGTGGTGTTTAAAACTTAAAGTTCCAATTGGAGCCGGGCGGTGGTGGCGCACACCTTTAATCCCAGCACTGGGGAGGTTTAGGCAGGCGGATCTCTGAGTTCCAGACCAGGTAGGGCTACATAGTGGAAAGAAAGAACTCCACAATGTCCTGTGACTTCCACACACATGCCCTGGCAAACACGTGCCCACATACACGTAAGGCGCACACACTCGATGCGTTTCTTTTTAATTTAAAGGCTTTAGTTTCTCAGTACGTAGTTCTTCATTTCTGCTGAAAGACCTAGAGTTCCAGTTTAACCTCCTCCTCTGTGACCATGGGACAGTAATTTCCTCATCATGGACCTGTCTCCTCATCTGTAAAATGAAGCATTCTCTGTGATGACTTTTAGGTTGGATCATCTCATTATTTTCTTTTTTTGTTTGTTTGCTTTTTTTTTGGTTCTCCAAGACAGGGTTTCACTGTAGTTTTAGAGCCTGTCCTGGAACTAGCTCTTGTAGACCAGGCTGGCCTCTAACTCACAGAGAGCCTCTTGCCTCTGCCTCCCAAGTGCTAGGATTAAAGGCGTGCGCCACCGCCGCCCAGCTATCTCATTATTTTCTAAACTGAAGATTTGTCAACTAGAACCCAAGTCAGTTGTGCCAGTTACTGGGCATTTAAAGCTTAGCTGAACATGTCCCTGTCATTTAGAATCGTACAGTCAGTCATGACAAAGGTATGTCAGAGATGCTATGATGTCACAGGAGGAGGTCCCTGGTGCATCCCAATGCGTCAGAAAGGGTCTTGCGACTCGGTCTGAGGCTGGAAGTTCTGGAGTGGATAGAAGTGATTGAACGAGCAGAAGCAATGTGGAAAGGACTGAGGTAGACTGTGCAGTCTTTGCATGACTCCAGGAACGCTATCATGTTTCTTCTGCAGTCCTTTTTCCCACCCCTAACTGAACCGCTAGAGACTGTAGGGGAGACTTTGAAATGGAAGTGGAAAGTCATATGACGGCCTAGCTGTTGCTCCAAACAGTGTGGTTTGTCCAGTAGGAGGGAGGAGGAGACTCGTATCCTGGCCTTCCTCTACACTTGCCTTAGACTGTTAGTCCCCTTTCCCGCAGTAAGTTAGCCACATCTCCTGCAGGCTGTTCTTTTCCTGAGTTGCCGCCTCATCCTCTGGTGAGAACTGTTTTAACTAATCCAGCTTGTGAGAAGGCACTGCCCTCTGAGACACAGCTCTTTCCTGACATACTACTGAACTTTGGGCTCCATTTAACGCCTATCATTCTGTCACTCTGCTTTTCGGTGTGGCTTGTTGGCTGGTACCAACCATGAAGGCATAAGCAATAGAAATTGAAAGTGAATGCTTATAAAACAACAAAATCGTTCTTCACCACAGGTAGTGTGAGAAATATTACTCCATCAGACAAAATCCTGGACAGGAGACTCATGAAGTTTAGTGATTGAACAATTGGATTCCTTTCGTGTGCCAGGCCCTGTGTGAGGCCTTGGGGAATGAGTGTCAGCTTCTCTGT
The DNA here is from genome assembly GCF_014885135.2 of Alexandromys fortis. Taxonomy (NCBI): domain Eukaryota; kingdom Metazoa; phylum Chordata; class Mammalia; order Rodentia; family Cricetidae; genus Alexandromys; species Alexandromys fortis. Next base: position 7,569,286 of record NW_026067943.1, read on the forward strand.
GCTGGGGAACTTTGATGGGAATGAGCCAAGGCAAGAATGTGGACAGACAAGATAAGCCACATAAAGAGGGTGAATAATTTAAACCCAGAAAAGGGGTAGGGAGCACACTCTGGATTTGATGGTCAAGCAAGTACATCTTCGGGAAGGCTTGGCTGAGACCTGAATGACAAGAACATTCTGGACAGAGGAACAGCTATTCTGGAGTAAGTTTGACCTGACTCAGGGACCACAATCTCTCAAGCCAACGGTCTTCATAAGAGGAGTGGTTGGGGTTTAGGGGACTGTTGCTTCTTACAATGAGCTACTTTCATTTTCCCTAAATGTGTCCCCTTGAGACACACTAGTGGCCAGGCCCCTCCCCCTGAGGACCTCCAACTGCCAGGTTCCACCCACAGAACACTCCTAACTGCCCTACTAGCTGAACCCAGCCCACACCCTACAAAGCCCACGCTCTGAACTTGAAACCCCACCAGTCCCACCCTGGAAGGCTGCACTCTGAAAAGGTCCACCCCCACTCTCCAAGAAACTGTTTAAACCTTGCCTTCCGCTCAGTTCTCTGCTGTTTCACGCCCGAGCAGAGGCAGCCACCCTCGTGGGGTTTTCCCTTCCAATGACTCTCTTGTGTGGCGTGTGTTGTGCAGTGTGACGTGTGGTATTCTCTGGCTCCCAACTGCTAGGCCCCTCCCATCGGAGCTGTAACTCACCCTAAATGGGTCACATTTTCTTTCCTCTTTGTGCTTTTTTTTTTCCTGTTTTTTTCTTTATGAACTCTTGCAGCACGAAGGGTTGAGTCTCAGTGCCTGTGGTCTGCTCCCACAGCTGGCTGGCTTACAGTATATTGTATTAATATGTTTTTTTTTACTTATTTATTTATTATACAATATTCTGTCTGCTTGTATGCCTGCAGGCCAGAAGAGGGCGCCAGACCTCATTACAGATGGTTGTGAGCCACCATGTGGTTGCTGGGAATTGAACTCAGGACCTTTGGAAGAGCAGGCAATGCTCTTAACCACTGAGCCATCTCTCCAGCCCCTGTATTAATATGTTTATAGGCTTGAGTTTGGTATTATCATTGTTGACTGTATCTGTCTTTCATCCCAGAACTAATTTCTCATGCCAAAAAATATTTCTATTTTGTTTCTTATAGCTCTAACAGTTATGAAAGTACTAGACTGATTAAAGGGACATCTAGTCAAAACTAAGTGAGATGGAATGAAATGCTCCTTGTGGCAAGGTGAAGGCCTCCTGGTCTCTCACAGGAGTAGAAGAATATCTTACCAGCTCTGCTTAAAAGTGGAGAAGAAATGCCTTTCTTCTGAACCCAGCTTTCCCTCTCCCAATGACAACCCAAAAGATACAAGCACAAAGTAAGGGCTGAGGCTGTAGTACAGCGCTGGAGTATTTGACTAGCATGCACGGGATCCTCGGTTCAATCCCAGCACCACCAGAATGAAAAAGGAAAGGAAGAGAGAGAGGAGAAGCAAGCAAGCTAAATTTGGGGTAAATTTAGTGTTCAGGCCTTGGATCCTCCTATTCTGGAATTCTTTCTTCTTACCACTGAATTCTCTATTTCCCAGGAGAGCCAAACAGTTCTGTGGAGTCTTCAAGAGGCCTTCAGGGAGCTGGAGGGATGACTCAGAGACTACAAGCACCCGTGGTCTTGCAAGTTCAGTTCTCAGCACCCACATGGTGACTCACAGCCGTCCGTAACTCCAGTTCTAGGATCCCATGACCTCTTCGGACCTCCATGAGTACCAGGCAGGCACATGGCGCACAGACATGCAGGCATAACACTTATGTAAATGAGATAAAATTATTTAAAAAGAGAGAGGGAAGACTTCAGATCTCCTATAGTGGTTTTCCTAGTGGCTGATTTTGGAAAAAATAGTCAGTCAGTACCTGGGAATTGAATTTATATTGTGAATCTCCAATAAGTACAAACGTTGAAATAGATTCCAGTCAGTGATTTCACAAACACTGAAGGTGAAAAATATGTATGTCTTAAGTCCCAAGCTGAGACTCAGAGGAAAAAAGTTCTCTTTGTAACTGAAGAAAGAAGTGAGGAAAGGAATAAGGGGTGGGTGTCATCCCATAGACCCATAGAGAATCTTCAAGTTAAACTTACACCTGTGACAGAATGGGTACCTCCATGGTTCCCTGGTGAGACAACTTGCCAAAATGTCCAGTTCAAAGACTCTTTCATTCCCTTTGACTGTGACAGTGACGACATCTGTAGATGGAAGCCACCATTAGTCCCCTGCAGTCTTCAGAGAAAGCACACAGAGAAACCCTGTTGCTGTAATGACTTCGGGAAGGCACTTATCACAACCCAGATGGTCATCGCATCAAGAACACTCTCACTTCAGAGAAACTATGCCCCTGTGGTCAGTGTGATGAGAACTTCACATCAGAGACCCCGCCTGAAAGGAAAGAGCTGCGGGCGTGAGCAGTGTGGGACGGGCCTCCCCAGGAGCAAGCGGTCCACATGGATGAGAAACCTTACAAGTGTGACAGATGCGGGAAGGGCTTCACCAGGAGCTCAAGTCTGCTCGTCCATCACGCAGTCCACACAGGGGAGAAACCTTACAAGTGTGACCGGTGTGGGAAGGGCTTTAGTCAGGGCTCCAAGCTGCACATACACCAGAGAGTCCACACTGGAGAGAAGCCCTATGAGTGTAAGGACTGCGGCATGAGCTTCAGCCAGCGGTCAAACCTGCACATCCACCAGCGTGTCCACACAGGAGAGAGGCCGTACAAGTGTGGAGAATGTGGGAAGGGCTTCAGCCAGAGCTCCAACCTCCACATCCACCGGTGCACCCACACGGGAGAGAAGCCCTACCAGTGCTGTGAGTGTGGGAAGGGCTTCAGCCAGAGCTCAGACCTGCGCATCCACCTCAGAGTGCACACCGGGGAAAAGCCCTACCACTGTGGCAAGTGTGGGAAGGGCTTCAGCCAGAGCTCCAAACTGCTCATCCATCAGAGAGTGCACACCGGAGAGAAGCCCTATGAGTGCAGCAAGTGTGGGAAGGGCTTCAGCCAGAGCTCCAATCTCCACATCCACCAGCGGGTTCACAGGAAGGACCTTCCTTAAGTAACGGGCCTGCTCGATTCAGAACACTTTTATTGTAAGGATGAATATTTTTCATGGCTGAGGGTACAGATCAGCGGTAGATCTAGCATGCATTAAAGCCCTGGGTTTGGAGCTGGGAGGTGGTGGCGCCCACCTTTAATCCCAGCACTTGGGAGGCAGAGGCAGGCAGATCGCTGTGAGTTCCAGGCTAACCTGGTCTACAAGAGCTAGTTCCAGGACAGGCACCAAAGCTACAGAGAAACTTTGTCTCGAAAACCCAATAAATAAATAAAGCAAGCCCTGGGTTTGAGTTCCAGTACCTACCCCACAAATTTCCAGGTTAATACTTTGTACTTGCAGGAGTGTGTGTGTGTTTATGTAGAGAGGAGTACATGTGCTGTGCAGTATGTGCATGCATGTGTGCACATGGCTGTGGAGGTGAGAGGGCATCTCAGGTACTCAGATGCCTGTCACTTTTGTTTGAGACTGGGGTCTATCACTTGTGGTCTGGAATGTTACTAGTAAGTCAGGCAGCAAGTCCCGTGGCTCTACCTGTCCCTGCTTCCCAGCTCACCACAGCTAGGTTTACACGTGTTTAATGCCACACCCAACTCTTTTATGTGGATTCTGTCTGGAGCCTGCAAGACAAGAGCTTTACTGATTAAGCTATTTCCCCACGCCCTGGCTTAATACTTTTGACTCTTACCTTTGTGGTCCTCAAAAGAAAGAGTTAGTAAAGATTACTCAGATGTAGTCCCTCACAGAAAAAAAAAAGTCCGAGCACCCTGCACATTTCACGCGCTACAATGAATGGACGATTCTGGTTCCTCAAATGGGCAGAGTGGACACTGCAATTCTGCTCGTGTTGTTAGAAGTACATTCCACAATTTTAACTGCAGGAACTTTGCATTTTCCCAAGCACAGTATGCTTCCTTTGTTCATATTCTCTGAAAAATTGGAATTCACGTTTCCATCCGAATTATGTGCCAAGTTTTTTATATTCCTTTTACTTATTAAAGCCTTCTCGAAACTATGAACACGGTGTGTCTGTTTGAGGGTGGGGTGGGGAGCTGGCGCTACAGTGGACATGGAGATCTGTTGTGTTCAATACAGAAACTGTGCGTCAGATTACAGTCACAGTGCAGGAAGTGCTTTTCCACATACTACTGTGATAGACAAAGCTTCAGTCAGCCCCTCCTCTCAGGCAGCTGCTCAGGAATGTAAATAATTAGATTTTACTTAATGAATTGAGTTTGTTGATAGTAAAAACAAGGGAGAAATCTCCAAAGCAACAAATCCAAAGTCACTAGCAGAGTAAAGCTAGCATTGAGTACTGCTGAGAACAGATGATCTAGCAGAAGTTCTGAGGCAGAACTCAAGAAAGCTGGGACAGGTAGGACATGTGGCAGCCAATCAGCAGAGGCTGCAGAAACCATCTTAAGACTTGATCAGTCATTGGGCAGTGGTGTTGCACAGTTTTAATCCCAGTACTTGGGAGGCAGAGGCAGGCAGATCTCTGTAAATTCGAGGCCAGCCTGATCTACAAGAGCTAGTTCCAGAACATGCTTCAAAGGTACAGAGAAACCCTGTCTTGAAAAAGAAAAAAGAACAGCCAAAGCAAACAAACATTTGATAAATTCAAATTGGCTTATGGAGAAAGTTCTAAAGATGGGCCTTTGGTAGGCAGGTCTAATTTGCAGGACAGTGCTAAATTCTGGGAATGTTTATTTAAAGATGGCAGCAGAAATGTCTACAAGAGGACATCAACAAGAGGATCTCAGCAAAAACTTAGAGGCTAGGAAGATGGGTGGGTGGGCATGGTATCTGTACAGAAGCAAGCACGGTTTATGACACTCACATGAGGGGATAAGGAAAAGAAGGCCTGTTTTGGTTTTAGGCCAAGAGCTGCTTAACAAAATGAAGGATGGGAATGAAGCATGATGGGAAAGCCATGACACTAAGGACCAAGGATATGTGGAACATTCCCCTCATCCCACGAATACATGTTCTCTTCTGTAGCCAGATTGTAGTTCTCTATTTCCTGTTTCTCCATTTGCTGTTTCATCAATTTTAAGCTCCTACTTTACCACCTCCCTCTCTTTGCTTTGTGTTAAGTGTGCCTTTGCTTTTGAGATGGGCTCTGCAGCCCAGGCTGCCCTTGAATTTATGATCCTCCTACCACATAGGACGATCCTCTTCACACCTGGCTTTTTCTAGTCTCTGGGAGAAATTGCTATGTGTAGCCAGCCAGCCAGAACTACTCTCCAGTAAAATCTGGGATGTTTCTTCTGGCTTTGGGATCCTACAGTAGTGCAGCTCCTGAGCTCTGATATATAAAGTTTCAAAGTTACAGATCCTTTACACATTAAAAGGAATAAGAGAATTTTAGTATCACACAACTTAGATAACAATTTCTGTTGATGGCATATACTAACAAATAAGCCAAGAAATCTTGAATAGCTATTTCTTTAAAAAAAAAAAAAAAAAAAGTTGACCTGGATAGATGGCTCAGCTGTAAAGCACACCTGTTGCTTTTGCAAAAGACCAAAGTTCAGTTCCCAGCACCCATATGGTAGCTCACAACCATCTGTGACACCAATTACAGGAATCTAATGTCATTTTCTTATCTACATAGGAACCAAGAATGCATATGGTACACCATACATACATGCAAGCAAGGCACATAAAATGAATAAATCTAATAAAGTTAGATTTATTTATTTATTTTAATTATTTTTTGTTTATTTTTTGAGACAGAGTTTCTCTGTGTATCTCTGTCTTGGAACTCACTCTGTAGACCAGGTTGGCCTTGAACTCACAGAGACTTGTTTCTGCCTCCCCGAGTACTGTGATTAAAGCTGTATGCTACCATTGCTTGGCATATTTATTTATTTTGTTTATATTCAAGCATCCAAATTCTCTCAATAAAAAAGCCAAAGAAAGGGCTGGAGAGATGGCTCAGAGGTTATAAGCACTCTCCGTTCTTCTGGAGGACTCTAGTTCAATTCCCAGCACCCACATGGCAGCCCACAACTATCTGCAACTCCAGTTCCAAGGGATCCAATACAGGCATACATGCAGGCAAAACATCAATACACATAAAAATAAAACTTGTTTGTAAAAAACAAGTTTTGTTTTTCAAGACAGGGTTTCTCTGTGTAGTTTTGGAGCCTATCCTGGCACTTGCTCTCTGGACCAGGCTGGCCTTGAACTCACAGAGATCTGCCTGCCTCTGTCTTCCTAAGTACTGGGATTAAAGGTGTGCTCCACCAAGCCTAGCTTCAATTTCTTTTCAGTGATTTAAAATTTTATTGTGTAAGTCTTTCACTACTTTGGTTAGATTTCTTCCAAAATTTTGTTTTAAGTTTTGGTTAGACCAGGCGGTGGTGGCGCACTTGGGAGGCAGAGGCAGGCGGATCTCTGTGAGACCAGCCTGGTCTACAAGAGCTAGTTCCAGGACAGGCTCCAAAACCACAGAGAAACCCTGTCTAGAAAAACAAACAAAAAAATAAAAAGTTTTGGTTAGTGTGAGTGGTATTGTTTCCCTGGTCTCTTTGTCATTTATACATAGAAAGACTACTGAATTTTGTAAACTGTATCCTGCTACTTTGAATGTTGTTATCAGATGTAAAAATTGCTTGGTGGAGTCTTTAGGGTCTTTTATTTGTAAAGTCTTATCTGAAAATCAGTGTTCCTTGACTTCTTCCTTTCCCATTTGTATCCCCTTTATCTCTGTCACTGGTCTACTGTTCTAGGCAGGAGTTATAAGTACTATATTAAACAAGAGGAGATAGTGGACATCCTTGTCTTCTTCCTGATTCTAATGGAAGTGTTTTGATTTTTTTTCCCCCATGTAGCAGATGTTGGCTGTGAGCTTGTTGGTGTTGTCATAATTTATATTGAGCTATATCCCCTGTATCCCTAGATTCTCCAGCACTTTTATTATGAAGGGATGTTGGATATTTTCAAAGGCTTTTTCTGCATCTAATGAGATGATCATGTAAATTTCTGTCTTTGAGCCCATTTATGCGGTTCATTATATCCATGAGTTCGAGGTCAGCCTGGTTTACAAACCAGATGAATTTATTGGGGGCTTACAGTCTGAGGGGTTATAGTCCATAATGGCTGAGTTGTAGCAGGCAGCTGGAACAGCGACTGAGGCTAATATCTCAAACACAGTCACAAGCTGGCAAGAAGCAGAGAAAGTTAACTTTCATACCTCAAGGCCCACCCCTAGTGACATCTACAAGATGTCCTCTAGAAATTTGGCTGATAAGATAATTCTGAGTTTCTGTTAAACAAGAAAAAGGAGTAGGCTTGGGGTGGGGGCAGGAGACCAAGACAAGGTTTGGGTCTTCTGAACATTCAAGTGACTATGCAGAGAAAATGGATGCATGCATCCCGCAGGTGAAAACAGAGCATCACTAGAGAGATTATCCAGAGAGATCTGGCCCAGAGAAGACTGATGAGATTAGACGACACTGCCAAGAGGAGCCTGAGACAAGGAGATGATGAAATCAAGGCAGGAACTGCCAACAGACCACACAAACATTCAGACATAGAAAGAAAAGATAAGACCTGTGAACGATGAGGGAAGGAAAATAAAGAGCACATGGCATCCTGGAAGTGAGGAGACGCAGAAGAAAAGTAATCAGTGGGTTTGAGGGTCACACGCAGAACAAGGGAGACTCAACCTTGGGAAGTCACCCCGAGAGCTCTTCAGCAGTAAGGAGCAGGACAAAGCCAAGGCTTTGAGTCCCTCGCGTGCTGCTGATCTCTAGCTCATCTTCACACAAACAGAGACAGAAAGAAAAACTAACTGTGAAAAACCTTTAGTGTGACTGAGGACATGTGAAATGGTACAGGTCATCACTCTGATCTTGGAATAAGCACCAACTTTCCCCCATCTAGGGATGACAAATGACAAATTAGAAACAGTCCCACCTATGTTCTAAGGGACAAACTAAAACACAGAGTCATTGAATCTACAATTTAGAAAATCTACATCAAGAGGGCTGAGAATGGGGCTGGAGAGATGGCTCAGTGGTTAAGAGCATTGCCTGCTCTTCCAAAGGTCCTGAGTTCAATTCCCAGCAACCACATGGTGGCTCACAACCATCTGTAAAGAGGTCTGGCGCCCTCTTCTGGCCTTCAGGCATACAGACAGAATATTGTATACATAATAAATAAATAAATAAATAAATATTTAAAAAAAAAGAGGGCTGAGAATGTAGCTCAGTAGAATGCTTGCCTAGCACTGCTTGGTGAGGCATGCCTGTGCATCAGCACCCAGGGAGGAAAAGGCAGAAAGATCAAAAGTTCAAAGTTATCCTTGGCTATACACAAACTTGGGGCCAGTCTGGGCTACATAAGACACTGTCTCATAAATTATAATGATAATAAATTACAAAAAAAGAAAATCTAAACCGGGCAGTAGTGGTGCATGCCTTTAATCCCAGCACTTGAGAGGCAGAGGGAGGTGAATCTCAGGGAGTTCGAAGCCAGTCTGGTCTACAAAGCGAGTTCCAAGACAGTCAGGACTGTTACACAGAAAAACCCTGTCTCAAAAAAGAAGAAAGAAAGAGCCGGGCAGTGGTGGCACATGCCTTGAATCCCAGCACTTGGGAGGCAGAGGAGGGAGAATCTCTGTGAGCTCGAGGCCAGCCTGGCCTACAAGAGCTAGTTTCAGGACAGGCTCCAAAGCCACAGAGAAACCCTGTCTCGAAAAAAAAATGAGAGAGAGAGAGAGAGAGAGAGAGAGAGAGAGAGAGAGAGAGAGAGAAGGCAAGAGAAAGGGAGGAAGGAAGAAAAGAAAATCTAGATCCCAGATACAATCCTAGTGATTTTTTTTTTCATGACAGGTTTTCTTTGTGTAGCCTTGGCTGTTCTGAAAGTAGCTCTGCAGACAGGCTGCTTTCTTTTCTCAGCTCTGGACTCTCCCAGATGCCTCTGGATATTTTCTCTCTCTTGTCCACAATAAAAACCTTACCCTTGCCAGGCTGTGGTGACACACACCTTTAATCCCAGCACTCAGGATGTAGAGGCAGGCAGATCTCTGCGAGTTCGAGGCCAACCTGGTTTATAGTGCAAGCTCCAGGACAGACTCCAAAGCTACAGAGAAACCTTGTCTCGAAAACAAAACAAAACAGAAAGCTTCCCCCCTAATGGAATGGTTGTGTTGGTAGTTTCTTTACTGCAACCTCTTGATTACTTATAGCAACACTCTATCTCAAAAAATAAAATGTAGTATCTAAGAATACTAGTTGTTCTGGCAAAGAATAAAGGTTCAGTTCCCAGGTATCCACATGTTGGCTAACAACCATCCATAACTCTAGTTCTAGGAGATTGGCAAAACATTCACATATACAAAATAAATCTTTAAAATAATGTAAGATAATCTGCGTATAAAATTATTTGGGAACAGGCAAAAGCACCTTGTCCTAAGTACTTTCATTTTCACTTTAGACTCCATTTTACCTGTAGGGTGAAACAGAGTTCAGATTCTCAAGTGGTGGGGAAGCTGTGAACTTTCCAATAGCTGACCCACCTCCTCCTAAATAGTCTGTTATGATCTTTAGCTCTCTAAAAACATTATGGTTGTTCCTAACAACAGAAAGAACAAATGAATCTGACTGGTTCGACTGAAAAGTTTGCATTCTGTGTCAGTTGACAATGATGGAGCAGAGAGGGGGAAAGCCCTAATCTTGAATCCTGATTGGTAGAAAAGTGTAACTGTAATTTGGCACAGATGTTTGTGGGTTTTGTGCTTAAATACTTGCTGAAGCACTCAGCTCCCGAATCTGTACTGTGGTCCCTGATCAATCAGTTTCTGTGGTTTTGCCCCGAAATAAATCTTGCTTTTCTAAACCTCTGCTTGGGTTGACTGGGAGTCTCAGACCCACAACAATAGTTAGGTTACCAGATACTGAATAGTTAAATATATAATAACTACTTGAATTTCTATATGCCAGTAATATTCAAGTACAAATAATTTTTATGCCAAAACAGAAAACATCAGCATAGAAGATAATCATTGGTGAGAAAAATTAAATTAGACTAAGTGCAGTATATGGTGGTGCACGCTTTTGATCCCAGCACTAAGGAGGCAGAGGAAAAAGGATCTCTGTGAGTTTAAGGCCAGCCTAGTGAAATAGTGAACTCCAGCATAGCCAGGACTATGTAGAGAGACACTGTCTCAAAAAAAAAAAAAAGTAAATTGAGAAAAATGCCATGTTCATAAATTGTAATGTGACCATTCTCCTAAATCAATCTATAGATTTAAAGCAATACTAAATTCCATCAGTTTAAGGGTATAGATAAGGAGAGAAATGACAAGATGATTAAATTTTACACCAAAATTAAAAGATAATCTGGGCATGGTGGCCCACACCTTAATACCCAGCACTTGAGAAGCAGAGGCAGGGAGATCTCTTGTGAGTTTGAGCCCAGACTGATCTACAGAGACAAAAAGTAGCCAAGGCAATCTAAAAAAAATAAAGGCAGAGAACTAATACATATAGAAATGCATGTTTGTTTGTTTATTTGGTTGTTATTTGTTTGGTATTTTTCTTCTTTTTCTTTTGCTTTTTTGTTTTTTTTTGTTGTTGTTGTTGTTTTTGTTTGTTTGTTTTGTTTTGAGAAGGGTTTCTCTGTAGCTTTGGAGCCTGTCCTTGAACTAGCTCTAAAAGAAAAAAAAAGATTTATTTATTTATTATATATACAATATTCGGCCTGCATGTATCCCTGTGGGCCAGAAGAGAACACCAGATCTCATTACAGATGGTTATGAGCCACCCTGTGGTTGCTGGGAATTGAACTCAGGACCTCTGGAAGAGCAGCCTGTGCTCTTAGCGTCTGAGCCATCTTAACCATGCCTAAACTAGCTCTTGTAGATCAGGCTGGCCTCAAACTCACAGAGATCCACCTGCCTCTGCCTCCCAGGTGCTGGGATTAAAGGCGTGTGCCACCACCACCCAGCTTTGTTTGCTATTTCGAAACAGGGTTTCTCTGTGTAGTCCAGGCAGCCCAGTAACTCACTCTGTAGGTCAGGCTGGCCTTGAACTCAGAGATCTACGCGTGAGTAAAGGCTCGTGCAACCTCTCCTGGCTGACATGCATATTTTTTAAATGTTTTTAAGAGTTCTGTGGGCGGGGCACAAGGTTAGCTAGACTGAGACCTCTGCAATCCAGACAACTGGAATCCAAAAGGAGATTTACACACACGTTGTCACCTGATACCTTCACAAGATCCCATTTACAATTCTGGTGGGAAAGTGTTAATTCCAAAGATGGAAGGAGAAAGACCACAGACGCAAATGAACAAGGCCAAACTAATTAAAGTAAGCCATTAATTAGAGCAGGGTTTTTTATTTGTGTACACAGCTATCTCCCTCTATGGCACAAATTGAGGTCAGCACTGGGTGAAGACAAGGCTTTTATAGCTCAGGGATAGGGGCTTTCCGAATGGGGGATTTGCCAGGCAAAACAGGAGGTATTACTAGAACAGAACGTAAGCATAACAAGTTAGTCCCTCCTGAAACAGATATGTTTGCAAGGCGTGCAGAACAAGGCAGACACAGGTGCTCATATAACCGTTTGAAACAAAGTAGGGTTGCAAGATGGTCATAAACATCTTTTTGAAGCAAAAACACAATTGCCATTTCTGTAACAGGCACTTCAGAACCATTTGTAACTAAGGTGGGGCACAGTCAAATCGAAAAAATGGTTTAATCATGAAAAGGAATGAATCTAGTTTCTCTTTAGTAAAAGATGGCTTTTGAGCCACAGATGGAGGCAAGCTGGTTCTTCAAACAGTATTCTTCTCATTTAAATGGCACCACAAGAGCTAAACAATCACAAGTAATTTTGTTTTTGTTTTTCGAGACAGGGTTTCTCTGTAGCTTTGGCTGGCCTCGAATTCACAGAGATCTACCTGCCTCTGCCTCTCGAGTGCTGGGATTAAAGGTGTGCGCCATCACCATCTGGCCACAAATAATATTTTATTTTATTTACGATTTTTCAAGACAGGGTTTCTCTGTGGCTTTGGAGCCTGTCCTGGAACTAGCTCTGTAGACCAGGCTGGTCTCGAACTCACAGAGATCCGCCTGCCTCTGCCTCCCGAGTGCTGGGATTAAAGGCGTGCGCCACCACCGCCCGGCTCACAAATAATATTTTAATGTGCACAGGAGCTGGCTCAACAGCCGGTTAATGCTTGTTACAGGAAGGTGAAGATCAACTTCAGACTTCCAGCACTTAAGAGGCTAGGGCCCAAGACAACAGATAATGATGGGCTACTATGACAATGAAGCCCAAGCCCAAGGTGGTACTAGAGCCGTGTGTGTGTGTGTGTGTGTGTGTGTGTGTGTGTGTGTGTGTGTGTGTGTGTGTGACAGAGGGAGAGGAGCCATGGCTCACGTGTAAATTCTTTAATTCAAAGCATGTCAAGTGTCTTTCTTGATTTATGACGTTGTTCTGTTATTTCCAACATTTCATCCAATTATTACTAGATTAAACATGGACTTTCGGGTGACCTGCATCTCTTATCCCGGGTCACAGTCCCTCATACGTGGCTCTAGAATAAAGTCCCTCATACCATCTTTGAAGCAAGAGTATCAACACTTTATCGTGGAAAAGGGGCATAGTGTGAACGGTAGCGGGCTCTGCACGCAACCCTAATGGCTTCACAGCTGGGCCAGCTACACAACTACACACCTCCTCTCACACTCCTGGGGACTAAAATCGGGTTTACCACACTAGTAAACTTGATGAACCACTTCCGGGCGCCGCTCTACGAACTTCCGATATCCAGTTCTGTCGGGCGAGCTCACACCGGGTATGGCGTCCTCCATTATAAAGTATGATTCAAAAGCCCAGAGACACCACAACCCGAAAAGTACAAGCGCCTTAAGGGGGCGAAGTCCACACGGCAGCGGCAAATGGCAAGGCCAGAGCCGTGGGTCCCCCGCGCGGCTTCCCGCAAACCCGGGAGACGAACGCACGCAATTTAAGCCGCTGATTGCGCAGTCCGCCGGGCGCGCCCTCTCCTTGGCGCCAAATCGCGCTCTCGCGCTCCGGCCTGAGCTGCACCGCGCGTGCGCAAGAGCAACGTCCGGCGTTCTGGCGCTGCGCGCCAGGGGGCGAGCTGTGTCCTCTGCGGACCGGATTCGCGACGCCGCGCGTGCGCAGTAGCAACCGAAGGCCAGCGTCCCGGGCACGTGTGTGGCCCCGGGGAGAAAAAGGTCTAAGTGACAACCGTGTGCTCACAGGAGGTCGCGGCGGAGGTAGTGATGGCATTAGCGTGGTATGGCATGCTGTCCTCGCAGAGCTACGCCAACAGAGTGTGTAGATCAAAATGCAGTCCACCCAGTGAAAGTGGCTGGCGGGAGTGCTCGCCTAGCTCTGTGAGGCCCTGGGTTCCGTCCCCAGTACCTCAAAAGCATGGAGGAAGTGACTCAGCCGCACCTCCCTTAGGTGACTTTTACAAAAACAGGATTTGCAGTGCGGGAACGCTACAAACTTCGGAGAGCGCATGCGCATCTGACTTCTCTCCTTTTCCCTGCTTGGACCCGGGGAAAGCAGGATGAGTCATGCGGCCAGGGTTGTCGCTCCTTCCGCGCTTGCTCAGACCGCCAGGATCGGATCCGGAAATGTAGGCTGAATACGAGTGCGCAGTTTCTGTCCCTATCGATTGGCGCGTGCCGGGTCTTTGTACATTAAGAAAAAAAAACTTTCAGAAAACAACAACAACAAAAAATAAATAAAGGGCCTAACTTTTCAGGAAACAATACTGCCGTTTTCTTGGCTTGAGCTTGGAGCAGAGGTCAGTGGGGAGATTACTCGCCTTTGCCAAGTATGTGCAAAGACCGCCAGTCCGATTCCAGAATCAGACAAAATTTATTAATAAATATTCGGATTTTAAAAAATAACTGAGTAATAAAGTCGCACAAGTTAGCAAACCACCCACGAGAATCTCAGAGCACCTATAGGTACTTTATGAGAGGCTGAAGAATGAAATAAAACTTTTGTGCTAGAGAAAAGAGGCGCTGTATACTAATAACAATTTGGTATTCACCGGTTTTGAAATTGTAACATGAGATTAGCCTGGGCTACATAGAGAGACCATTTGAAAAATAAAAATGAAAAACAAAGCCCCAAATATTAAGAAACCTAATAGCTGGAACTTAGGGAGTAACATAAACCTTGCAGATATTCACGACTTGGATTTGCACGGTGCCGACTCCCACATACACAGGACTGTACTGAATGCAATGGGTCCTAGTTCGTTACCACGGTTTAGACAGCTCCGGTGTGAAAACATGACCCAGACTTCTGGTTACTGGAGTACATTAACTGTGAGTAACCACGAAAGCGCACACCTAGCTGCTGGCGCTAGTCTGCAAACATCTGTGCTAATCACAGATGAACAATGTTGGTATTCATTGTAAATGTGGTAGCGAACTCACACGGGGACAGAAACGCGTGGTTTTGTGAACTTCTTGCCTCAGTGCTAAGCTGCTGTGGTTATCAACAACCGCAGACTACCTAACGACGTCTGAACCTGGGCACTGAAACCATTGCGTAGCTGCTAGCACTACACATTTGCGTCCAGAAGATTACTCTAGGTCCCCTTTATTTTAAATGCCAGCCATAACCTTGAAGTTGTGATTTACACCTGTAATACCAGCTCTCAGAAGGTGGAGGACAAAATATGACGTTAAATAGTGTGTTTATTCCGGTGGTGGCAAACACCTTTAATCACAGCGCTTGGGAGGTAGATGGACCTCTGTGAGTTCGAGGCCAGCTTCGTCAACAGAGCTAATTACTGTATTAGCTAATGCTAATACGGGGCTACACAAAGAAACCGGGTCTCGAAAAACAAAACAGTTTATACTTTTTGCCTAAGAGAATTATAAATTGCTAAGAGCACGCAGGAGATGGCTCGGTTGGTTAAGTACTTGCGGTGGAAACATGAAGTCCTTGGATTACCGCCTTAGGTGAGCTTTCCCAGAAGGCTATACTTCCTACAAGTTTGCAAGGCTTGTTGCTGGGAATGAGCCCCTTGAGACTCCATTGGGATGGGGTGGGGGAGCTCTGAAGCTAGTGTTTGATTTTTTTTTTCCTTTAAACTTTACCTTTTTTGTTGTTTTCTTTTATTAGTTGTTTGGTTTCTTGTTTCTCCCCACCTCCCCACCTCTTGCTGGCATCCGGCTTCTGACAAGTTAGGACCCTCCTGGCTCCACTTCCAGAGGTACCAGGATCAGGTTTGACCACCACACAGTTTTACAAATGGCTTTCCTTAGACTTTATCCCATGCATACCTTCCCTTTTACTGATTCTAGTTTGCATCCTTATAGTGTATTGTGGATTGCGTTTTGGGGTCTGGGTTACTCAGTCTAGGGGTTAGTAACCCACCCGCAATCCAGTTATTCCAGGGTCTCGGAGGGGCGCTACCTGGAAGGGAATGAGCTAAGACAGAGGAACGAGACCAAGCAACTTTGTCAAGGCCTCAGTTTATTAGGGACGGGTTACAGTTTATATATGGTAAGGGATGAGGGGCAGGGTAC
>NW_026067943.1:7590794-7610609 GCF_014885135.2 Alexandromys fortis
CCCACAGGCTATTTAAACTGCCCCCCCCCCGCCCCCCCAGAGCAAACAGTAGTTTCCCCATCTCCTCTCTGAGGGTTGGAAAGGCACCTGGGAGCGCTGGCATCCATTAGATTTGGGCTTTTTCTAACTCGGTTTGATTTGGTCTGATTTGGATTATTGCATTGGCAGAGAGGTTTATAGAGACACAAAAACTTTTCAGATTCTTAAAAATAAATCCAGGCTAACCTCGAACTTGTGATTCTTCATTCTCCTGCCACCACTTCCTAGCATCATAGACATGTTTTACCACATCAATCTAGTAATTTTTGTTTGTTCGTTTTGTTTTTCGAGGCAGGGTTTCTCTGTAGCTTTGGGGCCTGACCTGGATCTAGCCTTATACACCAGGCTGGTCTCGAACTCACAGAGATCCACCTGTCTCTGCTCCCCCAGTGCTGGGATTAAAGGTGTGTGCCACCACTGCCCAGCAAAGCTAATAATTTGAAAGAGTTTAAAAAGTTCACAGCAGCCGGGCGATGGTGGCGCACGCCTTTAATCCCAGCACCCGGGAGGCAGAGACAGGCGGATCTCTGTGAGTTCGAGACCAGCCTGGTCTACAGAGCTAGTTCCAGGACAGGCTCCAAAGCCACAGAGAAACCCTGTTTCGAAAAACCAAAAAAAAAAAGTTCACAGCAAAAAAAAAATTTATTATTAAATATAAATACAGGAAAACTGAATTCTTCATATTACAGTACGAACCTGTCAGGCAAGATGTGTCCATTAATGCGGCAGTGACGTGATGGTTAAGGGGTAACCAACTTTCTGATTAGATCTGAGGCCCGTTCACAAAAGATCATTCGCTTCTGGTACTATAAATGTGGTCAACAGCCCTGCTTAGGCCCTAGTGGGGATGCTACTGCAGTTGTCTTACTAACTGGTCCTGATGTGCCGTTAAATTCCCTTCTAAAAATTTATGTTTATGCCCATAAATTAGAGCTGCTTCCCGCACTGGGTGGAGAAAATTCTTTTTGCTGTGGGTGGTAGTGTGTTGTGGACTATTTGTTTAACTGGGCAAAGACGTGTTCCGTGTGTTTATGCTGCATTTATTTAAGTAAGTAAAGATGTGTTGCAGTTGCATTAATTAAATAAAATTGCATTAAAAAATTGCATTAAAATTAAATAAACTGCAATTAGGCTCAGAGAAGTGGGATAGCAACTGGTTGGGAGGAAGCAGCAGAGAGGAGGTTTTCTTTAGTTGGGGCAGTGTGGAAGAAGGGCTTCCAGAATGCCAACTAAGAGAGAATGTTAGTCAGTTGCTCTCTGGGCTGGCAGGTTTTCACCTAAGCCTTTGAATCTCTGTTAGAACAATAGTGATTTAGTCAAAGCTACCCTTAGCAGCGACAGCAGAGCCATTGTCTGGGGAACAGGACCCCCTACGCTACATCCTGAGCAGCCAAGCAGCTAGTAGTTTAATGCACAGCCACTGGGACTAAGGTCAGCCGTGACTGTCACTGGGCTGATCAGTTGGGGAGAATAAGTGACTGTTGCGTGGTCATCCCTACACAGGACATTCAAATCAACACCTTGCAAGGCTCAGGGAACATTCTGAAAGCTGCAGGAGAACAAGGTGATGAGGTGGGGTGGTGTAGAACACTGTCTCCCAGGCCATCACCGCCATTGCCTCCTGAGATTACCTGAGTAAAACCTGCCAAGGACTGAGGCCATCAGCGTTGTGACATGGAGGTGTAAGGGATCATGACTCACTTCCCAGCGTTGCTTATAGAGGCTCTCACTTCCCTGAGGACCTGAGGATCTACATCTACTTAATGGAGAAAGAGAGAGAGAGAGAGAGAGAGAGAGAGAGAGAGAGAGAGAGAGATTGATTTACTTAAGTGATAGAGCCATTTAGGCATCTGTAAATACTCCCTGCTCATGTTAAGTAACTCTCATTAAAGTCATTGGTTCACCAGGGAAAAAAGACATAAAAGCAAAAGGCAGATGACTGGACAGAGAAAGGATCACTGGGAGTGGGGGGTGGGAGAGAGGACAATGGGGCTGTGTCATCAAAATAATAGTATATACATTTGTGAAAATCTCACAACGAACCAATTCTTACATATAATTAACATATGCTAATAAAGGAAAACTTCTTTAAAAAAGAATTAAGGTGGGGGAAAGATAGTTTAACGGGAAGAGGCTAAGACCTGAATCCATCCCTGGGACACCTATGGAAGAAGAGAATCAACTCTCAAAAGCTGTCCTCTGACCTCCACGGCACACCCTGGAGCGCACAGTCATATATACACATGTACAGAATCTTTAAAGGAAAAGCGCCTGATGAGATAACTTGGCAGGTGAAAACATCTGCAGTCAAGCCTGAAGACCTAGGTTCAATCCCTGGGACCTGCAGGATGGAAGGAGAGAACTAACTCCCATTAAGCTCTCCTCTGACCTCTACAAAAGCACAGACACAATCCCCCATCCACATATTTTTAACTATTATTTATTTATTTTGGTGTTTGGTTTTGCAAGACAGGGTTTCTCTGTTGAAGCCTGTCCTGGAACTTGCTCTGTAGACCAAGCTGCCCTCATACACACAGTGATCCACCTGTCTCTGCCTCCGGAGTGCTGGGATTAAAAGCATGTGCCACCACTGCCCAGCTCATTTTTTTAATTTTAAGATTTATTTATTTTGCGGGTTGGAGAGATAGCACAGCAGTTAAGAGCACTGCCTGTCTTTCTAGAGTATCCAGGTACAATTCCCAGCACCCACACGGCAGCTCACCAACTGTCTGTAACACAAGTTCCAGGGGTATCTGACACCCTCACACCAATGTACATAAAATTAAATTATTTTCAAAAAGATTTATTTTAGGCCGGGCGGTGGTGGCGCACGCCTTTAATCCCAGCACTTGGGAGGCAGAGGCAGGCGGATCTCTGGGAGTTCGAGGCTAGCCTGGTCTACAAGAGGTAGTTCCAGGACAGGCAACAAAGCTACAGAGAAACCCTGTCTCGAAAAACAAACAAACAAAAAAAATATTTATTTTATGTGTATGAGTGTATTGTCTACATGGATGTATGTGCACCACATGCATGCCTGGTGCATGTTGAGGTCAGGGTGTTGAGATTCCCTGAAATTGAGGTTTTAGACCATTGTTATCTACCATGTGGGTGCTGGGAACTGAACTTTGGTCTTCTGCAAGAGCAACAAGCACTCTGAACTACTGAACCATCTCTTCAACTCCCCCCCCCAATTTTTTTAAAAATATTTATTTATTTATTATGTATACAATATTCTGTCTGTGTGTATGCCTGCAGGCCAGAAGAGGGCATCAGACCTCATTACAGATGGTTGTGAGCCACTATGTGGTTGCTGGGAATTGAACTCAGGACCTTTGAAAGAGCAGGCAATGCTCTTAACCTCTGAGCCATCTCTCCAGCCCCCCAAATTCTTTAAATTAAAACAATTTTGTTTTTTTGAGATAGGGTTTCTCTGTGTAGCTTTGGCTGTCCTGGAACTCACTCTGTAGACCAGGCTGGCCTTGAACTCACAGATATCTGCCTGCCTCTGTCTCCTGAGTGCTGGGTTTAAAGGTGTGCACTGCCTCACCTAGCCCCAAATTAAAATATTTTAAAGGGTATAAAGGTTAATCTGTTATAATTTTCAAATTTAATGCTTTAAAAATTTTAAACTTGGCTGGGCAGTGGTGACGCATGCCTTTAATCCAGCACTTGGGAGGCAGAGGCACGCAGATCTCTGAGGCCAGCCTGGTCTAAAAGAGCTAGTTCCAGGTTAGGCTCAAAAAAAAAAAAAAAGGAAAATTTGTTCCAAATACAAAGAGTATCTACTAGAGGCTGGAAACAAAGAGGAGCCCAGCAAGTGTCCCACGTCTCTGCCTGGAGAGCTGTTCTTTTCTTTCCCTGTGCTGTTGGAAACTGCAGCCTGCATGACTCCCTGAAACAGAAGATAGAGTTTAGACTTTAGAGTTCACACAGATAGAGAAAGTTGCTCTGAGAGGATCCCAGAGATCTGCCTCGCACAAGCACTCTACAGTTTGTTTTGGTAGTAGGTGTGGTAGTGTATGCCTGCATTCTTAGTACTTACTTAGGTAAGAACAGGAAGTTCAGGAGTTCAGGGTCTTCATCAGCTACCAAGTGAGCTCAAGGCCAATCCCTGGCAGGAGAGAGTACTATTTTCTTAAAAATTAATAGTAAAGGGCTGGAGAGTTGGCCTAGAGGTTAAGAGCATTGGCTGCTATTCCAGAGGTCTTGAGTTCAATTCCTGGCAACCATATGGTGGCTCACTACCATCTGTAATGAGATCTAGTGCATGCAGGTAGAACACTGTATACATAATAAATAAAATCATTAAAAAGAAAAAAAAAGAAAAGAAAAAATTAATAGTAAAGGGCTGGAGAGATGGCTCAGTGGTTAAGAGCATTGCCTGCTCTTCCAAAGGTCCTGAGTTCAATTCCCAGCAACAACATGGTGGCTCACAACCATCTGTAATGGGGTCTGGTACCCTCTTCTGATCTTCAGGTATACACACAGACAGAATATTATATACATAATAAATAAATAAATGAATGAATGAATAAATAAATATTTTTTAAAAAAGAAAAAAATTAATAGTAAAACACTACAGCATTATGAGGAGCGCAGTGGCACACACCTTTAATCATGTGGAAGCAGAGGCAGGTGGATCTCCGAGTTCAAGGCAGGGCTATTACACTGAGAAACTTGGTTTCAAAATTCCAAAACAAAGAACAAAAACAAAAGAAAACAACCCCCCCAAAAAAAAAACAAAAACAAAAAACAAACATAAAAAACTACCATACAATCAAAAAAAGCCCAGAGGTAAAAAGTCAGGCATTCCTCTGTATAACTAGACCCCTCCCCATCAGGTCACAGTAAAAAATTTACTGATCAGCACATAAATGTATGAAACTGATCTGGGAAAAGACTGTCTAATGGGTTAGTATTCAAGCAAGGCTATGAGACATGCACCATAAATCATGACCCATTTGTGGAATGATGAGCCCAGGAAGAAGCAATGTCACAGACCTAACAAACCATAATAACAGAGATGAAGACCAAAAAGATCATGCCGTTTTCATGGAACTTAATTATATCCCCCAAATAAAGCTGAAGATTTACAGGAATCAAAAAAAAAAAAAAATCTAAACCGGGCAGTGGTGATGCATGCCTTTAATCCCAGCACTCGGGAGAGAGAGACAGGCAGATCTCTGGGAGTTTGACACCAACGTGGGCTACAAGAGTGTGTTCCAGAATAGCCAGGGCTGTTTCACAAAGAAACCTTGTCTCAAAAAAATCAAAACTACAATAATAGTAATAATAAAATAAAAATAAAAAATCCAGCCAGGCGGTGGTGGCGCACACCTTTAATCCCAGCACTCTGGAGGCAGAGGCAGGCGGATCTCTGTGAGTTTAAGACCAGCCTGGTCTACAAGAGCTAGTTCCAGGACAGGCTCTAAAACCACAGAGAAACCCTGTCTCGAAAAAGAAAAAAAAAATCCAACATCAAGATGGGCAGTGGTGGTGAGAGTCTTTAATCCCAGCACTCAGGAGGCAGAGGCAGGAGAATCTCTATGATTACTAGACCAACCTGGTCTACAGAGGAAGTTCCAGGATGGCCAAGATTGTTACACAGAGAAACCCTGTCTCAAAAACTAACAAACTAACAAAAAAGTAAAAAATAAAAAAAAAAGCCAGCATCCAATAAAACTTTATTAAACCAAGTGTAGTAGGGCTCCCCTGTAATTCCAGTAAGAGGCAGGGGATGAGTTCTGAGTTCTGGGACAGCCTATGCAACAAGCAAAATTTGAACTCAAACAAAACAAAACTTACTAGGGACTGGGGAGATGGCTTGATTTTTCGAGACAGGGTTTCTCTGTTGCTTTGGAGCCTGTCCTGGAACTAGCCCTTGTACACCAGACTGGCCTTAAACTCACAGAGAGCCACCTGCCTCTACCTCCCAAGTGCTGGGATTAAAGGCCTGTGCCACCACTGCCCAGCTGAGATGGCTTGATTTTTAAGACCAACTCATGTAACTAGCTGGCTGTCTTGAACATGCCTGTAAACTCAGCTCCCAGTGGAGCAAAGTCAGATTATTGTCTTAAAAAAAAAAAAGTGGGCTGGAGAGATGGCTCAGAGGTTGGGAGCACTGCCTGCTCTTCCAAAGGTCCTGAGTTCAATTCCCAGCGACCACATGGTGGCTCACAACCATCTGTAATGGGGTCTAGTGCCCTCTTCTGGCCTGCAGGCATACACACAGACAGACTATTGTATACATAAGAAATAAATGGATATTTGAGAAAAAAAAAAAAAGTGAACCCCGAGTTCTGGAAAAGACCCTGGTGCATAGGACAGGTGGAGAGCAGTAGAGGACACCCTCTTTTGATCTCCACTCAGAGCAGAAGACCGTGTGACACCCTCACACACATTCACATAGACAGACAGACAGATACAGACAGAAAGAGGTCTAGAGAGATGGCTCAGCAGTTAAGAGTATCTGCTGTTCTTAAAACCAGCCTACAATTCACAACCCCAGAGAACCTAGACAACAAAGAGGACCCCAAGAGAGACATACATGGATCTAATCTACATGGAAAGTACAAAAAGACAAGATCTTCCAAGTAAATTGGGAGCATGGGGATCATTGGCGAGGGTAGAAGGGTTGAGGGAGGAAGGGAGGGGAGCGGAGAAAACTGTATAGCTCAATAAAAACAATAGTAAAAAAAGAGTATTTGCTCTTCTTGTAGAGGACCTGGGTTTGGTTTCCAGAAGCCACATAGCAGCTCACAAACATGTGTAACTCCAGATGCTGGGGAAATGATGTCATCTGGCAACCTCTGCTGGCACAGGGCACACACACAGTATACAAACATACCTGCAGGCCAAACACGCATACACATAAAAAAATAAAGAAAATAATAAAAGAGTGAGTGAGTATGTATATATAAATATATATGTGTATGTGTGTATGTATGTATGTATATTTAGCTGCACAAGTAGGAGGAACATGAAGTGATGTTTACTTCACCTAGGTAATTTTTGGTTTTAGTTGTTTTATTTTTTGAGATAGGTATCCCTGGCTGGTCTGGAACTCCCTTTGTAGACCAGGCTGGTCTCAAACTCAGAGATCTGCCTGCCTCTGCCTCCAAGTGCTGGGATTTAAATGCGTGTGCCACCACCATCTAGTGTTTTTTTTTTTTTTTTTAAGTTTTTCAAGACAGGGTTTCTCTGTAGCTTTGGAGCCTGTCCTGGCACTGGCTCTTGTAGACCAGGCTGGCCTAGAACTCACAGAGATCCGCCTGCCTCTGCCTCCCTAGTGCTGGGATTAAAGGCCTGCGCCACCACCACCCGGCCACCATCTAGTGTTAATTGGAAATTTTGCCTCTTTTATTTTAGTTGCGAGTAGAGGTATGCTCTCACTACGTAGTCTAGTCTGTTCTCAAATTTGAAATCCTCCTGCCTTAGCCTTTCAAATGCTGGGATCACATGTGTGTCGTTCTGCTCCACCTGAGCAGAAGTGGTAGGTAAGAAGCAGGGTAGGAGGGTCTGTAAATGCTAGCCTGCCCAGCTTTCATTTCCCTCCGTGTTTGGCAGCAGAAGGAACAGCAGGCAGGTAAAAGTGGTCTTCTATTGTCACCACCGTTGTGAGGGCCTTCCTTACTAGGACCCTTGACCCTGAAGAGATGTAAGCTCTCTGGAACGCTGGCTGGGACCAGGACCTGCAGGTTCTGCTTAGGGTTAGGATTTAGGGTTAGGTTAGGGCACTTTCACCTCACGTTATCTTTTTTCTTCCTACCTGGCCTCTTTTGAATTGTTTAGCTACTTCTTTAGGAGCCTGTGTCTGGCTCTTTCCAGAACTCCATGGTAACAACTCAGGGTTTCTATCTCTGTCAGGACTGCATTCCAGAACCAGGATGTGAGCCTTTGGGCCCCAAACCACTCATGACCCAGCAGGCCTGGGGATGGAGTGTTCAGGATCACCTACCTACCACGGGCATTGCTATGGGAGGACCCCAGGCCTCCTTAGCTTTTTCGATAATTAAATGACAGTTGCCTACTCTGTGACTTTGGATGCCAGGTGACAAGCTGGGCTGCTTGAGAGCCTAGCAACAGACAGCCTCAGAAGCCTGGGAGGAATACCGGGACCTCTTCGGTTAGAAGCAACGGCTGCCCATGCTCCACTCTGGGAACTGAAGCAGGAGGCTCATCAAGCTGAGCTTTGTAGTTGCCCCGGGTAAGGGGGCATGAATTGCTGGGTCTGCCTCTGAGGCTGCCAGGACTTCCTCAGTTGTGAAGCAGTAACACTGACTCTCTTTAGCCAGCAAATTGCCACTCCCAACTGTCTTAGGCCAACAAGCCACCCCAGCTCCGCTGCCTCCACTGTCCTAGCTCACTATTGTTCTTCGCCTCTCTTTCTTTGTGTTATCAGTTCAGCCCACACTGCTGAACAGCGAGGCAGACCTCCGGGGAGCCGCCGTTATCAGGCCCGATGTTGCAACATCAGGGAAACCCACAGAAGAATTTCTCCCAGCCAACTCATTTTCTGCCACAAGGCATGCAGACAACAGAAAAGACCAGGAGGCCGAGGAAGTTCATAAGCCCAAAATACTGGATATAAATTTAGCAGGCCAGGCATCTCGTGTATGCCTGTAATCCTGCCACTCAGGGTGCAGAGGCAGCAGCATAAGTCTAGTCAAAGCTTTCAGGACAAAATATTCTTCCAGGCAAGTCAGGGCTGCACTGGGAGATCCTGTCTCAAAAATAGAATAAATCCAAAGGATTTTTTAAAAAAATTTCTAATTATGCATAAATACATGCAGATTCTGGCAAAGAGTTAGAGTACCAGACACCTGACACATTACATTGCTGGGAACTGAACTCACATCCTCCGGAGGACACATGCAAGCTTTTAACCACCAAGCCATCTCTCCAGGCTCCCAAAGGATAGTAAAAACAGAAACAGGCCAGGTGGTGGGGGCGCACACCTTTAATCCTAGCACTCAGAAGGCAGGTGGATCTCCGTGAATTTGAAACCAGCCAGGTCTACAAGAGCTAGTTCTAGGGCAGCCCTAGAACCCTGTCTTTAAAAAAATAGAAGAAAAAAGAAAAAAAAAAAAAAACAGAAACAAACTTAGCTGATGAAAAGTACAGAAAATAAGTTGCTCATATCAGAGTAAAGTAAGTAATAAATTTGGGCATTTTTCCTATTTCTTGTGGGGTTTTGTTTTTTGTTTGTTTGTTTTTTTTTTCTTTTTTTTTTTTTTTTTTTTTTTTTTTTTTTTTTTTTTTTTTTTTTTTTTTTTTTTTTTTTTTTTTTTTTTTTTTTTTTTTTTTTTTCGAGGCAGAGTTTCTCTGTGTAGCCCTAGCTGTCCTGGAAATCGCTCTGTAGACCAGACTGTCCTCAAACTCAGAGATCCGCCTGCCTTTACCTGAGATTAAAAGTGTGTGCCACCGCCACCAGGCTTCTTGTTTGTGTTTGAGACAGGGTTTCTCCATGTAGCTCTGGCTGTCCTGGACTTCACTATGTACACCAGGCTGCCCTCCAACTCAGATCTAGCCCCTACCGTGTCCCCCAGTGCTGGAACTAAAGGCATGGACCACCATGCCCGGACGAGATGACAAGATTTTAAAAGCCTTGTTCAAATTTCTCTTTCTGAGTACTGTGAATGTATTGTCTAGAATAAAATGGAACAGAACACCGGAGGAAAAAAAGAAAAGAAAAAAGAAAGGGAGGGAGAGAAGGAGAGGAGAAGAGAGACAGAGAGAGAGAGAGAGAGAGAGAGAGAGAGAGAGAGAGAGAGAGAGAGAGAGAGAGAGAGAATAAAGCCTATGGGCTGGGGATGACTCACAAGAAAGAACACTTTTTATGCAAGGGGACCTGAGCTCCAATCCTAGGCATCCATTTAAAAACTGTGCATGGTTGTAACCTCAACTTTCAGGGCAGTGACAAGCAGATCCCCGGAGCTCACTGACCAGCCAGCAGTGAGTGACAAGATTGCAAGCTTCAAGTCCAGTGAGACCGGGTCTCAAAGGACTAAGGCGAGGCTAGAGCACCCGACATTCTCTTGGGGCCACCCTCCTTAGGAGCCTTGCAAACACACCACGCTCGCAAAGAACCTAAAAAAAGGCCTGCTCCCACTACTGCTCAACGCCCCTGAATGTATCCTGCGAGACGAGTGCAGCCGCCTCGCCCTCCAAGTCCTCACATGGATGGCCACATGTCCCTTGGCCACAGTCTCTCTGCTAGGCGGAGCTTCCTCGGGATAAGTCCCTGGCTTCTCTCCTCTCCTTTCTCCAGAGCAAACCCACTGCTGTCTCGCTGGGGCCAATTACCTCTCCCTCCGCCAGGACTCGGGGGACGACCAATCCCACGCCTGCGGTCCTGCATCCCGCGGGCACAGTTCGCAGCCCACCGGTTGGCGGCCCTCACCTCGGTCTCCATGTCTCTTCCACGCTCCCACTCACACCCGGAACCTCGCTCGCTCTCAGAGCACCCAGAGGAGGAACTTGGCAATTATAGCCGAGGCTGGTGAGGCTTGTTGTTTACCGTCACTGTGGAAACCCCAGGAGCTTACTCCCGCAGGGATGTTGTCCTCACCCGGCAGGTGCAGAGCCTCGGGAAGCCCCTGGTGATTCTGGCGCCCTACCCCAGCTCAGCCCACTCCCCCAAGCATCTGGAAAGAGTAGCATGGATCTGAGTTTTGCTGGAACAGGAAGGTACCACTGTGCTCCATCAAAGTTGTAGGGCAAGAAGACAGCGGGAGACTGAGGCAGGAGCATCAGAAACTATAGGCTAGCTAGTAAGGATCTGTTAAGTAATGTTAAGTAAAGAAAATAAATGGAGGCTCGATGGTGGAGTGTGTAGTAGAAATCTTTTTTTTTTTTTTTTTTTTTTTTCGTTTTCAAGACAGGATTTCTCTGAAGCTGTGGCTCCCTTTTTAGACCAGGCTGGCCTTGAACTCAGAGATTCATGCCTCTGGGGGCTGGAGAGGTGGCTCAGCGGTTAAGAGCACTAACTGCTCTTCCAGAGGACCCGGGTTCGGTTCCCAGCGCCCACATGGCAGCTCACAACTGTCTGAAGATCCAGTTCCAGGGGATCTGACACCTTCACACCAGTGCACATAAAATAAAGTAAATAAACAATAAAAAAAGAGAGATTCATGCCTCTGCCTCCCAGGTGCTGGAGCTAAAAACATGTGCCACCATCCCTGTTGTGCCTAGCATTCTCAAGGCTTTGTATATAATCCCCAGCACCCAAACAATAATACTTAGAGGCAAATAGATAAAAACAGGTCTCAAGATTGCAAAGTCTGGCCTCTGTTGAACTTGGTCTGTACCTGAAGCTGGCCTTGAACTTGAAGTTGGCTGGAACTTTTATTCTTTCTGAAAATGGAATTAGAGGTGTGGTGCACTCCCCCAATCCCAGCTCTCTAAAGATGGAGATAAATAGAAGTACAAAGCCACCCTGGGCTGCTTAGTGAATTTAAGGCCCGGCTCCATGAGATCTGAGACCCTGGCTCAAGCAATAACAGAAGATAGATAGATAGATAGATAGATAGATAGATAGATAGATAGATAAAACAAAATGAAAAAAAAAATGGAAAATGTAATGTCTGGTTTATCCTTGGCAGTAAGCCTTGAAACCCCAAGGAGAAAACAGTTTAATCTCTTTGTCTTCTGTGCCATTAAGATTTACTGACTGGTAGAATTTATTTTCCTCTAGATCTTTCTTTTTTTTTTTTTTATGAGCCAGGTGCAGTGTCACACGCTTTTAATCCCAGCACTCGGGAGGCAGAGGCAGGCGAATCTCTGTGAGTTCAAAGCCAGCCTGGTCTACAAGAGCTAGTTCCAGGACAGGCTCCAAAGCCACAGAGAAACCCTGTCTCGAAAACCAAAACCAAAACAAACAAACAAACAAAAAAAGAGCTAGTTCCAGCACAGGCTCCATAGCTACAGAGAAGCCCTGTCTCGAAAAAACTAAACAAAACAAAAGTCCTCTCCACTCAGCCTCCTGAGTACATTCATTTCTTTTCTAATGTTGTTGTTTGTTTTGGGTTTTGTTTGCTTCTTTTTATGTGTGTTTGTTTTTCAGGCAGTCTCTGTTATGTAGGAAAAAAAGACTATAGGAAAAATATTCCTTTAGCCATTAAGGAAATCTAAACCAAATTGAGCAAGTCAGAATTACTGTTACTGTGCTGCCTAGATGTACGTCACCTTGACACAAGCTAGAGTCCTCTGAAGAGAGAGCACGTCAATGAAGACAATGCCTCCGTAAGATTCAGCTGTAGGGCTTTCCTCAGTGACTGATGGGAGAAGAGCCCAGCTCATTGTGGGTGAGAGTCCTAGGTTCTTTAAGAAACTGGAGTGAGCAAGCCAGTAAGCAGCACTCCTCCACTACCTCTGCATCAGCTTCTGCCTCCAGGTTCCTGTCCTGCTTGAATTCCTGACTTCCTTCAGTGATGAACAGTGATGTCGAAACATAAGTCAAATAAACCCTTTCCTCCCCAACCTATTTTGGTCATAATGATTCATCACAACCATAGTAACCCTAGCCGAGAAAGTTCTCAAGGAACACATCAAATGCTCACGGTGGGAATGGAAGTTAGACCACCTACTATGGAAATCGGTGGGCAGAGCCCTTAAAAAACTAAATTTGCAACTAGTCTATGCCTGGGTTGCATAATTCCTGAGAAAAGCCACGGGGCTTGGGTCCTAGAACCCCGACTAGGGACACTGAGGGCATGAAGAAGGGACAGGCACACAGACATATATACAGAAAAACTGGAGTCAGGTGAGAGTGTGTATCCGATGGACTGGACCTACTGCCTCTGTAACCGCAACCTCAGCCTGTTTATTAACTTCATCTCAGGTGGATGAGTTCACTGTTCTCAGCAATGGGTCTCTGTAGGCCGGCCGTCTCGGGCTATAAGCATCGGAAGGAAGGAGCCAAAGTTGCTAGTTTTACTGGTAAGTCCCTGGAACTTGGACCCATTTCTCTGAGTCTTACCCAAAGAAGGCTGTTCCACTTTGCCATGGTTCCATGCCTTGGTCCTTGTTGTGGCTGTGTCCACGTCTAGGATACGGTCACCCAGGACTTCAGTCACTGAGGGCTTCCTATGCCCCCTATGCAGAACAAACTCAAAGGAATTAAAGTCAACACACAGCTCAGATTCCTGCACATCCATGTTTATTGTAGCTCAATTCACAGTAGCCAAGACATGGAATTATTTTAGGTGCCCATCAGTAGAGGACTAGATAAGAAAAAATTGGCATTACACCCTCCAGAGTTGCAGGACAGGTAGGGCTGCACAGAGAAACCCTGTCTCAAACAAACAAACAAACAAAACCGTTCACTTTGCACAGTTTCTAATCATGTGTTCCTTCCTTTTCTTTCTTTCTTTCATTGATTTGTTTTTGGGTTTTTGCTTTGTTTTGTTGAGAGGGGTCTCACTATGTATCTCTGGCTGTCCTGGAACTCGCCCTGTAGGCCAGGCTGGCCTCAAAATTGAGCTTCCCCATGGGCTTCCAGTGTGCTGGGACTGGATTAAAGGTGTACACTGCCACACCAAGCAATCTAAATTTTCCATAGGTAATGTGTTTCTACTATTTCTACTGCTGTGTTGTGAGAAAACACCAAAAGCAGCTTGGGGAGGAAAAGGTTTGTTTGGCTCACACATTCCATTACAATTGATGATTAAGAAACTGGCGCCAAAGCTTGAGTGGAATGCTGCTTCCTGGCTTGATTTTTTTCTACAACTATCTGCTCATAGGTGGCCCCTCCCCAAGTGGGCTGGGCCCTCCCACATCGATCCTTAATCAAGAACGTGCCCACAGGCCAGTTTGGTGAGGACAGCTTCCCGTTGAGGTTCTCTCTTCCTAAATGAGTCTAGTTTGTGGTCAAGTTGGCAAAAAACTACCTGGCACAGACGACGTCTATATTTTTATGTTCTTACTGACATAATTAAGGAGAGCAATTAAAGTTTCTCAGCCTTCCTAATGCTACCTACCTACGACCCTTTAATACAGTTCCTCATGCTGTGGTGACTCCCAAACATAGAATTATTTTCGTAATTGCACTACTGTTATGAAATGTAATGTAAATATTTTTGGAGATTGAGGTTTGCCAGAGGGGTTTCGATGCACAGGTTGAGAAGCGCTGGAATAGAGGGACCCGAGATACTTTCTGTAAATATGCCTATTCATGCTTTCATGGTCTTCTTGCCTGGAACCTATCATCACTATGGGAAGTGTGCTTTCCCCAGCCTCCAGACTGGGCAAGGGACCATGTAGCCACCTCAAAGGACCTTTGCCTTGTTTCCAGGGTGGTAAGAGACAGTGGCACTTTCCTGATTAAAACCTACAAGAAAGCTTCATTGAGCCGGGCGGTGGTGGCACACGCCTTTAATCCCAGCACTCAGGAGATAGAGGCAAGAGGATCTCTGTGAGTTCAAGGCCAGCCTGGTCTACAAGAGCTAGTTCCAGGACAGGAACCAAAAGCTATGGAGAAACCCTGTCTCGAAAATCAAAAAAAAAAAAAAAAAAAAAAAGAAAAGAAAAAAAGAAGCTTCATTTAGCGTGCAATAACATCTAGAACATTAGGCAGTTCATTCCCATGTGTCAAAACAAACCCATTCTGGGAACAAGTAAAACCCTTGCAGTTATATTTACGATTGTCCATTATTCAAGGTGGTGCAGCTGCTGTGCTGGAAATGGGACAGCCTGCAAGGCAAGGGCTCTGCGACTGGGCTGCACCTATACCACCTGGGCACTAGCTTTTTGTGAATCTTTCTTTCTTGCTTTATTTATTTGCCTTTCTTTTTTTCCCTTGAGATGCCCTCTTAGTGTATGCCAGGCTGGCCTCAAACTCGCAGTCCTACTGTCTCAGACTCCTAAGTTACTGGAATGATTTTAGTTTTCTAGACCCTCATTGTGTTCTAAGGTTGCTCTTTCTATATGAAAGCACAGATGGCCGGGCGGTGGTGGTGCATGCCTTTAATCCCAGCACTCGGGAGGCAGAGGCAGGTGGATCTCTGTGAGTTCGAGGTCAGCCTGGTCTACAAGAGCTAGTTCCAGGACAGGCTCCAAAACCACAGAGAAACCCTGTCTCAAAAAACCACCCCCTCCCCCCCCCAAAAAAAAAGAAAGAAGAAAGAAAGCACAGATACCCTGAGGAGTTCACACACATAAGGATAACAAAAGTTCACAGCTCGTGGCCTTTGGTAAGATTTTTCCCAGTTCTTCAGAGGAAAGTAAGACCTCTGATGAATACATTGCCCTGCAGATTCTGCTGGTAGTCAGGGAACCGACTGTTTGGTGAGGGCCACTAGAGACCTGTAAGAGTCAAGAGAGGCAATGTAATCCTGCAGGGTGTACAAATGACCTGCACGTGAGTTTACCGCAGTGAGGCACCCGAGTGAAGGAGAAAGGATTGTAATAACATGTCATTTGTCCAAAAATTCAAAACAGAAAGAGTAGCGTCAAACCACTGTTAACATGTTTAGCTACGGCCTTCTATAGCTTAAAAAAAAAGATTTTTATTTTACTCTATGCATATGAGTGTTTTGCCTGCATGTATATTTGTGCACCATGT
The DNA here is from genome assembly GCF_014885135.2 of Alexandromys fortis. Classification (NCBI taxonomy): domain Eukaryota; kingdom Metazoa; phylum Chordata; class Mammalia; order Rodentia; family Cricetidae; genus Alexandromys; species Alexandromys fortis. The sequence goes on from NW_026067943.1 coordinate 7,606,396, forward strand.
GTGTGTGCCTGGTAGCCACAGAGGCCAGAAAAGGTTCTTGGATCCTCTGGAACTAGAATTAGATATTCGTGAGCCGCTACATAGGATGCGCTCGGGTCCTCTGTAACACAGCAAGTTCTCTTAACTCCTAGTCTCTCTCTCTCTCTCTCTCTCTCTTTAGCTTTAGCTGGCCCTCCAGAACACAGACACACAACTCGGTCACAAGACAATGACACATCACTCTAGAAAGTACACACTTGAATACTCTTTTTAAGAGTTAGCAGAGTTGAAGCCATGCCAGGTGTGGTGGCGCACACCTTTAGTCCAAGCACGTGGGAGGCAGAAGCAGGTGGATGTCTGAGTTCGAGGCCAGCCTGTTGGACAGCGCGAGTTGCAGGGTCAGCAGAACTTCACAGAAAAATTCTTTTTTCTTTTTTCTTTTGGTTTTTCGAGACAGGGTTTCTCTGTGGTTTTGGAGCCTGTCCTGGCACTAGCTCTGTAGACCAGGCTGGTCTCGAACTCACAGAGATCCACCTGCCTCTGCCTCACAAGAGCTGGGATTAAAGGCGTGTGCCACTACCACCCGGCTTACACAGAAAAATCTCCAAAACAAAACAAAAACAAGCACAAGAACCAGAGTTAGCAGAGTGTATTGGTACAGTTTTATCATCCCTACATTGGAGAGGTAGAAGCAGGAGGCTCAAGATGTCCTGGACAGGCCGGGCGGTGGTGGGGCATGCCTTTAATCCCAGCACTCGGGAGGCAGAGACAGGCGGATCTCTGTGAGTTCGAGGCCAGCCTGGTCTACAGAGCTAGTTCCAGGACAGGCTCCAAAGCCGCAGAGAAACCCTGTCTCGAAAAACCAAAAAAAAAAAAAAAGATGTCATGGACATTTTCATCTACATAGTCAACCTGGGCAGCATGAAACCTGTCTCTCACAAAGAGAAACATACAAGAGCACGCCCACTTGGAAGGCTTCCGTGCTTCAGGAAAGGCACGGAATCAACACTTGTTGGATGCCACATTTACCTCTCAGCAGCAGGGCTGGAAGAACTCCAGGAAGCCGGTGGCGCTGAATACCTGAAGTTCCTGTCCTTCCGCTGAGGAGATGGAAGCAGGTGGATCATGAGTTTGAGGCCAACTTCAGCTACATCTGGTAGAATGTGTACAAGAAAGAGGGGAGGACATGAAGTGGGGACAGGATGAGGAAGAGGCACCCCAGTATATCAACTTCTTGGTACTGACCTTTTGTTTATCTGGTAGGGTTTGAAGGGAGAAACACCCACAGGAAATGTATGTAAGGGGTTGTTATAGTGATTTGTCCTGACACACAGAGGGAAAGGAGAGACGTGAGCACACACAGACGCTGTTTTCTGACTTTGGTAGTGGGGTGTAGAAGGCGGGCCTCCTACACCAAGTGACTCACTCCCCTGCCCTGTGTTTCCAAGGAGTGGGTGTGGAAAGGGGGCACCAGGAGCCAAAACCACAGTTAGAGGGTAGCAACCGCTTGAGGCCGCGCTTACTGTGAGGAGCAACGTGCTCATCCTCCGAATCTTGCCTGGTCTCTGCAACCGCATCCCCAGCAGGGGATGCTGAGTGTTGTGGTTCAGGAAGTGCTCTGTAGAAAGCAGCTCTAGTGACTTTGAAACACCACGGATGTTTCCAGTGTTTTCATCTAGAGATGGTTTGTGAGCAACTGGCAGGTGGCAAGGCTTAGTGGCTCCTGGCTGCAGGCGTTTTGTGATGTTTCTGAGGAAAGTTGTTTTTGAGCACAGGAGACAAAAGTGATTTGGTTGTTTTTCTCATGTGAGGTGTGTATGTGTGTGCGCACACTCACTCGTGTGTGCTCCCACGTGTGCGTGTGCACATGCATGTGTCTCTGTGTGTCCAAATATGTGTGTGTCGAGGCCACTGATCGACGTCAGCTAAGTTCCTCAGGCACTCCACAGCTTGTTTCCTGAGATGGTCTCTCGCTGAGCTTGGAGCTCAGGTATTCAGCTGGCTGGCAGCAAGCCCCAGGTGTCCTCCTGTCTCCAAAGTCCCTGATCTGGAATGTAAATACTTGCTGGGCCACTCTTTTTAAGTGGGTGTGGGGGTGGGGATCCAAACTGAGATCCTCAAGATTGAGCAACAAACATTTCACATACTGACCCATCTCTTTAGCCCTGCTTCTGAGGATTGAACATGGCCTTGCATATGTTAGGTGAATCTTTTACCATCCCCAATCCTCTTTTTAATCTTAAAAAAAAAAATGACTATTATTTGAAAGACTTTGAGACACTTTAGCACTACTGCACCCCCCATCCTGGGAACTAGGCCTCTAGCATTAGGAGGCACCTTAGCACTACTGCACCCCCCTTCCTGGGAACCAGGTCCCTAGTAACCAGCCACGCGTGCACGGGAGCTTTGAGTACTTTCCATCCCCATTGTAGTCTTTCTCCAATAGACCCGGACCCTGGAACTGGGGTGAGACGACCTGCAGGTGTTCCTCCTTGTAACCGCCATAACATTGATCAAGTAGAGTTAACTGACCATTGTATGAACTAGTCAAAACAGTTGACAAATGATTTTTGGACTTCCCCTTTGATTCTGTACTACCCCCTCCCTGAATTTGTGTTTTTTTCCTTTAAAAGAGCTTGTAATAGACAAAGCAGGGTCCTTCTCCTCTCGAGGCTGAGGGACCTCTGCCGTGGCAGAATAAAAATTCCTCTTGCTATTGCATCAACCATGCTGTGAATGTCTCTTGGGGCGACCTCCTCCTTGGTGGGGCTTTAGGGCCCAACATTATTATTGAGACAGACTCTTACTGTATAGCTCTGATGACCTGGTACTTGTTATGTAGACCAGGCTGGCCTCAAACTAACAGAGATCTATCTGCTTTTGACTCAAGAGTCCTGGCTTTAAAAGCCTGTGCCACCATACCTAGTTAATTTGATTCTTTGAGATAGGGTGTAGTCCCAGCTTCCCTGAAATAAACTTATTTTTTGTTCTACAACTTGGCATTATCCTCACGAGTTCTGGGATTAGCCCTGTCCTTCCTCTCATTGTTACACACACTTAACTAGTTTGTTCAACTCATCTTTAACTTAAAAACTACCTTTGATGTTCCTCCTCTGTTATGGGCCAGAAAACTCCGAGGTCAACATTATACAAAGATTATTATATGGTTCTAAAATTTTCACTCCTTTTCTAGAATAAAACGTTGTTAGGTCTCAAACCCAAGGACAAAAGACTGAGTCGGTACCTATTTAACATACCAAATATGACCTGGCCACCAGGTTCTCCCAGCATCCCTCAGCCCCTTCCTGTTACAGGGTATGGCTGGCACACCAGGCTCCCTACCCCAAATCCTCCAGCCCAGTGGCTGGCCTATTCTTCCTCCAGTTGCCCTTCTCTATAATAAGCCAGTAATTTGGGTTACCTGACCCTATTATCTACCTTTTAATCTCCAGGCTTTCTTCTCTCCCCACCCCCTCTCCTCACGTGACCTGCTCAGGGTCGCCTTCACTATGGATTCTTCCAGATGCCTTTGGCTATGCTTTCCCTCACGTCTACAATAAATCTCCTTACCTAGGAGCAAGCAGTCATGTCCTTCTTTTTATCCCCCCCCCATTCAAAATTAACTCCCCTATCCCCATCTCCATACCAGGTTGCCACCACTGCCAGGCCAAATATGACTTTCTTTTTTTTTTTTTTAATACTTATTTACTTATTATGAATACAATATTCTGTGTGTATGTGTGCAGGCCAGAAGAAGGCACCAGACCTTATTACAGATGGTTGTGAGCCACCATGTGGTTGCTGGGAATTGAACTCAGGACCTTTGGAAGAGCAGGCAATGCTCTTAACCACTGAGCCATCTCTCCAGCCCTAAATATGACTTTCTTTTGTGAAATAGTAAATAAAGACGGGTGGTTGTGGCGGCACACGCCTTTAATCCCAGCACTTGGGAGGCAGAGAAAGGCGATTGCTGTGAGCTCGAGGACAGCCTGGTCTACAAAAGTTAGTTCCAGGACAGGCTCCAAAACTACAGCAAAATCCCATCTCAAAAAGCCAAAATAAATAAATAAATAAATAAATAAATAAATAAATAAATAGCAAGGACATATTGCTGAATAGATGTTGAGTCATAAAAAGAGAAAGAATGTTGCTCGACAAAGGCATAAGTGAACCAGCCATGGTGGCTCAAGCGTGTGATCCTAAAGCCAGAGCACCAAAGTCTGCAGGGGGGGGGG
>NW_026067943.1:7610659-7699815 GCF_014885135.2 Alexandromys fortis
GACGGTAGGGCTGTGGGGGTGGGGTGGGGGTGGGACAAGACACTGGACACCACCTTTAATCCTGCATTCCTGAGGCAAGAGGCACTTCTCTTGAGTTGGAGGACAGCCTGGTGCTTGGTCTAGAATATCCAGGGCTACACAGAGAAACCCTTTATTGAAAAACCAAACCAACCAAACAAACAACGACAACAAAAAACTTAACACTAGAGTCTAAGAGGCAAAGAATCATGGGTCTCAAAAATTCAAGGCCAGCCTGGTGTACTAGAGCTAGTTCCGGGACAGGCTCCAAAGCTACAGAGAAACCCTGTCTCAAAAAACCAAAAAGAAAAAGAAAAAAACAAAAAAAGAAATCCTGTCTCAAACAAAAAACCAAAAACCAAAAGAAGGTGATTTAGTGATTTAGGACCTGAATGGAAGAAGAAAGACAATGAGAGATCTCACTGCTACTCAGAATGAGGCACAATATAAAATTAGAGTTATCTCTAGAATTTTCCAGCCTTGGACCATAGCTTGTCACAGGTAACTGAAAGTACATCCAGCAAAATCAGGGATTAAGGGAGAGACTAACGTACTTAGTCATTGGGGATGATCACAGTGCCCTGGTGTAGGGCGACCTTGACAATTTAAGAGGTACAGAGAAAACAAGGCCTGCTGCTACACATAACAGTATGCACAGAAGGCAGGGAGACTTCCAGGCCAAGGACAGACTGGGTACATAGTCAAGGCACTATCTGAAAAAAAAAAAATAGAGGCAGAAGGGGCAAGAGGAGGCTGTGGGCATGCATTCGTATTGTTGCTGGGGGAAAATGGGAGTTAGGCAGGGCACAGCGTGAGGATTGGCTGATGTGAGGAAAGTCTGGAGGCTTTGAGGCGGTCTCTAGCTGTCTGGTGCCCGGTTCTCACACAATTAGTACAGGAGGCCTGATAAAGGAGGTGGTTGGGGCTGTGGAATTAATCAGTGGCAACAAGAAGAACTGAGTGGCATCTAGCCAGGCCAAAAAAACTGGGTCAAGGCGGCCATCGGCCAGAGACCAACTCTATTATCAGAAGCAGTATTCTGAAGAACTTTATGGAAATGGAGAACAATTGTGGTAGTTCTCTGCTCCTAAAATTTTACTTACCATTAGTATGTGTGATGTGTCTGTTGAGTGTGTGTGTGCAGGTATGCATGCATATGGATCCATGTGGGGAGAGAAGCCAATTTTCAGGAGGTGCTTTGCTCCTCCCAGCCTTTCGAGATGGTGGATACTTTTTGACAAGGAACATATTCCAAGCCTCTGAGCTTCCAGGCAATTCTGTCTTTTCTTTCTCCATCGATACAGGATGCAAATCTGAATCTCTGAATCACCCAACCTGGCTTTTTGAAAATGTGGATTCTGGGGTTGGAACTCCTGTCATCAGAGTTGTGTGGCCAGTACTTTTCCCCACTGAAAGACATGGATAACGCAGACCTACAACTCTATCTCCCTCACTAGCGGTAATGCTGTAGTTTTTTAATTTTATTTTACTTTTTGGTTTTTCGAGACAGGGTTTTTCTGTAGCTTTGGAGCCTGTCCCCTGTCCTGGAACTCACTCTTGTAGACCAGGCTTGCCTCAAACTCACAGAGCACCAGCTGCCTCACTCAGCCTCCCAAGTACAGGGATTAGAGGCGTGCACCATAACTACCTTGCTCTTTTCTCTTCTTTTGAGAAGGTAGCCCAGACTGGCCTGGAATTCTGTGGTCCAGGCCTTGAACTCTCAACAGTACTCCTACTCTAGGCTGGATTTGGGCATGCAGGCTTTAATTTTGTCTTTCTTGCTGTGGATTTTGCTCAAGGCCTCGTGTCTCCTGAGCGCGGAATCAGGATGACTACTTGTAAAGTCAGTAAGACCACCTTGGGTGGCTGAGCCAGCTGAAGGTCACCCACGGTAACTGGCACTTTGTTCTCAAGGTGGGTGGGCACTTTTAACCACCAAGTCATTTCTCCCTCATCCTGCCACCCATAACAGTTTGGGCTTTTTTTTTTTTTTTTTTTTTTTTTTTTTTAGAACCGGGGCTTCTCTGTGGTTTTGGAGCCTGTCCTGGAACTAGCTCTTGTAGACCAGGCTGGTCTCAAACTCACAGAGATCCGCCTGCCTCTGCCTCCCGAGTGCTGTGATTAAAGGCGTGCGCCACCATTGCCCGTCTTAGTTTGGGCTTTCTTATTGCTCATTGCCATCAGAACTCCTGATTCCTAGGAAAAATGTGACACTTGGATAGAGCCATCTTGTAGTATTGCTGGATTCAATGGCTTGCTTCCCTCTCCTTCTCAAATGGGCGAGGAAGATGGAGACAGGGCGCTATTGGATAGAAGCTGTGTTTCACAATAGGATGGAGAATATAGTGATTAAAAACACAAGACTTCTACCTCCATTCTAAAACTATCCAAGCACAGAGCATAGATTCTCCTCCCCAAAACAGAGACTGAACTAGGGGTGATAGGTGATGTGCCTATTAACTCCCGTCTCCCAACAGCAGGCTGAGTGAGACAGGAGGATTGACACAACTATGGGGCTAGATTAGGCTACAGAGTTGGCCTGGGATACGGAGTAAGAAACTGTCTCAAAAGTTGAAGGTGGTGGTGTCTGTGTGTGCACTGAGGAGATGGCACACCAGGCAAGAGGCTTGCTGCTTTTGCAGGCCACCCAAGTTCAGTGCCCAGCACCCACAACCAGCTCCAGGGAACTCCCACCTTTTTCTGGTCTCCACAGGCACCCACACACGATGAACATTCACACTGACATGCTTACACACACATTAATAAAAATAAATCTTAAAAATCCCGGAAGGGGTCGATGGTGAGGTAGCTCAGAGGGTAAAGGTATTTGCTGCCAAGCCTGACCACCTGCGTTCAGTGTCTGGGACCTGCCTGGTGAAAGGAGAGAATCAAATCCTGAAGGTTGTCCTCTGCTATCCACACATTCATCATGACGACACAAACAAGCAAAGTAATAAACACACTAAACTAATATGAAAACAGTGGGAGTGCTTACTAGTTGAAATGACTGGCTCTGAAAGTCTGCTAACCTAAGTTTGATCCTTGGAGCTCACATAAAATATAAAACCAGCCACGAAAAGAAAAGTTGCCCTCTGACCTCCACAAGGGTGGAAGGCACTTGCCCCTTCCTCCACCCATAGTAATAAACTTTAAAAATCAATTAACAAAAACAGCCCCCAAAGCAGGGTGATGTCTCAGCAGATAAAGGCACTTGCTGCTACCAAGGATTCTCCTCTGACTTTCAGGCCAGGGAGGTGATACAGTCGACTCCTCCACACTAAATATCTTAACGTCCTCTCCATTACAAAAAAAGCATCAGAGGTGGGGGGTATAGTTTGGTAAAACTTGTGCTAAGTACAAGGTCCTGGGTTTCATGCTCAATATACAAGCAAGAATACGTATTTAACTTTTGGAGGATCTGTTTTCTGTCATTTGGCCTCTAGTTTTCTTTTTGGACAGTTTCTCTCCTGAAAGTTAGTTTTTTTTCTGGAGTCAGTCTGGTATGTTGTTTTATGAACTTTTCTTTTAATCACTATCGTTCTCTTATAACCTGAGCCCATGCTGAACAGCCCTGTAATTTCTCCAGTGTTTGAGGCAGCGGCTGCTGACCATGCCGCCTGGGCACCCTCCGCGCAGAGATTACCAGCGCGTGTCCTCTCGCCCGCCTAGGAGGCTCTGGAGGCTTTAAAAATAATCTTCAGCTTTGCCCGTATCTTGACATCTCACGAAAAGTCCTCCCAAATCATTACACATCAAGAAAATCTGCCCCTGCACTCCAGGAAGTGCTGACAATATGAAACTTAAACCGCCGACGCTGGCTGGGGGCTTTGAGCAACTTGAGACAAATCCCTCGAGTCTGTCTCTCTGAGACGCCCTTAGGCGGTCTTTCTCTTTACGTAAGGCACGACGCTAGTTTTCCGCTCGCACGCGGTTATTGAAGCCTTTGAGCTCACGTTTCAGGGTGCGGAGACGCGCGTGCACCACTCAGCGTCCTCCCAGAGCCCGCAGGTCGTGAGGTTCTCCATGGCTCTCCCTCCAACCCCCCCCACCTCCCCCGCCTTCACCCGCCCCTCCCCCCTTTTCCCTTCCTCCCCCTCCCCCCGCTCGGCTCCTCGAACGTGTGCGCCTGCGCCATCGCCGTCCTTTCCTGGATTCAGAGGCGGGCCCACACCCTCGGCCCCGCCCCTCGCTGGGCTGGCCAATCCCGGGCTCGGATCTGGGCTCGTCAGAATGGCGCCGTGGCGGGCCGGTGCCCGGATGTCCGCTGCTTGAGGCTCCGCCCCGCCACGGTCTTGCATCCTTCCGGCTTCGTCGTGGAAGGAGGACTGCGCCTCGTCTTCCTGAAGGTGGGGTTCGGGGGAAGGCCAGCCCGCGGTCACGCCGGCTGTGGGAAGGGAAAGTGGGCTCCCCGGGCTACTGTTTCCGGGTGCTCGGGGCGTGGGTCGAGCGGGGAGCGGACCGGGAATCAGGAGGGCTTCCGGGGGCGCCGTGGGCGCTCGGCAGGCGGGAGTTGAGAAGCAGGCCGGCCGCGCGGCGGACTCGCTCGGTGGAGGCCTCGCCGCGAGCCCGCGTCTGGGGGTTTCCATGGTGACAGTAAACAAGCCTCAACTGCCTCAGCTACAACTGCCAAGTCCCCGGGGTTCCACCCTCCTCTAGGTGCTCTGAGGGCCGGCGAGGTTCCGGATGTGAGTGGGAGCGTGGAGACGAGCCCGAGGTGAGGGCCGCCAACCGGGTGGGCTGGCGCCCGGGCCCTTGGGGCGGTGGACCGCGGGCGCAGGGCTCGGCTTCAGGAAGGACAGACAGGTCGGCGGTGGAAGCCGTACGTCCGGGGCCGTGCGAAAACCGCCCCGAGGGCCGGGACCGCGTGGCCGAGGTTTGGGGTCCGGGGCGATGGCCGAAGTTGAGAGTGTGGCAGCCCAGCTTGGGGGTATTCCCGACGGGTCCGGCCGCGTGGCTGAGGCTGGCGGCCGGCCGGGGGAGTGGGGGGACGGGATCGGAAGTCTGGAGTCACCCTGGTCGGGCTCCGGCCGCGGGGACTGAGGACTGGCGCCCCTGACGCTGCCTCCGAGGCGCAGGGCGGAGAGGAAGAGCGGCTTTCGCCGAGAGCCGTGCCCGCAGGCGCTGCTCGGACGCGGGGGGACCGGGGGCAGGGCGGAGCGTTTCTCCCCCTGGGGCGGGACGCGCTTGGCGGTCCCCGGGCAGGCTGGGGCGCTGGTCGCGGTCTTGAGAAAGGAAAGCGCCGGCTCACGTGGCTGGAGGCGCCCGGAGTTTCACAAGACTTGGAGGAGGGACGACTCCGCCCACGCCCGGCCCGGCAGCGCCGCCGGCCCCTTCCTCCTCCTCCTCGTGGCGGCGCGGCTGTCGATCCGGGCCCTCGGAGGTGGCGTGTCGGCGTCTGGGGGTGGTGGTGGTGCTGGAATCTTCTTCTAGGGAGGTCAGTCGGCTGTCGCCTCCAGTTCTGTGTACTTTTGGATGTGTTTGTGGAGCTTTACGGTTCTGTTGAAACTTGGGGTGGGCCTGGCCTACCTGGCCCTCCCTGCCGCGCGCTCTCCTGAGCATTCCCGAGATGGCGGGACGCTGGTCCCAGCCGCCCCGCGCGTACCCGCGAGGTAGCCCCACGTGCCCGAAGACACCCAGTCGGGGCACCCTCCGTGACCTTTCCTGACCCTGCCAGCCGGGGCATAAACGAATGGGCCTCTTAAATTTTTTTTTTTTTTTTTACCTGCTACAACTACTTGCAAGCCGTCGCCTGCGACGGGAACTGCGGAGTGGTTGGGCGAGCTCGCTGCGCGGGAGGCCGCCTGGCGGCTTAGTGGAGTCAGCTCCGTAGCTCGGGCAGCGTGGCTTTGAATGCTCGAACCTCGTAGAACAGAGACAGCTTTTTCGGTCTATTTGCGTTCGTGTGTGAGCGAGGGTGTTAGAGGTAAGAGGGCAATTTGAGAGACGGTTTTCCAGAGTTGGGTCCCAGGGATCGAATGAGGTCCTCATTTTTGGCAGCTCGAAGCCATATCAAGGTGGTGTTTGATTTTATTTAGGTAAATAGCTCGAATCCCTTTCAAGTGTGGTGGGTTTTTTTTGTTGTTGTTGTTGTTGTTTGCTTGTTTTTCAAAACGTTTTATCTTAGTACTGGCTGTCCGAGAACTCACAGCAGTTCAGGCTGGTCCCGAACAGAAAGCCTGTCGGCTGAGTGTTGGGGTTAAAGGCTTGCGTTAGCGTGGCCGGCGATACCGGAGAGTTTTAAAATAAAAGTTATTTAATTGGCCAAATCAAGATATTTTGGAATTGTTACTACTTTAGTGAAGTCTTTTTAATAAAGTTTCTTTTGTGTCTGCTGCCAAGTAGAGGTCAGGGAAAAAGTGGCGCCAGTCAGTTTTTCCATGTTGTGTGTTTAGAGATTATGGACTCAGGTCCATCCTGAGAACAAGCCTCTTTAAAGCACTGAACAATCTCGAAGTAACCTTTTAAATAGTTGTTTTAAGAGTTCTTACTAAAATATCTCAGATTATTCGGTAGATATAAATAGGTCAGTGAAATGACGTGTTTAGTGCTAATTTTTTTACTTTTTTTTCATTTTAAAGTAGAAACTGTTTCTAGTGAACGTTGAGAGATTTGTAGTTTGTTATTTTGTATATCTAAGAGGTTTTTTTTTTAAATAGATGATATCGTTGTTCCTGGTTGTCTTGGAACTATGCAGAACAGGCTAGCCTCGAATTCAGATATTGCCTGCCTTCTCGTTTAGACCCCCCCCTCCGGGTTTTCCTATAACAGCCTGGCTGTGCTAACTCACTCTGTAGACCAGGATGTAGAACTCTCAGAGATCTGTCTGCCTCTGCCTCCCACGTGCTGGAATTAAAGGTTGTTCCAGCATGGCGGCTCTTGACTACTTTTTAACAATATTCTTGCTCTGCCTGGCTTGAACTTTTGATCTTCCTGCCTTTTTTCTGTTTTCCCAAAGCTGTGATCATAGGCAAACACCACCGTCTCTGAAGAACTAAAAAGTATTTTTTCCTTTTTTTTTTAAGCCTTTTTTGGGTGTTGGGTGGGGTGTTGGGCCTGGGAAGCATTCTGTACTCACCGAAGATGACCTTGATTTCCTGAGCACCCTGCACTTTAGATTGATTGCATTACAGGAACACCACTCCCCCTTAATAGGTATCCCACTGAATCACGACCCCTGTCCTATTGTGGTTTTTTTGTAGTTAACTAACTTTTGTTTTTATCTAGATTGTTTCATTATATGTGTATGTATCTTTGGGGGCAAAGTTCAAGACACGACTGGGATACATAGGAAAAGCTTGGGCGCCTTGACTTTAAAATAAAGTAGTAGAAAAACGTTAAATGTTTTTGAGATAGGGTCTCACTATTTAGTTTGTCTGGCATGGAGCTCACTGTATAAATGAGGCTAGCCTCCAACAAATCTATCTGCTTCTGCCTCCAGAGTGCTGTGGATTGCTGGGGTGAAAGGTGGTGGTAGTAGCAACATTTCAGTAAAACTTTGACTAAGTTTGGGTGGTGATGGTGTACTCCTCACTTGGGAGAAAGAGGCAAACCAATCTCGAAGTTCTGAGGATAGCCTTGTTTACACAGAAAAACAAAAAGTAAACACCATTGATTAAAATAGAAATGGTTTAAAAGAAAGTCCTAGTTAAGTAGACTTCTCTGCTATGTTGGTAAAGCTACTGAGACTAAAGACTGAAGAGAGTTCAGTGACATTTTGCCACACTGATGCAGGCACAGCATGAAATGCTTAAAAAGCTCTTTCTGATTGTGAATTTGTGAGAGCTGTGAAGGTTTCTCTGCATAGCTTTAGAGTCTGCAGTCCAGGGTGGGCTCGAACTCAGAAATCCGCCTGCTTCTTCCATTATCTCCCTGCTATGAGCCTGTCTGAGAACTAGGTCCTGTAGACCAAACTTGCCTCCAACACAGAGATTCACCTGCCTCTGCCTCCCTAGTACTGGGATTAAATGTGTGTGCCAATGATAATCTTGTTCTTAAGACTGTAAGAAATCACTCACTAGAGACACAATTGGTATTGGGACTTAGGTCTGACAGGAACTGCCTTTTATTACTAAGGCTTCCTGTCTCCATTTGTATTAATGGAGGGTTCTTAGAGGAAGAATTAAACTCAGTTTAAGACCACCATACTTTATTTTGCCTCAAAATTAATATTCAAAGATTTGTTGCTGGAGATTATAACTGGGGCCTTTTATTGTAAGGAACAGAATTAATTTTCCATAAAAATGTAAAATGTTAGCGTGTAGAACACACACAAGGGTGAGTGGGTGTGGGCAGATGCTACCAGGAACATGCCAAGGTCAGAGGACGACAGCTTTGATTTCCTTAGCTGCTGGTGGATTCTGGGATGAATAGAACTGAAGTCATCAGGCTTCTAGCAGATGCTTTTATCCTCCTTTTCACTTGGAAATTTTTTTTAGTATTTATTCATTTATTTATACAATATTCTGTCTCTGTATGCCTGAAGGCCAGAAGAGGGCACCAGACCTCTTTACAGATGGTTGTGAGCCACCATGTGGTTGCTGGGAATTGAACTCAGGACCTTTGGAAGAGCAGGCAATGCTATTAACCTCTGAGCCATCTCTCCAGCCCCCTTCACTTGGAAATTTTGTTTGTTGTTGAGACATGGACTACATTGAAGCCAGGGCTGTTCTGTAGTTGGCTCTGTAGACCAGACTGGCCTCAAACTCATCCTGCTTCTGCCTCTTGAATGCTGGGATTAAAGGCGTGTGTCATCGTGCCCTGTACTGTTATTTTATTTGTGTTTTAATGAATAAAGCTGGCTTGAATTTCATAGAGTAAAACAGCTGCACTGAGGCGCCTTACAGACTAGGCAGGGCTAACACACCTTTAATTCCAGTAGCCACAGTAGTTTGCCATAGAAACGAGAAGGTAGTGGTGCAACCCTTTAATCCCAGCCCTCAACAGGAATATAAGGTAGTGGTGCAACCCTTTAATCCCAGCCCTCAACAGGAATATAAAACGGGAGGAGACAGCTCCCACACAGTCACAATCTGAGATCCCAGGAGGTAGGATCATCATTTTGGATAGAGGTAAGAGCCAGTAGCTTGGCTGTTTTGCTTTTCTGACCTTCAGGCTGAACCCCAATTTCTGTCTCTGGGTTTTTATTAGTCGTGCTACAATGCCAAGACTCCTTTTCAATTTTTACAAGAGCAATATTGCCCTATATCCCAGGCTGACTTCAAACTGAGGACTCCTGCTTCAGATTCTCAGTGCTGAGATTGAGAGCAGGCTACCACATACAGCTTCAAATACTATCCAGCAGACAAGTTTGAGTCAAGCTGAACAAGACACTATCTCATTTGGTAAGTAGACAGTGTCTTAGCAATCTCACAAATTACTTTTCACTCCAAATCTGGCACCGATAGAAGTTCATTGCAAGCCAGAGTGATTTTTCTTTTTTAATCTCAGCTCTTTGTTTTTCCTATAAATTGGTAGTTACCTTTGCATGTTACTTTTTATTGGGACTGTGGTCCTAACAGAGGCACTCTCTAATGGTTAGTGTTCTATGTTCTGTAAAACTGTGTTTCATGGGTGTGAGTGTGCCTCCCTGCTAGGGAGTGAGGGTTGAGAGATACATGACTGGGTAGCCCAATCCTACCTGTCAGGTGCTGGCATCAAAATATAGTGCAGTTATTACAGCCTTTTTGACAGAGTTTGTATGGGCCTAGCTGTTTTGAAACTAGCTCCTGTAGACCAGGCCTGACTCAACTCACAGTGCTGGTTTTAAAGGCATGTGACACCATCACCCGGCTTTCATTAGCCTTGGTGTTAGTGTTTAGATTCTTACATTAGTGGGAGCCCTGTAGACTTGTGTCTAGTTATTTCTTGACATACCATCAGTTTAAGACATACATTTTAAATTGTTAGCATGTGTTTGTATATTCATGGTTTCATTATGTTTTGTTTTTGTGGGGCGGGTTGCAAGACAGGGTTTCACTGTAGTTTTAGAGCCTGCCCTTGAACTCCGCTCTTGTAGACCAGGCTGGCCTCGAACTCAAAAAAATCCTTCCTGCCTCTGCCTTCAAAGTGCTGGGATTAAAGGTGTTGTGCCACCACCAACCGGCATCACATTATGTTTTCAAATGTGTTTATTTTTCATACTCCTTAGATTCTTCTACTTGCACCTTTTCCTCTTCCCTCCTATTCCTTCTTTTTTTTTTTTTTTTTGTTTTTCCGAGAGGATTTCTCTGTGGCTTTGGAGCCTGTCCTGGAACTAGTTCTGTAGATCAGGCTGGTCTCCAACTCGCAGAGATCCGCCAGCCTCTGCCTCCCCAGTGCTGGGATTAAAGGCGTGTGCCACCATCGCCCAGCCCCTCCTATTCCTTCTTGTGTTGCACGTGTACCTGTATATTTTTGATGTTTCAATGAGTTATTAGGTTGTTTACACTGTTCTGAGTGAGGGAACAGCATAGCATCAAAACATTTTAAGAATTGGATCTTAGGGCTGGAGAGATGGCTCAGCGGTTAACCTGCTCTTCCAAAGTTCCTGAGTTCAATTCCCAGCAACCACATGGTGGCTCACAACCATCTGAAATGAGATCTGATGCCCTCTTCTGGCCTACAGGCAGACACACAGACAGAATATTGTATACATAATAAATAAATTAAAAAGAATTGGATCTTAGATTCTTTACAACTAGAGACAAAGTTGTAATGGTTTCTATCTGTATCTGTCTGTTTTCTTGTCTTACGTTCTTTCTTGGTTTTTCAAGACAGGGTTTCTCTGTGTAGCTTTGGAGCCTGTCCTGGAACTCTCTATCTAGACCAGGTTGGCCTCGAACTCACAGAGATCACAAGCCTCTGTTTCCAGAGTGCTAGGATTAAAGGTGTAAGCTGCCCGTTTCTCTGTGTGACCCTGGCTGTCCTGGAACTTGCTCTGTTGAGCAGGCTGGACTTAATTCAAAGAGATCCCCCTGCCCCTGCCTCTGCCTCCCAAGTGAGCGATTAAAGGTATACGCTACCACCACCCAGCAGGAGGTTTGTTATTTTAAGCCTGAAGGCACAAATCACTTGTTTATGAATCAAACACTTAGGAAGTGGGCAATGGAGAAGGATATGGACTAGAGTTTGAGGTCAGCCTAGGATTCAAGAGATTCTCTTGAGCCAGGTGTTTCTAGGCCTTTAATCTACTTGGAAGGCAGAGGCCATTGAATCTTCTGAGTTTGAAGGCAGGGAAGGTGTTTGAAATACTGAAATACTGGTTGTCTTCTGGAGGCTAGACGTCTTTTGAGCTGAAGGTGTATTCAGTGTAACTCATAGACCAAACAAATGAAAATTTATCTCAGAAGGTAAAAATGACAAGTGGTGGCAAGAAATGAGATAGGGAAAGAAAGATTTTTTTTTTGGCTTAGCAGATTTGATTCTGTGGTGTTCACAATATTAAAAACAACTTAGGTATAATGTTGCTAAAAGTTGTCAGAAAACTGATTTCCAGAACTTTACCATCATATTGTCATCATATTGCCCCCCCTTCCCCCCACAGGGTTTCTCTAGCTTTGGAGCCTGTCCTGGAAGTAGCTCTTGCTGGCTTCGAACTCACAAATCCACCTGCCTTTGCCTCCCAAGTGCTGGGATTAAAGGCATGTGCCACGCCCCCCCCCAAATTCCAGTGTTTTAGGAAAACTACTGTCTTTGTTGTTAACTCATTTCAAAATTCAAGTGGAGGTAAGAGTAGCTTGCCTAGACCCCTATCTAAGTACAGATTAGCCTGATTTAAGGATAAAAATTCAGGGACTGGAAAGATGGTGCACTTGAAGGCTTTTGTTGTGTTGCACAGAACTCAGGTTGAATTCTCAACAACCCTGAGATGTTATGCTACCACTTTTTTTTAAAAGGGATCAGATGTCCTCTTCAGACCTACATACATCAAGTTATAAATGCAGTACCTATAACAAACCTGTAGGTAAAATACTCAAGACTAACAATCTGGGCCGGAGAGATGGTTCAGAGGTTAAGAGCACTGGCTGCTCTTCCAGAGGTCCTGAGTTCAATTCCCAGCAACCACTGGTGGCTCTCAACCATCTGTACTGAGATCTGGTGCCCTCCTCTGGCGTGTGGGCATATAAATAAAAAAAAAGACTAACAATCTTTAAAAGGGCTTTTTATTTTATTTATTTTTATTTTTTTTTGGATTTTTCGAGACAGGGTTTCTCTAGCTTTTTGGTTCCTGTCCTGGAACTAGCTTTTGTAGACCAGGCTGGCCTCGAACTCACAGAGATCCTCCTGCCTCTGAGGCCTGCGACACCACCGCCAGGCCCTAAAAGGGCTTTTTAAAGACCTATGTAAAGTTCTTACATAGGACCGTAGTTCAAGTCCCAGCACACATAAGCCTGGCTAACAGCTATCTGTAGGAATATATGTGGTGCATATAAAACCTCTTAGACATGAAATAATTTTCATTTTTAGTTTCTCAAGATAGGGTATTTCTGTGTAGCTCTGATTGTCCTGGAACTAACTCTAGATCAGCTGGCCTTAAATTCAACAGGTCCCTCTGTTTTTGCTCCGAGTGCTACCCTTACCACCACCTGGTAATTTTTTTAAATTGTTAAATTTATCCAGGCGGTGGCGGTGCATGCCTTTGATCCTAGCACTCACTCAGGAGGCAGAGACAGGTAGATCTCTGAATTTGAGGGCAGGCCTGGTCTACAGATCAATTACGGCTCTGTTAATGTTATGGTGTTGCTCCTGGGAGGAAGAGCTAGGGCTGCCACAACTTCTAGGCAAGCTTAGACTATTCAAGGGCGATCTCTTCTCAAGCAAAACAAAAATGTTAGACTAGCTCACTACCTGGAAAGTTTGAGGACAAGGAGGGCTCTACATAGTAGTATCCTTTTCCATTCTATTCTTTTTGGGTTTTTGAAATAGGGTTTCTTTATAGTTCCTGGCTGTCCTGGAACTTAGTCTAGGGCAGGCTGACCTCTAACTCAGAAATCTGCCTGCCTCTGCTCGGGAGTGCTGGGATTAAAGACCCTTGCTACCATGCCTCCTTAAATGTCACTTTTTAGTAATCTAAAAGCTAATTTATTACTACTTACATTTATCGATGGACTTCGTTGATCTCCTATTCAACTCCTGTGTCATCCAGGAGGCAGAACTATGCCATTTTTTTCCATTTTGTAAATTTTTGACATTGCAAGCATTTATTTTTGTTTTTGAGACAGACAGGGTTCTGCTGAACAGGAACTTGATATGTAAACCAAGCTGGCCTCCCAACTGCTGGGGTTAAAAATGTGCCACCATACCATCTTTTCAAAGTCCCCCCCCCCCTTGTGTTTTTCTTTGTCAAGACAGTTTCTCTGTAGCTTTGGAGCCTGTCTTGGAACTAGCTCTTGTAGACCAGGCTGGACATGAACTCACAGATCCACCTGACTGTCTCCAAGTGCTGGAATTAAAGGTGTGCACCATTACCGCCTGGCTTCAAAAAAGTTTTAAGACAGTTTCATGTAGCCGAGGCTGATTTCCAAGTTGAATGGTGTTTGACCTGGATTTCCTTAACCGATTGCTTCTACTAAGCAGGTGCTGGAATTACAGGTGTGAGCCACTGTTCTGTCTAGTATCTTTATACTGCCTGTATACGGTATTTCTTGACTAATAGGATTCTGAGTTAAGTGAATTTTATGTATTATGTATCACTTAATCATTTCACATTCTCTGGCCCTCATAACAATTTTTTACTTACCCTCTTGTCTCCAGTATGTTTTCTTTCTTTTTTTTAAACATTATGGTTTATTTAACTTTATTTTATGTGCATTGGTGTGAAGGTGTCAGATCCCCTGCAACTGGATCTTCAGACAGTTGTGAGCTGTCATGTGGGTGCTGGGAATTGAACCCGGGTCCTCTGGAAGAGCAGTCAGTGCTCTTAACCACTGAGCCATATCTCCAGCCCCCATTTTTCTTTTTTTGTTCTTGGCCTTAGGACAGTGTAGCTTGGGCTGGTTTCAAGTCCAGGGTTGCCTTGAATTCATCTCCTGCATTACTGCATTAATAAGCCTTGTGAAAAATTGGAATTTTAGATATGTATCCCTATGGAGGTGGTGGTAGAAGAAATAGGAGTTTTAGAACCATTCTGTGCTACAGACCATGTCCCAAAAGAAAAACAAGTCAAATTGTACCATCTTTATGGAAACAGTTGACTTCCTGTTGGCTTTAGGATACAAAATGCCATATAGTCTCATGTAGTTCCCAAACTTAGACTTCTGTGTAGCTGAGGCAGGCTTGATGCTTAGCTTGATGCTACCAAACCCAAAACCTTGCTTATAAATAAATACCTCTAATATGAGAATTCAGTTCAAGTATAGAGAAGGCATAAAAAGCCCCAAGTCCTAGGTTCTATCCCCACAACAAATGAAACCCAGAATGGTGACTTGTAGCCAGGAACTACAAAGAAACCCTGTTTATATGACATAGAGTTTTCATTAAAACCTTTCCTCAGCTTCCTAAACCTTTGGTGTAAAGGGTATATGCAGTGCCGTTGTCTGTGATTCCAACACCTTTATTTTAGAATATCCATAGATACATAAAAAGAGAAATTGTGCTCAGTGTTCATTTGTATCAAGATTTAAAATTTAGAGGTGTGGAAAAAACTAGCTGAGTTGTTCTGGTGTTTAACGTGCTCAGTCCTGGCTTTAAAGCACAGCAATTCCATAAAATCAGCTATGGTGGAGCACAAACTAAGGATTCAAGAGGATGGGATAGGAGGATTAACCAAAAAGCTCAGCAAATCAGAAGTTACTGAGGGTAAGCACCATATTGAGTTGGAAATTAGTCACCAGCCCTGCCACCCAAAATCAAATACACCCCATTCATACTTTGCTACCCTTTTTTAAGTGTTAGGGTGGTTAAGTCCTACCTTGTCTTTGTTAGAGCTGTTACTAAAACCTTGGCTATTTCTTACTGTATCTTGTCCTTTTAGTCCCGAACGGTGGTTATTTCTGTAAAATTTCCTTCTGTAAAGTTAATTCAAGCAATCAGAGTCTAAACAAAAAAGCCTAAGAATTTAATTTGCAGTCATCACCTGCTTCAGTTAATAATAATAGCCCTACTTGTTTCACGTTTCTTTTTTCTTTTGGGACATTCTGTAAGTTTTTTTTTTTTTTTTACAAGAAATAACCTTAGTAACAATTTTAAAGTTTATTTATTGCGTGTATATGATTAGCATGTTTGCCTCTACACGGGTGCTTAGATCAGGACAACTTCAAGTCCTTTCGCTGTGTGGGTCCTGTGGATAGAACTCAGGTGTCAGGCTTGGAAGGCCTTTTCTTATCTCACTGGGCCCTCAAAAATATACGGCCCGTGGTTGGTGGTAGCCTACTGTTTTAATCCTAAAAGCATTCTAGGCGGAGGCAGAGAGTTCGAGGCCAGTGTGACACACAGTCAGGGCTGTTGTAGAGAAACCCTGTTGGGGGGGCGGGTGAATAAAGTCCTTGAAATATCCAGTCACTGCTTTGAATTTAAAATAACATTTTGGGGTTGCCGGTTGGATAAGGGTTTTAGGAATTGATTTTTAAAAATTTGTGCTTTTAACAGGTTGAGGAGACATATCTAGTAGTTACTGGGGAATCAAACATGAGGTGTCAGCCATTCGGGGTTAAGGCACTTTTTCCGATTGCTGGTATTAAAGGTGTGCGCCACCAGTGACTGCCAGTGGAGTTGTTTTTTAAAGTTATGCTTCAGCATTGGAAATATCTGAGTTCATGGTCAAATGAAGAAAACAAAGTATTGCATGTCGGCAGGTTTCCATTCTGTAGTATCCAGTTCGAGGTGATTCGGTTTTACTTGACAGACTTTTCCGCTTCAGTGCTGTCGTTCTCCCCCTCCCCCCACAGCGGGTAATTTGGACCTTGCCCAGGTGGCTACTTCGCCGCTTTACGGAGAACTGGCGAGAAGTCTTCCCCTTTCCTTTCCCTCCTACCCCCATTTCCGGCGCTGGCCAATCGCACGGTTCGCGGGCCACACCTGCAGGCACGCTTTTCCCATTGGTGACATATTGGCGGGCCGGCAGGGCACTTCCTTCTCTGCACCCCGTGACCCGAGTCCGACCGCCGCTGTCGATCACGCGGTTTCTGCTTCCCGGACTCCGGACCTGAACGCCCGTCCTCGGCGTGGTGAGCCTCGCTTGGCGCCCGAGCCTTCAGGTTACCGGTCGCGAACTCGACCTGGCCACCTGAAAGTTTTCCCGCTTCAATCCCTTCCTCTCTTCGGCCTGCGCGAGTTCCTACTCCAGCCTTCCCCTCCCCCACCTCACCCCACCCGGGAGGCTCAGGAGCCTCCCATCCCCCCCGCCCCGCCCCCTCCCGGAAGCTCCCGCCCGAGCCCGCGCAGGCCCCGGGGCGGACCTTCCTGCCCGGCCGGCGCTCTGAGCGCGGCGCGGTCGACTGCCGGTGAAGGCCGCGAAGCAGCGTCACCTTTCCCTCGGCCCTGCTTCCCGCCAAAACGCGCGACTCTAGGGGCTCCGCTCCGGCAGAAAGCGCTTGCCCCTGGTCATTTGAACTTCCATTTCAGGTTGAGAACAAAAAGAAGATGCACCTGGACTTTCCCGGGACCTCTCTGCGTTTTTAAAGCGTCGGGTGGAGTTGGGGTTCGTAAGCCGCGTTGCTTATTGAAAGTAGAAGTCACTTCTGCCTTCCTCCGTGGTAAGTTCTAGAGCAGAAAAGGCAGGAGCGTGGTGCTTTTAGCCGCGGCTCTCGTGGTTTTAAGAGTAGAACTTTCTGAGTAAGAACCTGCCAGGACGCGCTCCCGGCGCTCCGGAGGTTAAAACTCGTTTACAAAATGGAGGGCGAGGGCGGGCTCCCAGAGAACTCCGGCGACTTCCTGGAACTCGAAGATGCGTAAAGGAGGAGGGTGTAGTTTTGCTCCCACCAAGCGGGCCCTGAACAAAAGAACTAGGTGGGTGGTGCTTGAACCGCCCTGTTTGTTCGGCCGATAAATTTAGTCCAGGATTCAAAGGGCGCACCTCCTTTATCTTCCCTGGATCTACCTGAAGGCAGTGAAAATCCAGTCTAACCAGTATCACCGAGTGGGTAGCGTGTTAAAAAAGCAGAGTTTCAGCCTGCATTTCTTAAATTTTAGTTCATTTTCACTAGTTCTCAAGAGCGAATGGTAAGCCTTGGCTGGCTACAGTATTAGGTGCTAGCTTTCTGCAGTGATGCAAATGGTTCCAGTAGCGTGTCCTACAATTAAATCTGAGTTTCTGGGTGTACGAGCATTACTTTTAATGAGATCCAGCTTTCCATCTGCTCTTTCCTGGGCATATCTCCACAGTTGACATTCTCAGGTCTCGCGCTGTGGGTTAATACAGGTCTGGCTGCCAGCTGCTTGCCCCACCTCTCCAGAAACTCCTCAGGTTTTATATACCACTGCGAAAGTAGAAGACTGGAGTAAAATGGTGGGAAAAGGGCAGGAGTATGGATGATTTTAAATGAAAACCTGGTTACTAGAGTATTGGAAACTTCTACTTTGAATCAGGCTTCTAACAGTTACCCTTATGTAATCACAGGAACTGTGAGACAAGGTGAAGGAAAAAATTACCTGTAGTTTAAGAGGGCAGGAAAGACGAACTTTTCCAAAATGGAAAATGTAGTTTAATTAATCAGATAATTTTTGTAAAAAATTACTTTATGAAGAGTGCTCTGCCTGCGTGTCTGACTTTATGCCAGAAGAGGGCATCAGATCCTACTACATGTTTGAGCCACCATGTGATTGCTGGTAATTGAACCCAGGACCTGAAAGAGCAACCAGTGCTCTTAAACCCAGATCATTTCTCCTCCCACCATCAGCGAATTCATAGGATTCAGCTCATGTTCTCTTCCTTTGGGGACAACTTGGACAAATGGATACTTGTGGCTGTTAGTGAAAAGTACATGTCTATATTCTTCACCACGAAAAATTGATCAAACCAAACCCCAAATTTATGTAAATTTCCAAAAGAAAAAATATATGGGATGGTCTTGGGTGTTTCAGACTCCCCTCCCCCAGATGAAATTCTCAACTGTCAGTCTCCAATAGAGCCTTGCCTCTGTGAAAGGGTTGCTGGCATTGAAGTTTGTCAGAAAGCGCCACCTTCGCTAGCTCTCTGTCCTCTTTCATTTAGATTTTTTCCCTACACTTACTCTCTGCCAAGCAAATGGGTTGTTTGCTGATGTCCTCTACACATGAAAAGATAAAACAACATGGAAACCTGTTGGTCCTGGGGCTTGCAAAGATTAGCTTTCTCTAAGCCCAGCTCTAGGAGTTTCCCTCTGTAATGATAATACGTGGATTCTGAGGCCATGAGACCAATCTTGGGTTTTGTGTTTGTTTTGTTTTGTTTTTAAAGGAAAACTTGTACCTTCCATAAGTGTTTACTACAGAAGGCACCTGTGGTGGTTCTTTAAGGTAAGCTATTAAAGATAAGTCAATGTACATCATAATAAGCAAAGGAATCCAAAACTTAGTTTTAACTGTCCGATGAGTTTTATTGCTTTTAAGTCCAGCAATTGGGAGGCAGAGGCAGGTGGATCTCTTGAATTCTGAGGCCAGCCTGGTTTACGGAGCCCGTTCTAGGACAGCCACGGCTATACAGAGAAGCCTTGTCTTAGGGGAAAAAAGGAAAACAAAAGTTCTGACTAATAGAAAAGGAGGTGTAGACACTTGTTTCAGGAAAGAATGATTTCTTGCCCCGTTGCCTAAACTCTTACAAACTTATCTGCATCTAAAGCAATTCTTCTGTGTTTTTGTTCTTGCTTTCTGCATGTCTTCAGTTTTGACTAAGCTGCTCTACAGTTTGAAGGAAGGTGTTGACCCCAAGTGGCCAGCTAATCCCTTGGTAATCTTTGGCTTGCTGTGTTTGTGAGCAGTCTGCTAAGCATGAGGAAACTGGACAACAAAAACAGTCTTTCTTAAGGGGGTTCCATGTGGCTTTGCAGATATCTTTTAAACCACAGTAGAGGGTGTTAGGAAAGGGTGGGTAGATGCAAATCAGGTTGTGGAGAACAGGAAAAGATTTTGGAGCAGTATTGTAGCTTATATCTGGAGGATTATCAGGATTTAGCTAGACAAGGTTAGGCAGAGGATATTTGGAGGGAGTATTAATTCCTATATGTGTCAAATTGTCGAGGAACAGAGCGGGGGAATTTATAGGCACCAAGGAGAAGAAAAGGAAATGATACAAGCTAGATAAGAAAGTGATTAATGAATGTCTGTAGAACCTGAAGATTCTATTCACAATCTTTGTTCTAATCATCGGGAAATAGTGCTTATAAGTGGGGCATTGATTGATATGATTGGGTTGCAGTTTTGCTTAGAGGAAGTTAAGGATTGTGTTAGGTTAGCAGGGAATGGGTTCTTAGCAACTAGGAATATGGGAAATTGAAGGCTATGTGGTGGTTACAGGGCTGTAATTTTAGCTACTGGGAAGTAATGAGGCAAAAGGACAAGACACCGTAGACATTACATTGAAAGGTTTAAGAGCTTGGAGATCTATGTATAGTTCAGTAATGGAGAAGTTGCCTGTTGCCTCTCATGTGCAAGGTCCTGGTTCAGTCCCCAGTACCCCAGAAACGGAAATACTTTAGTCTGAGTATAGTGCTATGGAAAACCTTTGGACTGGTACTCCAAGCTCACCATGATTCGATTCAGGGGTCTTTAGCTTAATGGTGTGAAAAGGTACTGTTTTAGTTCTTCATTATAAGAAGGCTATGTGTACTTTGCCCAATTGTAGCTAATGGAAATGTTCTGATCATATTTAAGAAAGCCTAGTAGAGACTATGAATTTTGGGTAGAGTGTTAGTTTGAGATGGTGTTTCAGCCCTGTCTATTCTGGAACTAGTTCTATAGACCAGGCTGGCCTTGAACTCAAAGACCCACCTGCCTCTTCCTCCCAATGGCTGAGATTAAAGGTGTGCATACCACCAGGATGTACACATTAAGTGTATTATTTTGCTTAAGGTAGTTTCAGTTTTTGGTGGGCTTATTGGGATGTAAACATTTTAATTTACTTAATTTGTGTACATTGATGTTTGCTTTCATGTATGTCTGAGGGTGTCAGGTACCAAGGAACAGAATAGACGGTTGTAGGCACTAAGACTTGAATCCAGGTCCTAGAAGAGCTGCTAGTGCTTTTAACCACTGAGTCATCTCTCCAGCTCCAAATGTAAACATTTCTATAAGATCAACTGCATACTTGAATAGGGCTGGGCATGGTGAACATGATCAACTAGAGGCGAGAAGGTTAGCCTCAGCTAGATGTAAAGCCCTAGAAAACCTGTCTCAAAAAGAGTAGAATTCAGGAGGGCTGGAGTCCTGTGTGAGAATGAGTTGGGTTCTCAAGGCAGCTGGTTGGATCTGAGGATATCTTTATAGAGATTAGTTCTAGAGTTTTTGTAGAAACAAGAGTTGGATGTTCGTTGGAGGGTTGTATGTGGCAATTCAGGCCTTGAAGCTGTAGATTTTTTTTAGTCTGCAGTCAAAGATCAGTGAGCCTGGCCACATGTGACCGTGGATAAAAAAATCCTAAAGAGGATTTCCAGGAAGGAATGTTTAAATTCTGTGAAGATGGCAGATGAAGGCTTTTCTTTTTCTTGGACAGATGCTTCAGCTAGAAAGAACATGGCTATTTTAACCACTGGAAGCAAAGGAGACATTAGAGGGGCCTTGAGATTTTACAGAAAAAGGGAAATCAAGTATTAGCTAGAGAAAGCTGATCAGAGAAGGTCAGCTTTCTGATAATGGGTTAGTGCAAGGAGGGAGTGCTCAGTGAATGTTATCTAGGTTGGGTCCCAGGCAGAGCTGCTATAGTTACAGATAATTCCTTGTTTATAAGTTTCTTAGAAATTTCTGTGGTTTTGCTTTCCTTGGTTTCCTGATCCTTACAGAAGTAGAGTTTGAAGTTGCCTGGGCAAGTCAGTCAGCTAGTAGTTTTGTAGATGTGGTTGTCCATACCCGCTTTTTCCTTCTCTCTCCTCTCTCTCTCTCTTCTCATTGTTTGTTCTCTTTCTCTCCAGCCTAGTGTAGTACAGATAATGCTGGCCTTGGAACTTATTCCACTGTTTTCCATATTCTGGGATTACAGGCATTGGACTCTCATTTTGAGTTTATCTCATTGTGAGTTTCACAAACCATGTCACCTCTCATTGAGTGTACTAACCTCCAATTTGGGGTCTTTATGTCCTGATTCTTTCAAGATTGTTCCACTATTTCCAGCTATGCAGGTAGTTAGTATTTGAGGCCTAATAGATAAAACCTTAAGGGCAGCTTTACTACAGAGACTGACTGATAGATTAAGGAAGGTGGGTTGAGGAGTGCTCCTGCCCTCTAGTGGGTAGCATTTAGGGTTGCACTCAAATATACAGGACTCAGGACTGCTTTTGAAAATAAATGGACTGAGAAAAAATAAATTAAATGAACTCTTTAAATATCTGAAATCCATGAGAAACTAGTCCACTCTGGTAGGGTGGATGAACTTAAATCTGGAAACACCACCTTTTCCCATAAAGGTTATGATCGGGTGTTGGTTCCTGAAAAAACAGGGACAATAACTGTCCTAGCTTTGAAAATGTTATTACGGTGGAATTACGGTTACTCCAACATATACACATATACCCTGATTCCTAGTATACAAGTAAAGTCTGCTAGAACTTGATTATAGCAACATTACAGGGATTTTAGGTGAGGCTTATGGTGTGATACCTAGCATGTGCCTGCAACTTTTAATTAAACTTGCATGTTTATATAACATGAGAGATATACAGGCTATTCTTGTCTTTATGCCATTTTCTGTCTATAATCAATTTCAGCCAACAGTAGTCAATAAGTTTTCCCAATGTTAAGTAGTAGTGCCGTTAGTACCACTTAACTGTTGTTGATAGAATGGCATTCCAATCTGGTATAGACACAGGTAAGTGGAATTTTGGGCAGTATTTTAAAGTTAATGACAAAACAGGTCAATGGTCTTAATTTCCTTCTTACTCCTGTAGTTTAATATGTGTGAGACAGATTCGTAGTTTAGGTATGGTGATAAGGTAGCCAGAGCTTATCGTGAACTTGATCTTTCCTTGTCTTCACTTTAAATTTGGTTACAAGTGTGTACTAGCTTGCTTTGTCCGGCTCTTAATTTTTTCTTTTCCCTCCTGCCTCCCCCCCCCCCTTTTTTTTTTAAATCTAATCTCTTAAAGTTTTGAGACAGACTATGACAGTGTAGCCTGGCTGGCCTGGGATTTGCCATATCTACTTGCCTCTTGTTTCCTAGGTTCTGGGATTAAAAGTATGCACCATCACCCTGAGCCTCGCTCTTTTATTCATTTGTTTGTTTGTTTGTTTATTCCAAGTGTTAGGTGAGTGCATTTAGAGGTCAGAAGTCAAGTCTATCCACTGATGAAGGGTGGGGGCTATCTTGGTGATCAAACTTGGTAATCAGGTTTGACAAGGAATACTCTCATCTTGCTATCCCCTCATTTTATTTTTGAGACATTCTTATGTGGGCATGTAACATGGTAATAGTTGAGGATGACCAGAACTATTACCTGATCTATTGGTTTCTACCTGCTATATTTGTCCGTGCACCAAAAAAGCCATTTACAGTTGTGTGATGGTGGTACACACCTTTATTCTCGGCTCTGGAGGCAGAGGCAGTTGGATTTGAGACCAAGCATGGTCTTCAGAGTGAGTTCCAGCACAGCCAGGGATACACAGAAAAGTTCTGTCTTGAAAAACAGAAACAAAACTCATTAACATTGGTTATGTAAAGGTCTCAGCCTTTGTGGTGATGGGTCTTTGTTTTGATGTTGAGTTAAACTGCATATATACTAGGCAAGGGGTTGGTTACAGTGCTATAACCCACCTTGGTTTTTTGCTTACTTGCTTTATCTTTATAATTGTGATAGCACATAAGACAAACACCTGTGTCGGCTATATATATTGGCCTACCATATGGATTAAACAGGCCACCTTTGGAGTTTTATTTTTTAAAAGATGAGACTTAGATAGGCTTCAGCCCAATCTGGCCTAGAATTTAGACTCCTGGTCCAGCTTTCTTTTGAGTGGGAATCTCAGTCATGTAAACCAGATTGAAATGGAACTCAGAAAACTACCTGTCTCCTCAGTATTGGGATTAAAGGTGTATACTGCTATAGCTGTTAACTATTCATTATGGTTTGTTTTCTTTTATTTATCCTTCTGTCTGAATTGGAAAAAACAGTATTTAATGAACCTTACTATGCATTTTAAATGAAAGTTGTATAAAGTAGGTTTTTTTTTTCTTTCAGCTACCAAAAATTGCCCAAGCTTGTGTGACATCAACCCTGTCAAGTGTCCATGATGCTGGGCCCTGAGGGAGGTGAAGGCTATGTGGTCAAACTCCGTGGCCTACCCTGGTCCTGCTCAATTGAGGACGTACAAAACTTCCTCTCCGACTGCACAATTCATGATGGGGTTGCAGGTGTTCATTTCATTTATACTAGAGAAGGCAGGCAGAGTGGTGAGGCTTTTGTTGAACTTGAGTCAGAAGATGATGTAAAATTGGCTCTGAAAAAAGACAGGGAAAGCATGGGACACCGATATATTGAGGTGTTCAAGTCACACAGAACCAAGATGGATTGGGTGTTGAAGCACAGTGGTCCAAACAGCGCCGACAGTGCCAATGATGGCTTTGTGAGGCTTCGGGGACTCCCATTTGGATGCACAAAGGAAGAAATTGTTCAGTTCTTCTCAGGGTTGGAAATCGTGCCAAACGGGATCACATTACCTGTGGACCCGGAGGGCAAGATTACAGGGGAGGCCTTCGTTCAGTTTGCCTCACAAGAGTTAGCTGAGAAAGCTCTAGGGAAGCACAAGGAGAGAATAGGGCACAGGTATATCGAGGTGTTCAAGAGCAGTCAGGAGGAAGTTAGGTCATACTCAGATCCACCTCTGAAGTTCATGTCTGTGCAGAGGCCTGGGCCCTATGACCGGCCTGGCACAGCCCGGAGGTACATTGGCATTGTAAAACAGGCAGGCTTGGATAGGATGAGGTCTGGTGCCTATAGTGCAGGCTATGGGGGCTATGAAGAATACAGTGGCCTCAGTGATGGCTATGGCTTCACCACTGACCTGTTTGGGAGAGACCTCAGCTACTGTCTCTCAGGAATGTATGACCACAGATACGGAGACAGCGAGTTCACAGTGCAGAGCACCACCGGCCACTGCGTCCACATGAGAGGGCTGCCCTACAAAGCAACGGAGAACGACATTTACAACTTCTTCTCTCCACTCAACCCTGTGAGAGTTCATATTGAGATTGGTCCTGATGGAAGAGTGACGGGAGAAGCTGATGTTGAGTTTGCCACCCATGAAGAAGCAGTGGCAGCTATGTCGAAGGACAGGGCCAACATGCAGCACAGATACATAGAACTCTTCCTGAATTCAACAACAGGGGCTAGCAACGGGGCTTATAGCAGCCAGGTGATGCAGGGCATGGGAGTGTCAGCTGCCCAGGCCACTTATAGTGGCCTGGAGAGCCAGTCAGTGAGTGGCTGTTACGGGGCCGGCTACAGCGGTCAGAACAGCATGGGTGGATATGATTAGTGTTGTAGAAGCGTTTTGAGTTATTTCAATCAAAAATTTCACAGGCAGCCAATAAGCAGTCGAGCAGTTTATAACTCTAGAGGAAGCTGGGGGACCCACTTTGCACCATGAGTTTGTGAAAATCTGGATTAAAAAATTACCTCTTCTGTGTTTCTCATGCAAACTTTTCTTCTAGCATGTAATATTGAGTAAACTAAAACTTTTCTTCCGCTTTTCTCAATTAACATTTTTGGTAGTATACTTAAGAGTGATGTTATCTGAGTTAAGTAGTTTTAAGTATGTTGAGTGGATCTTTAAGCACACCACAGTGAACACACTGGGGGACATGTACTTTTCTGGCGAACTCAAAGGTGCTAGATCCCTGATGCAAAGAGAAGCATTTCTCATGTTCATTCTAGTTTATATTTTCATTTAAATCTTTAGGTTAAGTTTAAGCTTTTTAAAAGTTAGTTTTGAGAATTGAGACACAATACTAATACTGTAGGAATTGGTGAGGCCTTGACTTAAAGCTTTCTTTGTACTGTGATTTCCTTTTGGGTGTATTTTGCTAAGTGAAACTTGTTAAATTTTTTGTTAACTAAATTTTTTTCTTAAAATAAAGACTTTTTCACAATGACTGGCACAGCTTATCTACTTAGCGAAAGGCAGTAAACTGGGTGTTGGAAAAG
Source organism: Alexandromys fortis (assembly GCF_014885135.2). NCBI lineage: Eukaryota > Metazoa > Chordata > Mammalia > Rodentia > Cricetidae > Alexandromys > Alexandromys fortis. The sequence continues at coordinate 7,635,919 of NW_026067943.1, forward strand.
GATTTATAAACCCTTACTATCTTCCAGAGCAGATTTGAAAATAGGGGTGTTAGTTTGGTGGGGTTATCACCATTTAGAAGAATGAAGCAGACAAATCACCATGAGCTTAAGACCATCTTGTTTTATATAGTTTTTGGCTGGGTAGAGATTGACAGTTGGGTGCTCACGGTCCTAAGTTGAAAAGTAGTGTGCATTGTGTAGACAGTTCAGTATACATGAGGAAGCATATAGGCTGTCACCTGTCCTTACATAATGCTGCATACTATTGGGGACAAAAGTAAGCAAGTTCATGTGTTCTGCCTGCATGTACGTAAGTGTACTGCTTGCATGCCTTGTGTCTGAAGCACCCAGAAGAAGGCGTTGGGCCCCCAGAACTAAAGTGCCTTAAAGTTGAGCTATCTCTTGCCTTTTTTTTTTTTTTTTTTTTTTTTTGGTTTTTCAAGACAGGGTTTCTCTGTGGCTTTGGAGCCTGTCCTGGAACTAGCTCTGTAGACCAGGCTGGTCTCGAAATCACAGAGATCCGCCTGTCTCTGCCTCCCGAGTGCTGGGATTAAAGGCGTGCGCCATCACCACTCTTGCCTTTTTTGAGGGGTGGGTATGTCAACTTTTTTTGGTAGAGTTTCAGCATTGTAAATATTAAGTTCAGATTGAGTATTGTCAGGGTATTGGTTAGAGGATTCTGCCTTTGGATAGCAAGGAATCTATAGTATCATTTCCTCTGTGCCACACCTGAGTGCCAGCTTGTAAGCTGGTTGAGTTTACCAGTGGTCTAAAAGTGTGCAAAAACCCTCTTTAACCATGTTTTGCTGGCAGGGCTTAGAATCAAAACATTGGCCCTTGGGGGCTGGAGAGATGGCTCAGTGGTTAAGAGCATTGCTTGCTCTTCCAAAGGTCCTGAGTTCAATATCCGGCAACCACATGGTGGCTCACAACCATCTGTAAGGAGGTCTGGTGCCCTCTTCTGGCCTGCAGGCATACACACAGAATATTGTATACATAATAAATATTAAAGGAATCTAGGGACGTAAAAAAAATTGGTCCTTTTCAAAAAGTGCTCTTAAAAACCAAGCAAAACCTCTCTAGCCTCTTTATTTCTATTTGTGGGCTCATGCATGCCAGGTTGCAAATGTGGAGGTTCCCAGATTGGTTAGATGGGTCCCAAGCACTGAACTTGAGTTGGTAGTAAGTGTGCCTCCTCCGCAGTCTTGCGAATGCAAGAGGTGTTGACAATGTGGACATGAAAAACTCCTCCAAAGCTTCAGTACTGTTTAGAGTTGACTTGGCCTTGGATTTCAGAAGATCCACTAGGATTTCCTCCCGCAGCCACTTCTACTAAAGGGTAGAAGCGTGTTGCAGAAAGGCACACAGCACAGAAAGGAGGTGGAAGGATAAAATCTAAGCAAAAGTATGTCTCTAGTATCACATTCAGCTCAAGGTCCCTTTTGAGATGAGTTCAAACATTTACACTTGGTAAAAGGGTTGCTACATTGGTTGATTGGATTTAGAGAAGTGAGGACTGCCAGTGTTAAAGGCCTCTTACAAGAGGAAAGTTCATCCAGTAGCTTGGAGAGGAGGTTGTGTCTAGTGAATGTTCAAATAGCCGTGATCGTTCATTGACCACAGTTACTCCTGTGTTCCCAAACATCTTAGTATCACACAGCATTTGGGTAGCTAAACAAAAGCTGTCTGGAGTAAAATTGGTCAGTATGGTCAACACTATGAGTATCTTTCAAGGTTCAGTGCTTATCTCTAGTACTGAGGGAAAATACTGATCTTAGAGCTCTCCATGTAAGTTTCAGGACTCTGGGGTCAGTATTTACCCTCTGAGCCATTTCTTTTGCTCTGTATTAACATTTATTTTTATACTTTATATGTGGTCAATTTTTTATTTTTGAAAAGTATTAGGAAATTGGTTTAGTATTTAGGAGCAGCTTTCAGTGCTTCCCCTTTTCTGTTTGACACTCTCAACTATCCCAGGCTAGGCTGAAACAGCCTTTGGGGAAGATGATTCAGACTGTAGGCACAAGCCACCATTCCTACCAGTTTGTCCTTTTAAAATTCCTTTTTAGTTGGGGAAATTTCTATTTTCATTGGATTCTAAGCCAGCCTAGGCTACACGAGACCCTGCATCAAGAAAGCAAGAAATAGATGTATGATTAGGTAATTTTCATCATTGTACCTACTCTAGAAAACAAGCATCTCCCTCAGAAGGTAAGTTTCTGACCTACTATCCAGAAATAAGGCTAAAGGTTCATTAAACTCAGTGATCTCATTGTACCCGAGAACTGGCTTGCCAGCTTTGGACAAGGACTCTGGCTAAGGACAGGACTTATTAAAGAAAGGACTTTTCCCTGGCCTGATGATTGGACAACTTGAGAATGTTGGATTTTGATTCAGGTAGGCTGTGTGAAATAGATCTAATAAAATAATCCCAGATAGGGAATCCAGTGCAGACCAAAGTTACTTTTATCAAAAGTCAAAGTTGGTGAGCCAAATAGTTTGTTACAGAGAGGTTGGAGGTTACTCAGGATTAGGGATAGCTCAAGTCTATCCCAGCTTGGTTAATGACTATGAAAGCTGCAACCTGGGAATCCCTATATGACTTAGTCTGCTGGGGAACTTGGCTGAGCCTTCTTTCCAGCAGTCTAGAACCATGGGGAGGGCCTTGCAAAGTTTCAGCTTTTCTGCTTAGTTACAGCTTATTTGCCTTCCCAGAGCCTATGCTTCCTTCTTGGTGGGCATGTTTCTGTGCAACTTTGATTAGTCCTATTATTGATCTCAGATCCTTGGAGAGGCGGTGTTAGTCAGGGTCAGATAAGAGTTTGAGATGCCCAGTTTTCCTTAATACCATTTGGTGCTGGGGATCAAACGTCCAGTGATTTGGTGTCTTCCCAGGTGCTGAAATTACGGGTTTTTGCTCATCATAAGTATTGTGTAGTTTTTTTTTTCTTTGAGACGGGTTCTCTAACAGCCCTAGCTGTCCTGGAACTAGCTCTTGTAGACCAGGCTGGGCTTAAACGCAGAGATCTGCCTGCTGCTGCCTCCTGAGTGCTGGGATTAAAGGCGTGCGCCACCACTGCCCGGCTTCAGGTTAGTATCTTACACCAGCATAGCATGCTCAAAGGCTAGGGGTATATTGACAGTTGAAGAACACCTATGTAGCATATACAAGGCCCTGGGTTTCATACCCAGAACAGAAAAACCGGGTGTACTGGTACTTGACTGTAATCTCAACAGTCTCAAAAGATGGTAGATTAGGAGTTCAAGGTTAAGGTAAACTACATGAGACTGCCTCAAAAAAAAAAAAAAAATAGTTAATAATCTTCAATATGTTAGATAGCCAGGCCTAACCACTGTGCTAGCTGGATAGTCTGAAGGAACAGAGTTCTTCAGGAACATTAGGACGTCCTGAGTTGCAGGCTGTAGACTTATAACATGTGAGGACTTTCATGTATGTTGAGAGGATAGTAAGTATACTATTTCTTAACCTCCCTAATGCTTCAACCCTTATGTGACCACAACCATAAAATGATTTTTGTTGCTACTTCAAAATCAGTTTTGCTGCTGTTAAGTCATGTAAACATTTGCTTTCTGATGGTCTTAGGTGACCCCTATGAAAGGGTTGTTTGACCCTCAAAGGGGTTGTGACCCACAGGTTAAAAACAGATAGGGTGTTAGAGCTCCCAGCTCCTTGGTTGTTAAAGTGAGTGAAGGTGGAAAGGGATTGTGAAGTTGCCTCCTCTGCCAGGGGGCAGTAGTCTAGTGAGCAGGCATTCTGAAGTACTTCCAGTAACCTCCCACAGGGAACCACTGCTCAGAAGCAAAAAAAAAAAAAAAAAGTTTTACATCTCTGGAGCTAATAGCTTACTGCACTTTGGCCCCCGATACAAACCCATGTTCCCTCATACAGGCACCTATGCTGCATAACAAGCTTGTAATTTGATGCTATTTACTGACTTCCGGTGACAAGAGCTATGTACAGGACTCTGAGGCCTTGCACCTCAGAATGGTTGCTAATAGGAATGAAGTGATGGGATCTAAAAACAGCCCTTTCATAGCATTTGAGCCCCAGCAACACATAAACCCATGTGCTGGTCCACATCTAAAATCTCTTGCAGCTGGGAGGTGACGCCAAGAGGCGCTTAAGGGAGCTTCAAGTTCATCTTGTTTTTCATAGAAAGTTCAATGCTAGTCTGTACCACAACAACGGGAATTGACAATTCCGTTTCTACAAAGCATACTTTCCTTTTTCAGGAACAGCAACTGAAAATAGGTGTGGGATTTGTCTGGTAACCTCTCCAACCGATGTGTGGCTGGAAAGGGAATCTATTTCTCAGGGCAAAGGTACAGCAGGCAAGAGCCAGCTATCACTCAAATAGAGCTGCTGACGCTTTGGCTTGTGAGACAATAGCTCGATCCTGTCACCAGACATACATTGCAGTTACCCTGCTTTGAGCAGACCTCCAGCAGGCCTGGAGAGTACCACGAAGCGCCTCAAGGGGGCGCTGCTGGGCTTTGGGCTTCAGTTGTCTTTCTGCCTCCTGTGAAACTTGTGCTCTCAGATCTTGCCTGCCCCGCAGTCACAGAGGCACAGCCGTGGGCATTTGCATGCTCTGTTTTCTCAACCATGGCAATTCTGTTTCCAATTCTTCTCACTTTTCGCTTTTGAGAGCTCAATTCAGATAACTCTTTAGGCCTGATTCTGGGCCACTAGCACTAACTGCTTCCTGCTCCAAACACAGCATTCTACCCTACCCAAGAAGTGGTCTGCTAACTCCACTACCAAGAGGCCCTGAGTTCTGGGTTTTGCTGTTTATCCCTTTTTTACTATCACGAGACTGCTGGATACACTCACGTCCCAGGACAATGGAGGTTTTCCAGGTGCTGGTCTGAGGGCTGTATGAGATTTTTACCAAGTGGATGGGTTAATGAAGTCTCCTGAGTGAGGTGGGGTTTCGGAGTGGCTGGACCACTTGAGAATCTAGGTTTCATCTGTGTCAGGACGACTGGGCACAAAGTGCAAATTCTAGTCTTTGGATAAAACATTGTGTAATCTTCATGGTGCATTTATTCCTGGTCCCTTGCTGGACCAGGAGAATATTTGGGGCACACAGTTAATTAGGAGGAGGTTCACTAAAGTAGTCTTGCTGGGAGTGGGCTTCTAGATGAAGACCCTGGACATAGACTACTCACCAGGTACTTGCACATCCCTGCCCTCCCTACTACATCGACAGAGGGGTCACAAGACCACATAAAGGAACAGCAATAGACTTTATTATAAAGTAAGCGTTGGTCACCCTTCCCTGTTACTGAAGACATCAGTGTGTGTTATGGACGCCATCCTGGAAGGGGAGGTCTTTTAGAAGGGAGGAACGGGGAGGTTGGCAAAGTCTGCCTCCAACTTGGTCCTGTGTTCAGTTTGTAGAGCCTGTAGAGTTGGGTCAGTTCTTTAGTGACCTGGTTTCCTCTGCTACTCCATCACTCTCCATCCCTGCATCCCACAGAGGCCCAGCTCACCTGGAGTGATCAGTGGGGTGCCTTTCCCAGGTAAGGAACTAGAGAAGGGAAGCACTCAGATTAGCATCAAGATCTGCTGTCCCTACAGATAATACAATAATTCTGCATTTGAGATTTTGAGACCAGGTCTTAAATGCATCTCTCATCATCTCAGACTAGTCTTGACCTAATCTTCCTACCTCTACCAAGTGCTGGGATTACAGGTGTGCACTACCACGCCCAGTAGTGGGCACGCCTTAATACTCTTCTTCCATGGATTTGCTCTTGAATTGGGGCCCTTAAGGGTTTATTATCTTCAAACAAGTCCTACTTTGAGCCCAATGAATAGACAAGCTGTCATGATTTTGTAGGTCCTAGAACTTTATCACCACTTAGGTGTGCTCAGCCATAGGAACATACAACTGAGTCACTTACCTGGGGTTATGACTGCCTACATTTTTTGCACTTGCCACCTGGGAGAGGAAGAACATAGTCAGCCAGCCTGAGTCTGAGCCTGCCTTTCCCTACTCTGCCAATCCCTGTACTTACTGAAGGCCATGGCTAGTCCAGCGATGCACAGGAGCCCTGCAATGATCATTCCGCCTAGTTGCAGGGTTTCCCAGTCTTGGGGCAGGGAATGTGCGAAGCGGAGACAAAAGTATCAGTACCCTCACACATTCATTCAACAGGTATTTATGGGGTTGGGGTTGTGGCTTTGTGGGAGGCCTTTACAAGCACCCACTGGCCCTATAAATAAGCACCTTCCCACATGGCACATAGATCCCAGGCAGTGAAAAAGAGACCAGGTGGGTTAATAGGTACATCATGTAATATCTCAAAGGGACAAGTCATATAAGAGGCAAAGTGGAAGAACCTTGAGAAAGGAGGACAAGGTTCACTGAGCTCAGTTCTGGGCTTCCAACCCTATCTCTATGCCCTAGGGCACCCTTTTTCCTCGCTACATTGAGCTCTCACAGAGACCAGGATTGATGTCCCACCCCACCCTGTCTGTGCTGGGGTGTATACCATCATCCCTAGTGGGCCTGGCAACAAGGTCCAAAGTAGACAAGGATTGGTGGGGAGGGGTGAGGGTTGGTGCCAGCTCTTACCGTAATAGAAGGGACTGTCTTTATCTGTAGTAAATGAAAAGCAGTAAGTGAATGGCAGAACTAGGAGACAAGATATAGGGTCTTATGGGAAAACGCAGGCATGTGGCAGATGTCACTTGCCAGGGTGCAGTGGTGGGTACTTACCAATCGGATCATTGGCTTCCAAGGCAGGCAGAGCTGAGTAGGGAAGTGGAAGAAGTGGTTGATTGTTTACCACACTGGTGTCTAAAATGACAGCTATCTAGAGGGGTCTGGGAAGTGACCCTGGGCTTATCAGGTCCCTTTCTCATATCTTCAGTCCCAAACAGGCCTTGACACTTGTAACTCATACTGAGGCCCATGGCTTCCCATTCACAGCCCTTCCTATTTCTTGCCCTGCTGGTCTTTCTTGTGCTGTGAACAGGATGCTTGGTTCATTTTTCACCTTGCCCCAGAAGCATTGGCTAGAGCCAGGCTCTCTGCCTCTTGAAGAAGCAGCAACCTTGATGTGCATTGTCCATTTCCCATGATCCACTGTCTCAGGAGATATTCCCAAGGTTCTCATTCCACCTGTGCTAGTGTTTCATGCAGCTGACAGTTTAAGTGTGAGCATATTTATTGGGTAGCAGTCACCTGGGGAGAGGCTGGGCTCCACAGCCTTGGAGGGTGGAGTGTATGGAGAACTCACCTGCTAGCACCAGGAGAAAGACACTGGTTACTCCCGTCATGTCAGGACCGAGGGCAGGACCAAGGCTGCAGGCTGCAGAGTGGATGGAGGTGGGTGGGATTCGCTCTGTAGGCTGGTCCGTGACCTTCCACAGTTTTCTCCGTTAGTAAGAGGCAGAACTGGTGTGAGGTTTAGAGATACGATTCCCACTAGGCAAGCACTTCCTTACGAAAATGACTCCTTTCTACTTGCACATCTATGGATGGCAGCAGTGACTGCTTTGATGTGTGGATTGGTTAATTCTAGCTAAATGTTTAGAACACAACACCCTACAGTGTCCACTGTGGGCTTTGTGAAAAGCCTGACAAAGATTGTCATCTCTTTGACAGGAACTGGGAACAGAAGGGAATTCAGGAAAATAAACCAAACATCCCAAGTCACATGGCTGTCCTAAGTCATGTTAGGAAAGTTAGGCTTTTCCTAACCAGGTGTCCAGATCCTGGCTATTCTATTTGAAAAGATCTGGGCCTGGGGTAGCCAGGCTGAATTATAAATTGTCTAAAAATCAGCACTAGGGATGGAAGACACCTTTCCAGGCCTCCTCTTCTGGAGTCAGGGACTCTCTTGCAGGCGACCTAAATTCCACTCAGAGCATCGGTGCTTTCGAAATAGCCACTTTCTTCTGTGAGTAGGTCCTATGCAGGGCCCCATTTACACATTGTATAGCTGACTTTTATAGGAAAAAAAACCATCTTTTCTGTGTGATGGTAGACATCATTAGTGTCAAGGGTTCAGTTCTGAAGCCACTATTACTATCTATTATACCTAGCTCTGACCTTAATGAGATCACAGAGCCAGTGCCAACTGCCTGGACTCAGTCCCTTCTCATTCACTTGCCAGCTATGTGACTTAGTAGGTACCATCTCTGTGTATCAGTGTCCTGTAAATAATAGCAACCTTGTAAATTGTGCAGATGAATTTATAATTCATTTATCCTCTAGCTAGACCCTGACACCTTGTGGCTCATGGGCCCTACTTCAGGCTGGAATGAGACACTTCCCTGGCCCCGCTAGACTTCTGCTTGCCTCACAAAGAGGGAGTGGTGTATGGACCTTTTCCTTAAGATGGAAAACTGAAAACTTGTGGGCATGAGAGTTTGTGGTCCAGCCCGTCTTTTCATTTTCTTCTGCCTCTTCCCTTAACCCACAGCTCCTGGATTTTCCCATTTGCATTTCACATGGACCTCTGCTAAAGGTTGGCTCCTATTTCGCTAGCCCTGAACCCTCTACTACACAGTCACAAAGTCAGAAGTCTCCAGGCCTTGGAAGACCATCTCTGTCCTCACAACCCCCAAACCGTTGTTCACTTCCCAGAGTTCTGGGCTCAGCACCCACCACCCCTTCTGATGCTCTTTTGACCACCCCCTCCAAGCCCTAGCAAGTATCTACTCACCCTGGAGATCAGCCCAGCCAGGTGAGTGGTGCCGGGTGCAGAGAGCAAGTCTGAGGACAGCCTGGTTGGATTCCGCTCTTTAAACTGAGGGGCTCCGCCCTGGGCCACACACCAGCAGTCTGGAGGGAACTGGTCTTACCTCTTATGCTCCTGTAACCAACCCTCCCCACCTGCTCTTAAGGACACAGCTCACTTAACCACACCCAGGGTAGTGCCAGTGCTGGGTCCCAGGCTACTTAGAGCTAAAGAGAGAGAGAGAAGGGGGGAACTATGGCTACTGAGAGTCAGTTCCTACCCCAGAGGAAAAGGGGCTTACTTAGACTATGGAGGTCTTAAAGCCACAGGGTGGCAAGAAAGCTGGCGCTCAAAGTTGACTGACCTTCACATGCACACACACTCACTACAAGAGGCCCCAGGGAGCTCAGGGTTCTGCCTTGCGCCAATAAAGACCGGCAGTTGCATTACTTTTGTTAGGACCTGGTGTTCATTGAGAGACAAGGCTGGGTCTCATGGGGACCCATTGGTTTATTTATCCTCTAGCTAGACCCTGACACCTTGTGACTCATGGGCCCTACTTCAGGCTGGAATGAGACACTTCCCCGGCCCAGCTAGACTTCTGCTTGCCTCACAAAGAGGGAGTGGTGTACCAGGCAGCAGTCAGCTTGCTTTGTCCACTGTTGGCTGGATTTATCCTGCCATGTACCTTTGGATGACTAGGCCTCTCTACTCTTTTTCCCAGTGAGGGAAGACTTGTCCCTGTCTAGTAGGTTGTTGAGGAAGTTGAGGGTGTTTGTCTTGGGCAGGTGGAGGAGGATTTAACAGTTATTTTCTTTTTAATTTTGTGTGGGTATTTTGCCTGCATGCATAGGTGCACTGTATGTGTGCCTGGTGCCCACAGAAGCCAGAAGGAAATGTCAGATCCCCTAGAACGTGAGTTATAGACGGTTGTGAGCAGGCATGTGGGTGCTGGCCCTCAAACCCAGGTTCCCCGAAAGAGCTCCTAACCACTGAGCCCTTCCCCAGTCCTTTTTTTTAAAAGAGTGGAATACTTTACAAAGTTATATTTTATTCCTGTTTAGGGTCATGCTATTCCTTTTCTGTTTTTAATTTTAGTATATGTGCTGCTGATGTAAGCACAAAAATGTGTGTGTATTCAGTGTATGCATATGTGTGCATGTACCTGTGCAGATTGATATCTGCTGTCTACTATTGCTTTCTGTGGTGGTTTGAATAGGAATGTCCCCCATAGACTCATATTTGAATGCTTGATCCATAGGGAGTGGCCTTTTTGGAGGAAATGTATCACTGTGGGGACAGGCTTTGAGGTCCTCTGCCTAAGGTGGAGGGAGTCAGTGATCTATGGGAGTACACATAAATATTTAGAGTGTGGCTTGACAAACATATCCATTTAAGAAAAACAACAATAGTAGGTTCCTCTCAGAGCCTGTGACCTCCTGAGTCAGGGTTTTTGGCCAGGTATACAGCATCAGGCCTGAATTCCCTCCTGTGGAGCAGGGCTTAAATCCAATCCCAAAGCAGTTGGTTGCCGCCTGAACTTCATAGTACTATGGCACATCTTGGCAGGTTGGCTTACAGCATGCAGGGTTGGCTGCAGGGATGCCATGGATGGCTTTTTCTCCCTGCAGTCTGTGTAGTTTCTTCTGGCCTTATAAAAACCAGTCAGCGGAAGGCAGTTTTTAGGACAGTTCCAGCTCTGTTTCTTTGTCGTGCAAGCAGAATGTGCTGTGACCTCAACAGTAGGATCTCACCATCTAGTTCTGCTGGGTCACCAAGACCAGTAGCAAAGTAGAGCAGGCTGGCCTTAAATTCACAGAGATTCCTCTGCCTGTGTCTTCTCAGTGCTGGGATTAAAGATGCGTGGCACCACACCCAGCCCTCAGCCTGTTTGCTTAGAGCCTCCAGAACTACCTTGTTCAGGGAAGACATCGCCCCCAAGGGGCTGGGCTCTTCCACATAGACTATTAATCAGAAAATGCCTTGCAGATTTGTCTAGAGGTCAACCTTATGGAGGCAATTTTTCTATTTCTTCCCAGATATGGAGTCATTTTTTCAGTTAAGATTTTTGTTGGTGGAGGCTGCTTGTTCGTTCCCAGCTGCCGACACTTGCAATAATCACTCAAAAATCATATTATTTGCAATACTATTGGCCAATAGCTTAAGCGTTGTCTGGCTAATTTCTTTTTTTAATGATTTCTTTTTATTTTAAGTACATTGGTGTTTTGACTACATGTGTGTCTGTATGAGGGTATCAGACCCTCTGGAACTGAAGTTATAGACAGTTGTGAGCTGCCATGTGGCTGCTGGGCGTTGAACCTGGGTCTGTGGCTAATTCTTATATCTTTTTTTTTTTTTCGAGACAGGGTTTCTCTGTGGTTTTGGAGCCTGTCCTGGAACTAGCTCTTGTAGACCAGGCTGGCCTAGAATTCACAGAGATCCGCCTGCCTCTGCCTACCGAGTGCTGGGATTAAAGATCAATTAATCTTGTGTATGCTGGTTCCATCCCTGGCAGCTCTGTCTCTGGCGCGTGGCTATATGGCTTCTCCTGACTCAGCCTACTCTTTCTGTATATCTCTTTCAGCCTGGCTTTACTCTGTTAAGACATTGGCCAAAAGCAGCTTCAGTATTAACCAATGGCAATAAAACACATTCACAGCATATAACACCTCCACATCAGATTCATGTGTCTAGGTTCGTATCAAGTTGACAAAGCCCAATGAGCAACTTTTAATTAATCTAGTTCATAAAATATTTTCCAGTTGCATCTAGTTTCCTGCAAATTTAATTTTTCCATAATGCTGAATAAAATTTCACTGTATATGTGTTCCCCCATCTTCATTATCTATTCATCTTGATGACCTTCTAAGTTGGTTCTGTTTCCTGGGTAATGGGAATAGAGTGGCAATGAACATGGATGTGTATTTTTCTGTAGAGGAGGAGTCATTTGGGCATATTCTGAGAAATGATATAACTAAGCGTGGTAGGTTTGTGTATGTGTGCATGAGTGTGCTGTGCGCACATATGCACATGTGTGTGTGTGCATGTGTATGAGGTTAGAAGACAACTTTTATTTTTTTATTTTGCCTGCATTGGTGTTTTACTTGCTTATATATCTGTGTTTGAGTATCTTGGAGTCCTTTTAACTGAAGTTACAGACTGTTGTGAGCTGCTAAGTCCTGCAGTCATTCAGTTCCAAAGATATATACAGAAACTTATTTTAATTATAAACTGTTTGGCCTATTGGCTCAGGCTTATTATTAACTAGCCCTTTTTAAATATTTATTTATTTATTATGTATACAGTTTGCAACTTTTCCTCAGCTAGAGGCCACTGTTTAACCTATATTGGTTTCTCAGTTAACCATTTTAAAGGCAAGGCTGTTAGAACCTCTGAAAGTTTATCAATTGCTTTATGTTCTTGTTCAGCCTGAATGGCTGGTGACCATTGTCTATAATATCTTCTAATATTTTCCCCAGAAACATAAGTTTTTGAGACTGCAAGAATGTTAATTTGGGTATTCCACTGCTGCAATAAGTCACAACCCCACAAATTCACTGCAATATTAGCTACATATGGCCTCAGTCTTCCTCTTTGTCCTTCTGGCCCTAGACATTCAACCTATCTTATGCTTTGTTTTACCTGAGATAGGGTTCCAGTTCCTAGGAACTGAACATCTACCTCTTGAAGAGGCCAATTCGGATGCCAAGATTCTGGAGTAATGATACTGTCATTCACACCCATGTCTAGTAAGCTTTCAATAAAAATGACATTTATATACACTTTTAGCTTTTGTCTTTGATCATTTATAAAAGTCTGCCAGAATATACGTTTCCTATGTCCTACTGGAGTTTTTGACCCATCCTCCACATTTTTTCAATCATTCTGACAAGTATTGTTTTTACAGTAGGCATTGGAGTTTTTAGTTTTCCTGGTGAGACACGTTCTCCACAGTAACTGGGAATGACTGGACCACGTTCATCATGGGAGCCTGCAAGAGGCCCCCCATGGCATTTTCCTATGGTATTGGGTTTCCTTGTCTGTCTGTCTTTTACCTACATTCATTGGTCCAGTGCTGACCTTTGCCACACCTCCTACATATACCTGAAGGCTGAGTCCTCCTATTCCTGCCATTTCCAGGGGAGACATTATTCCTAGGAATCCCTTGTCTACAATCCCTTCTCAGATGTCCCATTCTACCACAATTAAAACATTTGGTATTTTGGTGTTTTCTCTTACATTGGAAATTGCTTCTCTTATGTAAGCTTCAGTATCATAGTCAAGGGTCTCAACATTCATTGTATGCAAGACCCATTCATCCATGGGTGCTGATTAACTGAGTCCAATCTTGTGGCGTTGCTTTGTTACTGGAAGCCCATGTTTTGACCACTTCCCTAACAAAAAACAGACCTAGTCCATAAGCTACAATTGCTTCTTTAATTTTCTTTAGATCAGTCATATGTATGGGCTCCCATGAATATTCTTTTTTTAAAGATTTATTTATTTATTATGTATACAACATTCTGCCTGCATGTATGCCCACACACCAGAGGAGGGTGCCAGATCTCATTACAGATGGCTGTCAGCCACCATATGGTTTCTGGGAATTGAAACCAGGTCCTTTGGAAGAGCCCCTGGTACTCTTAACCACTGAGCCATCTCTCCAGTCCCCCATGAATATTCTTTGACAACCTTAGGGTACTTGGGGCCAGATACTCTTTCTGATGTTATTACTGGAAAGACAGGCAGAACTGTGGGGAAGCTATCCTGGAGGTTTTTACATACTGATGAGGCCAAATTTTGTCTCCTTTTGTCCCTGGTCATCAAATTCAATAAGTTTCTCTATATTTTCAAATATATTTACCACTGCCTTTTGTAACGCCTGGATCTTATGTCTAGTGTTCTGTTTTAATGCTGTCTTTGAGGATTCCAAGGTATGAAGTCTGTCGGGTAGAGATAATGCCTCATCCTTGGACATAATCTTCATAGCATGTTATTACCTTCCTGGAGAGATAATCTATTAGTCAGTCTGTCATACCCATTTGACAGAGTCTGATTAATACATTCAACAGTACAAATCCTCTCAAATAATGTTTCAGCACCCACTGTCTTTGACTGGGTTTTATGTGCCAAATCAGCTGTATCCTTTTCCAGAGTACTGAATTTTCCTTTTAATAAATCACTATCAGTCTATACTATTCTATTTCTAAACATACCTCTGTTGTCTGAGTTTTGTTAGTTAAATTGTTCGTATCCTTCATAGTTTCAACCTCTTTTTTGATAAGCTTTGTTGGTATCAGTCTGTAAAAACTGTACCATTTCTAAAAGCACCTCATTTTTAGCCCTATTATCAAACCATATTTTTAAGATAAAAATATTGAGGACAAGACTAATACCTACAATCAAAAATAGTGATGTAGGGGCTGGAGAGATGGCTCAGAGGTTAAGAGCACTGACTGTTCTTCTAGAGGTCCTGAGTTCAATTCCCAGCAACCACATGGTGGCTTACAGCCATCTGTAATGAGATCTGGTGCCCTCTTCTGGCCAGCAAGCATACAGACAGACAGAACACTGTATACATAATAAATAAATAAATCTTAAAAAAAAATAGTGATGTAGGAGGGAAATCATATAAGTTTTGTAAAACCTCGTACATGGTATAAATAAAGAGACTATTGAAGCCTTGGACAGTTAGGTTGTCTGACATATTGACCTTTTAAACTACAAATTTATAATTTATATTTCAAATTATGGATCTTAACTATGGGTGAGTTTGAGCTGGAGTAGGTGCAATAACCACTACCTACCAATAGGTGTCACGGGCCATCTACAAAACAAACCCAGCAGTGCCTAGTGGCACATGTGGACTCACATGGCTGGTCTGAATCTGATATTTGAGTGAAATGCTAAAAGATAAGCTCAGATAAAAAAATAGTTATTTAACAGAAATCACAAACTCTGTACTCTGTAGTGAGCCCTGATTGGTCAGCAGCTGCACAAACACAGGAATAACAAAATACAGAGGCACCCGGGAAAGCCCGTGTTCCGCTTGAGTTTCCATGGTGCATGGTGGTGGGGCACAGGCACTGGGGAGTGTGCGTGTGGATTTGAAGCCGCTCCGAGGGGGTGTAATGAGAAAATAGAAAGAAATGCGGCCAGTTTGTACAGGAAAGGCCGTTGCACGAGAATTCTATATTCAAATGAACTGCTGGCTTTGTGCACAGGCCATGGCTGAGGTGGGCTGAGGGAGGACTCACACGGAGCTGAGCATGCTCTGAGCATGGTGGTGTGCAGTCAGAGCTGCGGGTTCTAAAACAAAATGGTTGGGTGCCAGATAAAGGCAAAAGTCACAACATAATCCTACACCAGTTCAGAATTTCAGGGAAACTTACAGATCACTGTCCTAGATAACAGGAACAGAGTGTAGCAGTCAGAAGTGAGAGCCAGAAGCAAGAGAGGGAGCACACTTTACAGCTGCATTTACAGTATAAGAGACCATGCCCAAGTGGGCTGGTCTCGTAAATGTTATTGGCTGAAGGAGTTGAATTATGCTTCACTCTGTTCTTTTGTGTCTAGAATTAAGCTCTTGAATTTTTAATTGGATTTTAGCTTGCCACATTGGGTGCCAATTTGTTGGAGGAGAGAGAACCTCCTGTTGGTTCCCTGCCACCCTGCTAGCTTAGACCCAAAGTAATCACACAGAAACTGTATTAATTAAACTACTGCTTGGCCCATTAGGTCTGGCTTCTTATTGACTAACTCTTATATTAATTTAATCCATTTCTATTAATCTGTACATCATCACAAGATCTTGGCCTACCAGCAAAGTTTCAGCATGTCTATATCTGGTGGTGGCTCCATGGCATCTCTTAACTCTGCCTTCCTTCTCCCATGCTAAGGGCCAAGCCAGTTTTCTTTATTTATTAACCAATAAAATCAACATATAGACAGAAGGACCTCCCACACCATTCTGGCTTCAGTAAGTGTTGGACGATAAAGAATCAAGGATAGTACAGAGTGGATTCAGATTTTAGTTAATATCAGGAGTTACAGGGAAGTGGGGTAAGTGAGTTTCGGTTTCTATGACTGGGATAAAACACCAAGACCAAAAGCAACTTGGTGAGGAAAAGGTTTATTTTAACATACAGTTCTTCATCACAGTCCATCACTGAAGGAACCCTGCAGGGCAGGAACCTGGAGGTAGAAATGAAGCCATGAGGAGTACCGCTTACTGGCTTGCTCCTCATGTCTTGTTCAGTTTGCTCTTATAGCACCCAGATCCACCTGTCCACGGGGGCACCCTGGAGTAGCCTCGGCCCTTTCACACCAACCACTAGTCAAGAAATTGTCTCCACAGACTTGTCACAGGCCAGTCTAATGGAGGCATTTTTTCAGTTGAAGTTTCTGCTTCCTAGATGACCCTGAATTGTGTCAAGTTGACAAAAAACTAACTAGAACTGTGGTAAGAATAAGAATTAAGAATTAGGCTGGGCGTTGGTGGTGCATGCCTTTAATCTCAGCACTTGGGAGGCAGAGGCAGGTGGATCTCTGGGAGTTTGAGGTCAACTTGGTCTACAACAGCTAGTTCCAGGACTGGATCCAAAGCTACAGAGAAACCCTGTCTCAAAAAAAACAAAAAAAAAATAGATTGACTTTGAAAAGGTTAAATAAAGTGGGTATAGTTAGGATGGCAAAGTTGGGATCCACAGGCTTTAGAGTTTTTAAAGCCAATTAGTAAAAAGAGGCAGGGACAAAGATGAGAAAAGTAAGAAATGACATAGGAAGAAGAGGGGCAGCGTCTGAGAGGTGCCTGGTGAGCATAGGAAGGGGTCCTTAGAGCAGACTGGCTGTGAGAAATACACAGCAACCCCAGGCTTAACTGACAACATACATGCAAAAGCCAGACCCTCGTGAGTGAGACACACATGCAGATTGGAGACTGTAATTAATAAGAAAATAAGATATAAAAGAAGTATTTATTGAGTGAATTGCTGACACACCTGGATCCAAAGCTACAGAGAAACCCTGTCTCAAAAAAAACAAAAAAAAAATAGATTGACTTTGAAGGTGAAGTTCTCAGGTCTCAGGCTCTAGGAGGTTCCGTGTGGTGTTGTGTTTCTTGGGGTTCTGGCATGTTGGGGAGAAGAGGTTGTGAGTACTTTCCTGGTGGTTCTCTTGAACCCCTTGGTTGTTTTTAACTAAGTGTTGTTCTGTTTTATTAGAGCCAGATGCTGAGGTGAAAACCTGCTAGCTTAGAGAGGCAGGGAAAGCACCCAGCTGCTTCCTTCTCTGCAGTCATCCCAGAAAGAGTTTTCTCCTCCACTATCTCAAACAAAAACTCCTCTGACTGGATGTCCTCCCTCCTACTTCCTGTGCTCCCCATCCTCCTGACTTCCTTCTTCTTACTTGTTATGTTTGTTTTTTTTTCTATCAGCTGGTTGCTTGCTCCACTTCTTGACCTATGGTTGATTTTATTTAAGCTTGTTTACAGTATTCAAGCAGAAAGCTCTTGGATTACAGGCGTGTGTTAGGGCTGAGCCACAACACAGCTAGAAACAGGTTTTTCTGTTAAATAATGCAATATCGGGGATCACAGTGTGATTGAATATTCCACACTACCCCTTCACTTCATCAGGGCGTCTTCAGTCCTACAGTTCTGGTGTGTAGCTATGTAAATGTATGTAACTGATGTGGGGGGAGGTGAGTGCCATGGTGTGTACATGGAGGTCAGCTTTCTTCTTCCACCCTAACGTGGTCCCAGGGATGGAAGTCAGGTCAGCAGACTTGCACAGTAGGGCCTTTTCCTACTGAACCATCCTGGTTTTGTTGTTTTTCTTTTTCTTTTTTCTTTCCTATGATACATGGTGTCTCCATGTAGCCCTGGCTGGCTCTGAACAGAGATTCCCCTGCTTCTGCCTATGGAATTTGATGACTGAAGGTGTGTACCATCATGCCTGGCAACCATATTTTTTTGTTTTTCTGCAAGGAGCCTGCCAATTAGGCAACACTGGCTAACTAGTAGGTCCTACTGATCCCTTGGTCTCCACCTCTCCGGTGTCAGAACATGGATTACAGATGGAAACTGCTACATCAGGTTTCTTTATGTAGGTGTTGGAGGTTGCAGCTCAGGTCCTAATACATGATTAACAAACATTTTATCAAGTGAGCCATCTCCTCAGCCCAGTGCTTCTTTTTTTTTTAATATTTATTTATTTATTATGTATACAATATTCTGTCTGTATGTCTGCAGGCCAGAAGAGGGCACCAGACCTCATTACAGATGGTTGTGAGCCACCATGTGGTTGCCGGGAATTGAACTCAGGACCTTTGGAAGAGCAGGCAATGCTCCTAACCACTGAGACATCTCTCCAGCCCCCAGTGCTTCTTTTTGATTCAACTTTTTATCATGTGTGTGTGTCTCCGTGTGTGTGCATGTGTGTGTGTCTCTGTGTGTGTCTCCGTGTGTGTGTGTGTGTGTGTGTGTGTGTGTGTGTGTCTGTGTGTAGGTGTGACCTGGGGAGGTCAGAGGACAGTTTTTTAGCGTTCTCTCCATCCCATCACACTGTATCCACCGTTCTGTTGCCGTGGCGAGCTGTCATGACAAGGAAGTTTGGGCTAAGTCTCCATCACCCCGGCAGCAGGGAAGTGTGGCAGCAAACAGGCACAGTGGCAGGAGCGGCTGAACAGTCACATCTTGAACAGAGCTAACCTGAAATGACACAAAGCCCACCTCAAAGTGACATTTTTTCTCCAACAGGGCCACACCTACTAAACGTTCCCTAACAGTACCACCAACTAACTGGGGGCCAAGTATTGAAATATCTGAGACTGTGGTGGGCATTTATTATTCAAGCCACCACACTCACTGAGCGACCTCACCATTTCCTTTAAAAAAGAAATTTTATTGTTTTCATGTATATGTACATGTGCCTACACGAGTATGTGCGCGTCACTTGTGTGAAGCTGTATTAGAAGGACAAAGGACATTGGCTTTCCTAGAGCTGAAGTTATAGGTGGTTGTAAGCTACTTTGTGTGTGTGCTGGACCTGGATCTTCTGGAAGAGCAATAACTACTCTTAACACTGAGCCATCTCATATGTGTCCTCTCTCCCAGTTCTGTATGGCTGTCCAGGCACACCCCACAAACACTGAGTTCTCTCTCCCTCCTGAGAAGCTCACTGTCCTCCTACCCGCCTGCCCGTGTGAGTGGATGAGGTGATCAGAGCCTTATAGTGCTGTGGCAGGCCCACCTGTGGGAACCAGGGAAAATTTCAAGGAGAGATATTCGTTTGCATTCTCTGTGTATGTGTGTTGAGGAGAATGCATGTGTGTGTGTGTGTGTGCACGCATGCGCATGCACACATACATGTTTGCAGGCAAAAAGAGAACCTGGCTATCAGTTCTTAGGTACCATCCACCTTGTTGTTTAGACAGTCTCTCATTGACTTGGAGCTTACTGAGTAGGCCTTGTTGGCTGGCTAGTGAGCCCATGAGATCTTCATGTCTCTACCACCCTCCCATGGTGCTGAAATTCTGAGCATACACCACCATGACGCAGCAGGCTTTTTTATGTGGATGCTGGGGATCAACTCAACTCTTTGCACTTGCACAAGCACTTTACCAACTGAACCATCTCCCCAGCCCCTGCTGTGCACTTGATGAAGACTACACGTATCTGTGTGCTACACATGTTCATCACATGACTTCTCAGCTCTGGGCACTTCTTTCATTTCCTACCAGCACGTCACCATCCACAAATGCTAAAATAAACATTTCTCAAAGCAAATGCTTGTTTTTTCCCTTAAACCCTTACGCTGACTCTGTCTCCTACCTACACAATGACAGAATGGAAAACCTAAGCAGCATCTCAGATCTTCACTGTTCTTGAATCTTATTCTTTAAACATTTTTTTCTTGAGATGGGTTCTCACTATGTGTGGTATCTTAAATGTAATTGGTCTCCATAAGCTTATAGGTGTGGCATTATTTGAAGGTATAGTTGTTGGATTAATTGTGGCCTTGTTGGAAGAAGTGTGTCACTGTGGGGATGGGCTTTGAGGTCTCATATATGCTCAAGCTATGCCCTAATGTGGCATTCCCCTCTGTATTCTGTGACTGAATACCATTGATTAATAAAGAAACTGCCTTGGCCTGTTGATAGGACAGAGCAGAACTAGGTGGGGAAAACTAAACTGAATGCTGGGAGAAGGAAGGCAGGCAGGGTCAGAGATAAGCCATGTAGCCCCACCAGAGACAGATGCCGGAACTTTACCTGGTAAGCCACAGCCTCATGGCGATACACAGATTAATGGAGATGGATTAATTTAAGATATGAGTTAGCCACAAATATGCTTAAGCTATTGGCCAAACAGTATTGTAAATAATATGGCTTCTGTGTGATTATTTTGGGGCTGAGCAGCCAGAAGCAAACAAGTGGCCTCCTACTACAATGCCCAGTGTCTCAGACCACTTCCTGTTGCCTGTGGGATCAAGATATAGCTCACAGAGACTAGAGGTCAGGCAGTTGTGGTACACACTTTTAATCACAGGATTTGGGAGACAGAGACAGATGGATCTCTGTGAGTTCAAGGCCACCCTGGGCTACACAAGATTGATCCTGAAACAGATCCAGGTGGTGATGCCTCACACCTTTGATCCCAGTACTAGGGAGTCGTGTGTTTAATCCCAGCACTAGAGGGAAAATAAAATGGGAGGAGAGGGAGCCTCGGTCTGTTTAGGCTGTGGTCACATAGCCTTGGTAGAGTTAAGACTTCTCTAATGGCTGGATGCTTTGCTTTTCTGGTTGACCCCCAATATCCGTCTCTGGGTTTTTATAATTTGTGCTACAGTATATTGTTTGGCTTCTGAAACCCCATGATTCTGAACTCACTCAGCACCTTCCTGTCCTCACCAAGCTCCACCAGCTCCAGAATCCTTTGAGAACTCCAGACTTTCTCTTTTTTAATGTGAGGCTAGTCTTTTTTAAAGGCGTATTTCATGTGTATAGGTGTTTTGTCTGCATATATATGTACTACACGCATGCAGTGCCTGTGGAGGCCAGAACAGGGTGTCAGATCCCCTGGAGCTGCAGTGACAGATAATTATGATTTGCCTTGTGTGTGCTATGTCTGGAGCACAGGTCTTCTGGAAGAGCAGGCCATATTCCTAACTGCTGAGCCATTTCCCCAGGTGAGACTAGTCTTGATTGTCAGTGACCCTCCTGCTTCAGCAGCCCCAGTGTTAAAATTACAGACATATATCACATAACCCAGCCTTGAGACCTTTCTTTATATGGTTTTGTGTGTGTCCTTGTCTTTCTATACACCTATACACAGGACATGGGGGTATCTGTTTTCTTACTTGCTGGCTTATTTCCTTGACATAGGGTCTCTCACTGCATCTGGAGCACAAAAGTTTTGTCCAGGCTGACTGACTTCCAGACTCCAGCAGTCATCCTGTTTCTACCCTGTAGCATGAATTCTAATTGGTATTAATAATAAAAATCCAGAGTCAGATAAAAGGGTTAATGCTGAAGATCAGAGAAGCAGAGTGGCCAGCCACTAGAGAGTTCTTATCTCTACCAATGCTCAGACCAAAGGGCCATCCTGTCCTCAGACTGCTCTGAGCTCCTGTCTCCTCCTGCCTTATATTCCTCTCTCCGGCCAGCCATATCACTCCTGTCTCCACCTCCCTAGTGTTGGGATTAAAGGCATGTGATCCCTAGTGCTGGGATCACCTTTGTGTGAGCTCTGTTTCTCTTTTAGACCCGATCAGTTTCCTGTAGCTCAGGGTGGTCTTGAACTAACAGAGATCTGTCTGTCCCCAGAGTCCTGGGATTAAAGGTGTATGCCACCACGGCCTGTCCTCTAGTGGCTTCGTTCTGCACTCTGATCTTCATGCAAGCTTTATTTGTTAAAAAAAAAAACAAAAACAGAATATCACTACACTGTCCGGTCCCTGAAATCGTTATGACAAGGGAATAACACAAACCTCTGTTAATAATGCACTTGGCAGTGCAAGGCCCTTATTGCATGTATTATGAACACACGGTCCTATGTAGTAGACACTGCTCTTCCCAACCTGCTATTGGCCTAGGACCACCCACCTGCCCCTAGCTCATTCACACCCCACTCCAACAATGGAATAATTTTCTCCTCTTCATAACAACCATCAAATTTAAATTCGACTCAATCATATTTCAGCTATGTCCAAATACAAAGGTAGGAGAGATGATCTGGCTTGAACTAGTTTGGGGTACCTGTGCAATAAGGCAAACTATTTCCTTGAGTAAGATTTTAGGGGGAGAAGTCCTGTATTTACCATCTTTTATATATATGTAATTGGGCATGCATATGATTAAAATCAGATACATTATGGGAAGGGGCAGGTGCAATAGAGAAAAAGATTATGTCAATCAAAAATAGAGAACCAGCTGGTGGTGGCGCACACCTTTAATCTTAGCACTCGGAAGGCAGAGGCCAGCCGATCTCTGAGTTTGAGGCCAGCCTAGTCTACAAGAGCTAGTTCCAGGACAGGCTTCAAAGCTACAGTTCTCTGTCCCAAAAAGCCAAATAAATAAATAAATAAATACATACATACATATATACATAGAGAACCACCCAAACTACACTTGATTAACCAAACTCCTCTTTTTCTTGAGTCCTGTAAAAAGAAGCCTCAAACAGTAACCAGGTACCTTGACTTGTGTGGTTGTCTGTCACTCCTGATAGTGTATCTGACTGTCCTATTGCTTTGCTCTTAATAAACGATTCTTGCTACTTTGGAATCTGTGTGAGCCTTTATTTCAGTCCTTTGAATCAGAGGCCAAGAACCTGGAAATACCCAAGCCCAGATCCCAACCACAGGTAACAGCAGCACCAGGAATTACAGTCTTGCTTTCGTGCCCAAATATTTTATATGGTTGCTGGAAATTAAAATTCAGATCCTCCTGTATGTATAGCTGGTGCTCTTACCCACTGAGCCATCTCTCCAACCTTCTACCCATGTGCATTGGTATAGAATTGTTGAAGGAGAGGCAGGGTTGCGTTCTGGCAGCCCTGGCTCCCCCATGGCTAGCTTTACCCGAAATAATTACACAGACACTGTATTCTTTTAAACACTGCTTGGCCCATTATATCTAACCTCTTCTCGGCTAACTCTCGCACCTGGACTAGCCCATTTCTAATAATCTGTGTAGCCCACGAGGTGGCTTACCAGGGAAGATCTTAACCTGCATCTGTCTGGAGTGGGAGAACCATGGCGACTCCCTGACTCAGCTTTCTTTCTCCCAGCATTCTGTTCTGTTTACTCCACCCACCTAAGGGTTGGCCTATCAGATGGGCCTAGGCAGTTTCTTTATTAATTAGCCAATGAAAGCAACAGATTAGAAAGAAATCACTCCCACATCATTTCCCCTTTTTCTGTTTAAACAAAAAAGAGGGCTTTCATTTTAACATAGTAAAATTACATATAACAAAACAGTTATCAAGCAAGAATTACAGTTACAATATTTATATCTATTTTATCTTTTATCATAACTAAGGAAAACTATAACTATCCATTCTTCAACTCCATCAAAGACTCCAGAAGGATATATATAATATTACCTAAGTAAACAAGAAATAAGTAACTTCTAAAATTCTAGAAATGACAGAGACATCTTGCTGCCTGTACAGTCACCCAAAGTTCTTTTGTACCATTGGGGCATCCATCTTCGGCCTACAGGCCCATAGTTTCCAGCAGACAGTTCCATGAAGCAGGAAATTCCAAAAACAGTTCAGTCACTTTCTGCTGTGTCCTGCAGAATGTCTCGTAGACTCTTTCATGAATCAGGAACCCTGAAAGACCATCTCACCTTTAGGCAAGTTCAGCAGTCCTCTTTCTGCGGGTTCTGTGTCCAGTTTATGCAACAGTCCAGGCAAGAGCAGTTTCTTGCCCAAATGGCTATCCAGCTCCATTAGGAGCCTCTTCAATGCCCATCTTCCTTTTGAAATAGATTGGTACTGCCAGGAGCAGACGTGTCTCATTGTCATGAAAAGTCCTACGTTATTAAAACATTTAAATGCCATGTTCTGTAGTCTTTGAAAGATATGAAGAATGCCTATCCAACTGAAATATATCTCTGTACATCTAGAAAATCCAACTAACATGATTACAAGCTTTACTATTATCGATGATTATCCATCAACAACCTATATTTCCTAATTATACATTACATTTTAAAAGTGAACTACACAATCACAATACCTTAGTCAAGATTAGAAATATGCATATACATATAACAAAATTGACCTTAAAATCCATACCAATGCAAATTATTCATATCTATGTCATATCCCCCTTTAAATGTAAAAGAACGTTTATGAGCAATATTTGGGAACATGGGCGCAGTTTTTTCTCTCCAAACTGTTTCCTGCTGAATGGGGGCGCTGTTAATCAGATCGTTTAGGGTGTAACCTGTGTGCCAGGTTCATCTCAGTTGGCAGTTGAGTGAAGTAATTTTTTGAGGGTGTTCACAGCAACCTTTCAGGAGGGCATGGTCTATCATACCAAATTGGGAGAGAAGAAATTGACAGGGTCTCATCCTCTGCGAAAACAAAAGAAGAATTTTTCCAAAGCATCATAACCTTAGATCCAAATTCTGAAGTCAAGATACCTTTAGAACATATGTGCAGGTTTAGCTTAGTAGCCCATATAATGAAATGTCTCTCTGTACTTAGCTCCTTCACAGTCAAAAATTTTAAAGAAAACACAATAATACAAAGAATCCAGGCTTTCTGTGAATTTTCCATTTTTATATGGCTTATTTTTACTCTATCACTTTATTCTGTCTCTTTAAGGACTTTACCTTTTTTTTAAGGCATTAACTTTATTCTCTCTATATATATTTTTCTCTCTCTCTCAAGGCTATGTACACTCATCCAACACTGTGATCCATTTAGTGGTCTGTCTGAATCTGTTTTATTGTGAATCTGTAATTTTTTTACTATCCAGGAACA
This sequence comes from Alexandromys fortis, assembly GCF_014885135.2. Classification (NCBI taxonomy): domain Eukaryota; kingdom Metazoa; phylum Chordata; class Mammalia; order Rodentia; family Cricetidae; genus Alexandromys; species Alexandromys fortis. The sequence goes on from NW_026067943.1 coordinate 7,660,634, forward strand.
TTTCTTAAACTGTTAAGCTGTTCTTAAAAACTTAAGTTGCACCATGTACAGGTAATATGGTACCGTCTGTGTCCTGCCCATTCGAAACCTAAACTGCGCTGTTATTACTGTAATTACGGTAGTTCCTGCCGACCAGCACAGTTCAGCATGGAGCAGCCGCTCCTGCCTCAGAGCCATTTGGTGCCCCTGAGCTGCGCACAGTTCCAGGCACACAGCAAGTCCACATTGGAGCCGCACTCAGCAGTTTAATTCTGAGACTGAGCGTGCAGCACAGAAACTCTTTTTATCCAAGTTACCAAATCTGACACGCAGAGCACTGCGCAGTCTGAAAACACGTCTCTGTATGGCGGCAGGAATCCGCCATGCTCTTCTGCCTGCCTAAGCCTGATTCTGCCTTCTGCCCAGGTGCAGGCGGGGAGCGCTGAGCCATTGGCATGGTCTCAGAGCACTCTCCTTCTGATTCCAAGCGGGAACACAAACATCCAGTTCCATAAAAGCCATTGAAATGGCCGGGCGTTGGTGGTGCATGCCTTTAATCCCAGCACATGGGAGGCAGAGGCAGGTGGATCTCTATGAGTTCGAGGCCAGCCTGGTCTACAAGAGCTAGTGCCAGGACAGGCTCCAAAGCTACAGAGAAACCCTGTCTCAAAAAAAAAAAAAAAAAAAAAAAAAAAAAAGCCATTGAAATGCTTTAAAGCCAGAGTTCATGCTGGCAGCACAGCCCCAAGAAGCTGTGCTTTAAAATGATGCAGCGTTTTTTTCTGCTGCTGATGCCGAATTAGGAAATCTCTCTACAGCACGCCACTAACAGCCAAAAGCTGTGTTAAACTCTGTTTTTTTCTCTGATTAAAATTAAGCTCTCTCAGGTTTTACGTGGAGTTCATTACCACGCTGGGTGCCACTCTGTTGTAATTGGAGCAGCAGGCTGCTTCCCGCCCACGTTGGGTGCCAGGTGAAGGCATAAGTCGCAAACAATCCCACACCAGTTTGGAATTATGATTAATAGGGTGGTATTTATTTAAAGGGGAAAAAACTTACAGATAACCGTCCCAGACAACAGCCCTCTGCGCAATCAGGAAGGAGTCTAGTTGCCGGAAATGGAGCAGGAAGCGAAGAGAGGCGAGAAGGGAAATAGCCGCTTTTTTAAAGGGAGAAAGACCACGCCCCAATGGGCTGGTATCTCAGCGGCTATAGGCTGGAGGACCGGAAGGATCTCCTGCAACATAGAATGATTTCTAAATATGTATTCTTTTGAAGTGACAAGGTCTCACGTCCCAGGCTATCCATAGCTCCACGAGTAACTGGGGATGACCTTGGACCGTGGATGCCCTGCATCCATCTTCAAAGTACTGGGGTTGTAGACTGAGCATCATTGTACTTGGTCTATGTGATACAGGAAATCGGATCCAGGAATTCATTTATCTGTAGCAACTGAACTACATTCCCAACCCAGCCCTCTTAATCCCAGCTTTTAGGAGGCAGAGGCAGGTGTATCTCTACATTTGAAGCTAGCTTGATCTACAGAAGTGAGTTCCAGGACAGACAGGGCTATGTAATGAGACCTGTTTCAACCCTCTTCCCCCCCAAAAAAAGACAAAAACCAAAACCACGCCACCTTTTTTGGGGGGGGGGGGGGTAAGTGCTGTTTCCTGTGGGCACTTCCTGCTACCAATATCTATTCCAAAATGGTCTTTATTTTCTTTATTCTTGGAAGTCTTATCAACTGCCATTCCTACTACTCTTAATCCCCCCCCCCTACAGTGTCTCTATACATAGCCTAGGTGGCCCTGGAACTGGAAATGTAGGCTAGGATGACCCAGCACTCACAGAGATCCGCCTGCCTCTGCCTCTTGAGTGCTGGAATTAAAGGCATGCGCCACCACACCCAGCATCACCACACCCGGTGCCACCACACCCAGCGCCGCTCATAACGCATCACAGCTTTTGTGTCTCTTTAGCACAGAGCGTTATTCTCACGTCTTTCAACCGCTTGTTCACTGTTGGCCATTCCCCCGCTTTCCATGTGCTAACCCATGTCGTTGTCAGAGCTATTACTGGAAGTTAGGGCTGGCCACCTCTCAAAGGCCAGCATCCAAGAGACGAGGGTTGTGAGGGAGGAAATGGGTTTATTTAAATGCTGCAATCTTGAGAAGATGGAAGGATTTTCCCCTCAAAAGTTCACCTTGGGGTTTGGGGGGCACAAAAGGTTTTTACAGAGAAAGAGAAAAGAAGCAGAAAGGCTGCTGGGAGGCCTCTAACGTTGATCCCAGCGTGTGGCCTCCTTTCACAGTGAGAGGAAATGGCCATGGCAACGGAAGCCAGCTTCCTTAGCTACTTCCGGTAGTTCTCTCCAGAGAGAACTAAAGGTGTAGGAAGTGTCACAAAGGGCGGCAGGTGTTCTGGGTTCATATTGCGATATCCAAAGGAAGATTAATTCGCAGTTGCATCTCTTCTGTTTTTTTAACGATTGCTTTTTATTTTATGCGTCTGTGTGTTTTGCCCAAGAAAGCCATAAGAGAGTAGCAGCTCTCCTGGGACTGGAGTTACTACAGATAGTTGTGAGCCACTACATGGGTGCTGGGAATGGAATCCATGACCTCTGGAAGAGAATCCAGGTCCATGGCAGAGCAGCCAGGCACTGGTTACCATATCGTCCTCTCTGCAGCCTCTGCAGTTACATCTTAACATGAGCCTTCCCTTCAGAGTTCAGGGTGCTGGGCCGGGGGAGGGGCGAGTGAAGACAGCTTCCAGATACGCCTTTCCAAAGAGACTCATCACCCCAGTTTTAGGACCGGGAATGTATTGGAGAGATTGAGTGTTGTGCCCAAGTCACACAGCTGCCTGTCCCCAGAGGCTTTAACGACCACTGCATGTACAGCTGCACATTTAGTTTGTTTTTATTCTTTTAAAGAAGGTTTAATTTTAAGTGTGTGTGTGTTTGAGAGAGAGAGAGAGAGAGAGAGAGAGAGAGAGAGAGAGAGAGAGAAGATAACCTGCAGGAGTCTGTTCTTTCCTTCCACGATATGAATCCTGGAAACTGAACTCGGGTCATTAGGGTTGGTGGCCAAGTACTTGTACCTGTTGCAATTTATTTTATTTTATCATCTTGAGACAGGGGCTCTCTAGTAGTCCTGGCTGCCTTTGTTCCTAATTTATTTTTAATATGACATTTAAAAAGTTTTATTGAGATACAATGCTAGCTGGGTGTGGTTGCACATGCCTATATAATGCCAGCATTAGGAAGGCTGAAGCAAGAATGCCAAAAGTCAAGGCCTGACTTGCATAGTAAATGCCTGAGTAGTACATGACATACAGCAAGCACCAGGCTAGTACAGGGCACACAGCAAGCACCAGGCTAGTACAGGACACACAGCAAGCACCAGGCTAGTACACAACACGTAGCCAGACCCTGTCTCCACAAACGAACAAAGAAACAAAAAAGGGGTATGATTCTATTACTGCAACATTCACTCATGCAAAGTATACAATTCAGCCTGGGGTAGTGCTATGTATTTAGACTTGGAAGACTACAGCAGGAGGATTGCTGCAAGTTTGAAGCCAGCCTGAGCTCCACACCTGATATCAGACAGCACAGTGAGACCCTGTTTCAGAATTAAATGACTTGGACTGGGTGGGCGTGCAACTTGGCTGGTAGAGTGTTCTGTGCAGGAAACCCTGGGTTCGACCCTGGTGCTGTAAAACAGGCAACCGCGCTGTAAAGTTATTTTGGTGTTCTTTTTTATGTAGAACTGCCTTGTAACTCACTGTGGACACCAGGCTGGCCTCAAACTCCTCTGTCTGTGCCTGTCTCTGCCTCCCGAGTGCTGAGGTTAAAGGCGTGCACCACTATACTCAGCTTGGTGTAAAGTACTGTAAAGAGACACTTGTGTCTCTCTATTTGTTAGACTATGAAACAGTGGGCCCAACAGTATGGGAATTTCTCCAGCAGTCTCACTTGGGAAAACGAAAAGGTGTGGGCAGAGGCGAACCTTCTTGTACTGGGAAGATTTCACAGGGTTCACCTTTGCGGGGTGAGATGAAACCCACACAGCGAGGAGTCCCCAGTGGGGCAGCTTGCCCTAGGCTGCTTAGGTGTGAATAGCCCTGGCCCTCTATGTAAGCTGTAGCCTCTCTTTAGGATCCAAAGACAAACTGGAGTGTGTTCCTGGATCTTGGACCCTTTCTTCAGTTTCTCCCCACTAAACAATTTCCCTTTTCTGGTTTTTACCATTAATTTGACTGTTTTAATTGGCTTCTGAAGGATGGGTAGCCAAACTTGGCTTTTATAGGGTACAAACTGTGACCCAAGTCTGAAAGAAGTGGTGCCAACCTGTGATCTCAGCGCTCAGGAGGTGGAGGCAGGAAGGTCAGAAGTTCAAGGCCATCTTCTGCTACACCCAACCAGGTTGAAGCCAGTCTGGGCTATACAGGATGTTCTCTCAAAAATAAATAAAAAGAAGGGAAGAAAGTCGTGGCTTTTTGAGTTGGAAGTCAAGGAAGCTGACTCAGCAGTTGAAGTCTGGGGAGCAAGTCGGGGGTAGGGGACTAAGCGGGGAGGGTTACTTCATAATGAAAGGGCGTGTTTAGGCAGATATTGTGGGGGTGGGGTGGAGAGAGAAAAGGAAAAGCTATTGCAGATTAGCAGGGAGGGTCTGTAAACTGCTGAGGGAGGGCTTTGGGGTGTTTAAGTACACAGCTTGTTAAAAGGGAGCAGCTATTTCTCTGGGTTAGCAAGACCTCCCTTGACCTGATTTTAGACTGCACTTTTGCATCCATAAAACACAGCTTTCTTTTTTTAACACGGGTGATCTTTGGCCTTGCCTGGTCAAGGGAAACCCCGGCTGTTTTTATCAAAAGGAACTATCTGTCACTGACCACGCCAACGGTAAAGGGAGTCACTGATGAATAACCATGGCATTTCAGCGATCACGATCCTTCCTCCTTCCTCAAAAATTTGTGTGTTGCCAAGGAGACCAGGGCTGGGCCTGGAGCTGAATGTGAGGGAGGGAATCCATTCTCACTGATCTCCAAGCCTGCTGATGCCTGACTAGCTAACAACTGCCGGTGGGCAGATAAGATGCTAAGCTAACCGGCTCATCTGGAAAGCTGCCAAGAGCACTGGCGCATGCTGAGTCTCAACAGCAAGGACCGGGGGTCCAGACGGGTGTAGAGGAACAACGTGAGTGGGCCACATCCTACGTGAGCTGAAGTTCCGAAGACAGCAGTGAGTTTGCTGCCTGTCACTCCCTTTACACCGAGTGGCAAATGATGGATCCGTGGATGTTAGGTAACCAACCATCCCCTTGGGGTTCAAGTGAGGGCATTGCACTCTTCACTGGCTTGGTTTGCCGGACCTGTTTTTTCTGATATGATTCTAACTTGCCAAGGCACACTACTGTGTACCTGTGGTGCCTCTTACTTGCAGACATAAGATATTTATCAGTCTGTGCCCCATGGTACTGAATAGCTTGTGGTTTCAATCTGCACAAACAAGATATAGGATCATTTAGCTTCCGCATTTTGCACTCAGAGTGGAACCACAAGCAGCTTGTAAAACGGAGTCCCTTGGGAACAGCCTGATAAGTCCACCCTAGAAGGAACAGCTAAGAGGGCACAGTCCACTCTCACTTTCTTTCTCTGCTTTCTTCTCTTCCTCTGTTTTCTTTAGTTTTCTTCTGGTGCCGGGAATTAATCTTAGAGCCTTGTGCATGCCACATATGCACCAACAGCCTCTATGGTTTACAAACATTTAAAGCTCATTTTTCTTTAAAAACACACACCAAGCCTGGCCATGGTGGCACACACCTCTAATCCAAGCACCTGGGAGGCTGAGGCAGGGGATCTCTGCAGTTTCAGGCCAGCCTGGTTTACATCGTGAGTTTGAAGCCAGCCAGGATTGTAGGGAGACCCTGTCTCAAAATACCAAAACGAAACAATGACAACAAAACCACTTTTCTATCACCATCTCTCATTCTAAGAAAACTGCTTTGGATTTGGGGTACAGCTCATTGGTGGGTGGGAAGGTTTAGCATGTTCGAGGACCCAGGCTTCATTCCTAGTTCCGAACAGCAACAGACAGTTCCACAAGACAGCTGTCAACCGCAGTCACAGATTTCCCTGTGCCAAATGAAGATGACCTGTGCCCAGATTTAGGCGAGGGGAGCTGTGCTGGGGGCTGGGCTACTGTCTCATGCGTGCACTCTGCTGCTGAGCTATACCTAAGCCCATACCCGGATTTTAGAGTGGCATATGATTTGTGAAAAAGCTTTCTTTCTTTCTTTTTTTTTTTTTTTTGTTTGTTTTTTAAGGCAGGGTTTCTCTGTGTAACAGCTCTGGCTGTCCTGTACCTTGCTTTGTAGACCAGGCTGGCCTCGAACTCACAGAGATCCGCCTGCCTCTGCCTCCTGAGTGCCGGGATTAAAGGCATGCGCCACCACCGCCGGCTGTGAAAAACATATTTTTTATTTCAGACCGGTGTCTCTCCTCCCAAAGTATTTCCCCAGACTTCTTCATCCACATATAGTTTTCAGAATAAATTAATTCTGAAGAGAGGCAGTATCTGGAATGGAGTACTACTTAGTTCAAGTTGAAGGACTATAAACATGATGGTTCAAAACAAAGAGCCAATCACGGTGGCTCATGCCTACAAGGCCAGGGCCAGCATGGACTGCAAAGTGAGTTTCAGGCCAGCTTGTGCTGTCATGTGAAACCCTGTCGCATGTGTTTTGTTTTTGAAACAGGGTTTCTCAGTGTAACAGTCCTGGCACTCACTCTGTAGACCAAGCTGGCCTCGAACCCACAGAGATCCGCCTGCCTCTGCCTCCTGAGTGCTGGGATTAAAGGTGTGCATCACCACCACCCAACTGACCATTATGTGTAAACTGCCCTGGAGCCTCTGTGCTCAGCATCTTCCTGCCTCAGCTTTCTGAGTAGCTAAACCAGTATGTATTCCACCTCATCCAGCCAAAGTAGGGGTTCTTGAGAGCTGTTGTTTGTAACAAACTAGTCAAATATTAATATATTAACTTTGAATGAACAACATTGTGATTTTCCATGCTGAAGGTCTGAAACCACTGCTTTAAGTACAGGAGTGGAGAAACATTTCCCTTGAGAGATGAGATGAGTTCCTGTTTCTGTTTCTTTGCTGTACTCTTTGGTTTGAGAAGAACAAGGTGCATGAGCCTCAGGTCCACTGTCTTGGACAAAAACCAGAATTGCATCTGAAAGCTGGTCTTCTGTAGATGCTGTGCCCAGCATCCATGTCCCCTGTGTCCCTCAGAGTAATACAGTGAATACCCAGACGTGGGACTTGGGTCATTCAAAAAAAAAAAAAAAAACAACCAACAACAACAACAACAACAAAAACCCCTCAAAAAGAATTGCCCATCCCCATAACTTTATTGACAACATTGACTGTGTGCTTACTGCTTCGTGTGATAATGACTTAGAACACTGGAGTAATTCCTCTAATCTGGGTCACACCCTCTGCTGGAAGTTTATTTAAGAACATGGAAGAAGGAAACTCTTGCTCTTTGCCTCTTGCCCTCACCTTGATAGCACATTCATTCCCTCAGTGTCATGGGAGCCTACTTCTTCAGGATCCCAGCAGATACAGAAGAGCAGCTGAGACACTAGCCTTGTGGGACTGAGCAACTACTAGATTCTTGGACCTTCCATCCAGGGATAGCCATTGTTGGGTTAGCTGGACTATAGCCTATAAGTCATCCCAATATTTTTCCATATATATATATATATATATATATACATATATATATATTTCATTTCTTAAGTTCTGTGACTCTGGAGAACCCTGACTAATACAATTAGGAAAATTCAGGTTAAGTTCTTAGTGGTCATTGTGTCTACAAAAGAGCCTAATAGAATCTGAATTAAAGGCAGGGCTGGTAACAAGGCTCCGTGGATAAAATCTGATAACCTGAGTTTGATCCCTGGACCCCACATAGGAGAGAACTGACTCCCCTAAGTTGTCCTCTGGCCTCCAAATGCACATCATGATATTCAAGCCCCCTTCCCATAAACAAACAAACAAACAAATACAAAGCCATTGAAATGCACATATTTTGTTTTATTTTACTATTTATGTATATGGGTATTTTACCTCCATGTATGTCTGTGTGCTACTTTTGTGCCTGGTGTTTATGGAGGCCAGAAGAGGATGTCAGATCCCTTGGATCTGGAGTTACAGAATTGCCATGTGACTGCTGGGAATTGAACTCAGGTCCTGTAAGAGCAACAAGTGCTCTGTGGTGGTTTGATTGAAAATGGCCCGCAAAGAGAGTGACACTATAAGAAGGTATGGCTTTGTTGGAGCCTTGTTAGAGGAATTGTATCACTGTGGAGTGGGCTTTGAGGTCTCCTATGCTCAAGCTATACCCAATGGGATAGACTACTTCCTGTTGCCTGCAAGTCAAGATGTAGGATTCTCAGCTACTTCTCCAGCACCATGTCTGCCTTCATGCCACCATGTTGCACCATGATAATAATGGACTAAACCTCTGAAAGTATAAGCCACTCCAATTAAATGTTTTCTCTTTATAAGAATTTCCATGGTCATGGCATCTCTTCACAGCAATAGAAACCCTACTTAAGACAGAAGTTGATACCAAGAACTGGTGTATTGCTATGATAGGTCTGACCATGCTTTTATTTGAAGGAATATGGACCTTGGGACTGTGAATTAGAAAAGCAGTTGAATGCTTTAAGCACTACTTAATGGGCCTTACTAGTATGAGCATGGAAGACAAGGGTGCTGAGTGTGATCTCATCACTGTGGGGGCCTGACTCGAGAGATTTCAGAGGAAAAGAATGTTATTATTTGGCCTAGAGATAGTTCTTGTGATATTTTGGGGAAGAATGTGGCTGCTTTTTGCCCTTGTCCTAAAAGTCTAAAGTCTGCCTGAAGCTAAAATGAAGAGGTTTTTTTTTTTTTTGTTGTTGTTGTTGTTGTTTTTAATTCAGTTGGCAGAGGAAATTTCAAAACAGCCTAGTGTAGATTCTGCCGTGTGGTTTTTAGTGCTAACTCTGATGAAGATTTATAAGAAAAAGGAGCAAGCTGATCAGGGTAAATTACAAAATGTAAAACTGGATGAAAAAGGAGCACCAGAAAAAAAGTAGAATGGAACTAAGTCCTGCTTTCAAGAAGATAAACAGATTAAGACTTGGAAATAAGGGGAGTGGTGACCTCAGGGCAAGATCCCACCCAGCTAAATTTCTGACTTGAGAAAGGAATTAAAGAAATGTTTAGAGCCAGGTGTGGTGGTGCACGCCTTTAATCCCAGCATTCCAGAGACAGAGGCTGGTGATCTCTGAGTTTGAGGCCAGCCGGGTCTAATCATAATTGAACAAGGGGTCCATGTTCCAGCCCCAGCAAACAGCAGAACTTGGCAGCTTCAGCCATGTGGTTCTGGAATAAAGGATAGAAGAAAAGGACTAAGGAATTTGTCTTCATGATTAAAGACACCTGCTGAGGGAGGCCAGGCATGTGTCATGGGTGTCTCTGAATGGAAGCCTATAGAGATGCCATTGCACGAAGCTGTGAAGTTGAAGCCTGGATTGCCTTGGAGACCCTAAGATGTTAGACCTGCCAGAGCCGTGGGATACCTGCCAAGGAGAGCTGCTAACAGGGAGTGGAACCAACCCAAGGGAAAGAAGTGTTTTACAGTCAACAAAGCTGAAAGGAGTTGGAGATCTGAAGAGTGTTTTGACAGTGGACACGGAGATGCCGAGTTTGGAGTTTAGCTCGCTGGTTTCCTGTCTTGCTTTGGTCCAGTATTTTCTCACTACGCTCCCTTCCCTGCATTTTGGAATGGTAATGTATATCCTGTGCCATTATATGTTGGAAGTATGTGATCTGCTTTTTCATTTTGATTTTACAGGGAATTACAGTTATGAGACTGTATGAATCTCAGAAGAGACTTTGACCTTTATACTTTTAAATAAGTTTGAAACTGTTATAGACGAAGGAGACTTTTGAAGTTGGATTGAATGCATTTTTGCATTTTGTATTATGATACGACTTTTTAACATGCAAATGCAAAAAGCCTTTATTACAAGCTTGAGCATGGGTTCTCTGTCTGTTCCAACACAGCGGTTGGATCAGGGAGAGCATTGAGCTCAGCTGTGGCAGGGTATAGGAGGTGTAAAACATGAGGGGGAGGGGAATTCTGGATTCAGATGGGGGTTGAACTCCTGATTGGGCAGGAGTGGGGTAACAGAAGTCTTGTGAAGCAGGGATTGTTACTGGCGTTGCTGTAAGGAAATAGGCAGCCAATATACAAGTTAGGTAAGCTATTCTTTTTATTAATTGATTTTTATGAGCTCATTATGATATGACTTTAAGCCTTTGGGGGCCAGAAAGTAGAATGTGGTGGTCTGAATGAAAATGGCCCCCAAAGGGAGTAGAGTGACACTGTAAGGAAGTGTGGCTTTGTGGGAGGAAGTGTGTCACTGTGGGGCAGACGTTATGGTCTCCTATGCTCAAGCTTTGCCCAGTGAGACAGACCACTTCCTGTTACCTGCAAGTCAAGATGTACAACACCCAGCTACTTCTCCAGCACCATGTCTGCCTGCATGCCACCACGTCACACTGTGATGATAATGGACTAAACCTCTGAAATGTAAACCACCCCAATTAAACGGTTTTCCTTTCTAAAAGTTTGTGTGGTCATGGTGTCTCTTCATAGCATTAGAAACCCTAACTAGGACATGTTCATATCCCTCCAGTTCCTGTTTTCTTCTTTCTTCTTTTTTTGTTTTGTTTTTTGTTTATTTTTGTTATTTTTTTAAGGCATGCTGGAGAGGTGGCTCAGTGTTCAAGGACAGTTCCTGTTCTTCTAGAGGATCAGAGTTCAGTTTCTAGCACCCACATTGGGCTGCTCACCAGTGTCTGTAGCTACAACTACAGGGGACCTAATGCCATTTTCTGGACTCCTTAGTAACTGCTCTTGCATGCACATACCCCACACAGACATACACATAGTTTAAAAAAAACATTAAACAACGAAAAGGATAGACTATGAAAACAAAGATCTTAAGTCTTCTTATCTTGTCTCAGGCACCCACTGGATGTCTGCAGGCCTATTGAAGAGTCAGTGTGGGCCCCATGTGGTGGCAGACACCTTTAATCCTAGCATTCTCAGAACAGAGGCTAGCTAGTCTCTATGAGTTTGAGGCCAGTCTGGCCTACATAAGGAGTTCCAGATTAGCTAGGGCAACATAGTGAGGCTTTGTCTTAAAAAGCAAAAAACGGGCTGGAGAGATGGCTCAGTGATTAAGAGCATTGCCTGCTCTTCCAAAGGTCCTGAGTTCAATTCCCAGCAACCACATGGTGGCTCACAACCATCTGTAATAAGGTCTGGTGCCCTCTTCTGGCCTGCAGGCATTCACACAGATAGACTATTGTATACATAACAAATAAATAAATATGTAAAAAAAGCAAAAAACAAGCTGGAGAGATGGCTCTGCTCCTCCAGAGGATCCAGGTTCGATTCCCAGCACCCATATGGCAGTTCACACCTGTCTGTAACTCCAGTTCCAGGGCTTCTCACACCTTCACACGGACATACATGCATGCAAAATACCGATGTACATAAAGGGAAAATAAATTGAAACAAATCCCAAAACAAGAAAAAAATCTCCCCCCCCCCCCACAAAAGCGGCCCTTAAGACATGAAAAGTAATTCAGGTAACCATTATCATAACACAATGCAAGGATGCTATTCACTGCCAAGCATGTTACTTACAAAATAATTGATCTTGCTAGGCATGGTGGCATAAGCCTCTTATCCCAGCACTCGGGAGGCAGAGGCAGGTGACTCTCTGTGAGTTCGAGGCCAGCCTGGTCTACAGAGTAAGTTCCAGGACAGCCAAGACTACAAGAGAAACCCTGTCTCAAACAACCAACAAAATAAAACAACGGCTCTTTAAGCCAGCTAAGAGCTAGTGAGTGTGGAAGGTGCATCTGAGTGTGTTTTTGGTAACACGACAGGAAAGGGGCTGGTTATGAAAGACTGTGATGCTGCCGTGACAGGCTGCCTAACATCTGGGTTGAGTCTGGATCCTTATAAAAGCAGTTCATGGATGAGGACCCTCCCCCATGCCCAGTAACAGAACTTGGGTGTTGTCTAGCTATGTAACACAGTCATACGTCAGGGTCTGGCTGTGGATCAAGGTCTGAACATCAGGAGTTGGGTACAGAGGAGGGTCAAGGCATGGATGTGTGTGTGTGTGCATGTGTGTGTGTGTGTGTGTGTCAGGGGTAGGACAGGGGCAGGCTTAAAGTTTAAACTATAGAAACTTCAGCAGTCCAGAAATGGCTAAGTACTTAGTAGGATAAGGACTATTTTTTTTTCAAATATTTATTTATTTGTTATGTATACAATATTCTATCTGTGTGTATGCCTACAGGCCAGAAGAGGGCACCAGACCTTATTACAGATGGTTGTGAGCCACCATGTGGTTGCTGGGAATTGAACTCAGGACCTTTGGAAGAGCAGGCAATACTCTTAATCACTGAGCCATCTCTCCAGCCCGTAAGGACTATTTTTAATAGGAAAATAAAAAAGAGAACCGAAAACCAACTAAAACAATGTAAACGTGCATTTAAAGATGAATTTCTCCACTGACCAGAGAACGATAATCATAACATTTCTTAGGCTAGGAGCTTATTTAATCTATGAACCAAATGGATTGTATCCCTGTGTACTGTGAACGGAAGGGATTCAAGCCCTCTGTCCCTGTGAGGATTAATGTAGGTGGCAGAGCAGGGGTGGAGGGCCAACGGTGGAATTGAAGACTGTCTACAGCAACACTATATGAAGGACTGAACCGAATAGACACAACTGAGCCTGGGGTTACCTCGGAGCTGCAAGAACTGGAGTGAGGTGATGGCCGCTACAGCCTCCGCATACCTGTGAAAAGCTGGTCTCCCTGTCTACGGCCGCAGCCTCTTCACCTGACTGCGGGCTAGGATGTATGAGAAACAGTTGCCAAGGCACTGCTGGCATAGATAATTTTCTTCCAGATTGCTGTGCCCTTTGAGGAAGCAAAAGCATGACTAACTTGAGAAAAGCTCGGGTGACTGAGGGGGTGGCGCAGTGAAGGGGGAGATGGGCGTTGGAATATGCAGTCTGGGGAGCCTGCGTGTCAGGAGTAGAGGAACTGAAGATGGGGCAGCTAGCCACTGTGGCTGGGCAGGCTGGATCCATGGAGAAGGACCAAGAAGACCAGGAAGAGCCGGTCATGTGGGAAGTGGTGAGGACTTGCTAACAGTCACCTTCCCCCATCATACCTAGCAGGGTCTCTCGGTGCATTTAAGTATCTGCATGTACCCCCACAAGGCTCAGAATATGGATCTGCGTTCCCTGTGCAGAACAGCACTTGAAATCTGGACAGATAGACAACACGAGGCTCGTCTGGCTCCAGCCCCAACTTCATGCAATGGAAGCGGGCGCTATAGGTATCCCATTTCGTGTATGGAAAAATAGAGGCGCAGCGTGGCAAAGTCACCTGTTGCTAAACGGTCAGAACAGAATTAGAATGTGGGTAGTCAGTCCCAGGAGCGGATGGTGGCAGTTTTGCTGGAGGGAGCTGAAAGAGGCCCAGGTGCGTGAGGCAGGTGGGGTTGGTAAAAGGAAGCATGCAGGAATTCCTCTCCACGGTTATTCCAAGTTGCACCAACTACTGCCCCCAGTCATTCCTCTCGCAGTCCTAGGGTACGTCAGAGCGGGCTGAAAGAACTCGTGGGCGCCACCCCATGGGCCACAACAGGTCCTGCAGGCAGGCAGGCAGAACCTTCAATCAACCCTCCGTCCCCCCTCCCCCCCGAAAGGGTACTAGCTAGCTCCCTGCATCCCGTGCCCCCAAACGGGGGGGGGGGGGACGACGCGTGGAGCTCAGGCTGACCTTGAGCTCTTTATTAGCTTAAACTGACCTTGAATTCCTGACCCTTTTGCTTCTGTCTCCCAAGTGCTGGAACTGCAGGTGTGGGCCACCAAACCAGGTTCTTTTTATTCTTTTGAGACAGGCTCTCAGTGTATAGACCAGTCTGGCCTTGAACTCACACAACTCCACCTGCCTCTGTCTCTTAAGTGGTGCGCCACAACACCAGGCAAGCCTGGCTCTGTTTGTAAAAAAATATTTCCTAGTTTTTTTTTTTTTTTTTTTTTTTTTTTTAAGTGCTGGAAACCAGTTGTGGGCTAACGCCCGGCCAGGTGCACAGCTGGTTTCTCCTGACTACGATGAAAAGTGATGAACATCTGTGTCTCCTAAAGGAGAAAAGGCAGATGTGATTGCAAGGACAGAGCAGAGGCAGGGTGCATTCTGGGCAAACATAAGACTGGACTGACCATGCTGAGAAGCCGCCTCGTGCAGTCCAGGGAAGATCCCGCAAGCCCACGGTGCCCAGCTGTCGGGGTCTGTTAAAGCCTGTCTCTCCTGGAGTGAGGATTGTCTGGAGACCCGTGGGAAAAGCCGGTGGGCTCTCCCTGCTGGCATCCCATCTCGGGAAAACAGCACAGGGCTTGTGGTCCTGAAGTCCCTCCGTGTCTCTCTCTGGCTTCGTGTCTGGGACATTGCTTGTCTGTTTGTCTTTTTCTATGTCTCTGTTTCTGTCTCCACCTATCCTTCCTGCCTCTGAGTGACTTTCCTCTTCCTTATACTTTTTTGTAGACTCCAGGTTTATGGTGCTTGCCTTTATTTGTTTGTTTTTCTGACTCCAGAGGCCCTGATCCTCTAAGCTAGTTCTAGCAACACTATCTCTGCCCGCACACAGCTCATGTACCACGCTGGAGATGAATGCTGGCTGGGCTGCCGTTTATGGGGCTGGGCCAGGTCTCTGAGGAAAGCGGTTCCACCTCTGGTGACCAGAAGGGGGCAGTTAAGGACAGACTCAGCACCCTCCCTCGCTTCTGCTGGGAGCTCACAGCTGAAACAATCATTTCCAGGTCAGGAGGCGTGAAGTCAGTATTTACGAATCTGTGCAGGCCTGCAGGAGATAAGATATCACCTTCTCATTTCCCTGCCCCTCGCCTGAGAATTGAACGTCTTTAACTGAAATTTTGTCTAAAGTCAGGACTAGCCTGTTGTTTTGTTTTGAGACAGGGTCTCTTCATGTTACTCCGGAGGGCCTGGATCCCATTATGTAACTCAGGTTGGCCTCAGAGTCAATCATGGCAATCCTCCTGCCTCAGCCTCCTGAGTGCTGGGGTTACAGGTATGTTTCATTACTCGAGCCTTAGATTCCCACTTCTCATGCTGTTGGGAAGGTTTATAGAGTTAATGGTACAGCAGCTAGGAAGGCTCTTAGGCCTCGGTTTCCTTTACTCTGTTAAAATAACCTTAGGAGAAATTCCTGTACAGGCTCTCGCCAGCACCTGGTACAGAGAGCTCCGTGTACCTTCCACACTGTTGCTATGGTATCCTTGCATTTTCCATCCACTTGCTCCTTTGGCTGGTGGTGTCCTTTGCCTGGAAGTAGAGAGAGGGGAAGAGACTGAGCCTGGAGTGGGCTTTTGAAACCTCAAAGCTCATCCCAGTCACATTGCCTTCAATGAGGTCACAGCTCCTAATGCCTTCCAAACAGTCCGCTAACTGGGACTGCTGCATTCAAATATCTTATGAGGACCATATTCATTCAAATCCTGGACTTTCTACATATTCATTCAAATCCTGGACTTTCTACATGTTAGGCAAATTTTTTTTTCTCTTTTAAATCAACTGAGCTACATCCCTAAGCCCCTATTAAGTCCTTTTTATAATTTTATTTATTCTTTGACAATTTTATAGCCAGTAAGATGGATCTGTGCTTTAATGCCTTGACTCTAAGTCTGAGGACCAGAGTTCAATCCCCAGGACCCCACACGGCTGAAGGAAAGACCTGACCCTTGCAAGCTATTCTCTGACTACCCCACATGCCTACTACAAATGTAATAGAAACTTTTAAAAGAACATTTCATAGATGTACATAATGCATCTTAATCATATCCATCCCCACTTCCTCTTTCCACTCCCAGTTTATCTCCCTTCTAGCTCTCCCATCCTCTCTTTTTTCTTTTCTAACCCTCCGATGAAGCATTTACTTATATTGTTCTATTATTAAATAAAACTTAGGAGTCAGATATTAGGTTAAAAACCTAATTGATCAGAGATGCAGCAAAGAACCGACTAGTGACCTCTTCTCTCTCCTTCTCCTGATCCAAAAGGCTTTCGAATCTTTCTAAGCCCCTCCCTACTACTTCCTGTGTTTCTCTATATGTATCCTGGGTCCCCTAAAACCTCTATGGCTAATTCTGGTCAGCTAGTGGCTAACTCTGCCCTCTGGCTCAAAGTAAACTTCGTTGTCAGTTTGGAGTGTCAGTGTGAACAAATAGCTCGCAACACACTGAGTCTAAGTAGGGTGACGTTCCTGGTGGGCCACACACCCAGAAGGATATGAGCAGCCCAAATTGTATTTAATGGATTAAAGAACCAAACCCAGAAACCAGAGGACGAAAAGTTGGGTGAATGGCGAGGTGGGGTGTGGATCTGGGAAGTGGGGGGGGAGTGAGAAAAATCCAAACACACTATTCAGAGTCTCCAGAGAGCTAGTAATCTTAAAAGGAAGAAAACGGTTCCTTACAATACGATTGAAACTCCTAGCAGACAGTTTTAGGCTTCCAGGCAGGAGAGCCTCTGGAACCCTGTGACATCATGCTGAGAACTGCGCAGGGCTGCGCTCTGAGCCCAGTAAGTGCCTGGTGCGCTGCTTCCATCCCGCAAGGCTGTTCTAGGCCTTTCTGTGTGCCCTGATGCATGACCTAGACTAGTGGTTCTCAACCTTCCGAATGCCGAGACCCTTTAATACAGTTCCTCATGTCATGGTGACCCAACCATAAAATGATTTCATTGCTGCTTCATAACTGTAATGTTGTTACTGTTATGAGTCATAATGTAAATATCTCGTATGCAGGATAGCTGATATGTGATTGCCGTGAAAGGGACATTCATTCCCCAAAGGGGCTGTGACCCACAGGTTGAGAACCAGTGGTCTGGCTTCTAGGTCAGCCTCTGGGCCAAGACAGTCAATGTTGTCTGTCATCCTGAGGTGTTTACGATTACTTGCTTATTTTATTTATTTATTTAATTTTTTTCCTTTTTGGCTTTTTGAGACAGTGTTTCTCTGTGTAACTTTGACTGTTCTGGAACTCGCTGGCCTCAAACTCACAGAGATCCATCTGCCTCTGCTTCCCTAATGCTGGGATTAAGAGCATGAGCTACCATGCCCAGCAAGATTCTTTTATTTAAAATAGAAAATCTTGCTTTGTTTAAAAAACAAAACAAAACAAAAAACCAAACTTTTTTCTCTCATCTGTGTGTGCTTCAATCATTAACTGCCCCAGAAAGAACTTTTTTTTTTTATTGAGAAAAGGAAAAAAAAAGTTTCCGCCTCCTCCCAGCCTCCCCCAGAAAGAACTTTGTAGAAGGAAATCCTCGGCCTTCTGAGTAACTGGGAGTGTACAACCCACTCACCCCCTTTTCATATTTTGTATTTGTAGACTGTATCTTTGGGATATAGGAGCTCAGGAGTAGCCAGTAGAGGGTACATTCCGGGCAGGCAGGTGTTTGAAGTGCTTGTCTTTGCTCTCTACGGCCTCTTTCTGTCCCCACACCAGAGGCTTTAGTCTGGTTCCTCTCTCAGTCCCACTCCTGCCCAGTACCAAGAGGCTCTCTGGAGCCTGGGAAGGCCCTCAGGGTCTTCCAGATGTCTTGTTCCTGTGGCGTGGCAAGCACCTGGCCAGCCACAGCTGTGCAGCTTTGCCACAGGAAGCCTCCTTGCTCAGAGAGGACTATACAGATTCTCTGGGAAAAATTGAGGCCTGAGGAGCTGGGATTATGCAAAACAGGGCTGAATGTTACCAACCACCCTCAGCCCTTGCTTGAGAGATTGGGCAAAAGAATGAGGCCTTAAGATTATATATATTCTGGTTTGCTGTTATTTTAACATAGAATATCCATGAACGAAAGCAACTTTGGCTGTGCTGGCAGCCTTTTCAGCCAGTGCTGCTAACTGTGTGATTGTTAGGGGAGAGGCTTCCATCAGGCTTGGGGTGAGGGATCTTTCCCCTTCCTGTGTCCTAATTATTTTCCTGTTTCTGACGCAGTCACTCAGGACAGCCACCTGACCTCACAGCTTCCGGCTTTTCAGCCATCCCTACCTTCCCCATCTTGGCTGGAGGCAATATTTTCTGGTCTTCGTTCTTTCTCCATGGGACTCCCTGAACCTCACCTTCTCCATCTTGAAAACAGCAGCCTGGGACCAGCCCTTGAACCTCTCTTTCTAATCTTTTTATCTTCCTGAAATGAAGTTATGGAGGCCAAGGATTTAAATTCTGTCTATGCAGACTCTCTAACCCCCAGCCTTCAGTCCATTATTGTGAACACAGGGCTCAAGTAGCTAACTACCTCATGTCACCTGGCTTGGTGGCTTGCAGCCGTCTGAAATTAAACACGTTCAAAGTAAGTGAGGAGCACACCTCAAGGACAGTGCTACATGGCCAGCATCCCCAGTTCAGATTCTCCCAAAGGCCCAGTCTAAACCACTGTTTTTCCCCTTTGATCTAGTATCCACCCCTCCTCTCTCTCTCTCTCTGTCTCTGTCTCTCTCTCTCTTTCACACACACACACACATACACACACACGTGCTTGTGCACATGCATGCCACCTTCCCTGTCCCTCCTCTGTTCTTAGGATCTCACCTGAACCTACTGGAGATCCTGAGAAGGGATTCTCCTTTGACTCTATGGGTCTTAGTGGACTCTGCACATTTTAAAGCAACCTGAGTACATCACTGTGACCTAGATCCCTGTCTCTACACAATCCCTCCTACACTCCCTGTCTGTCACATACCCACCCCATTTTACATCCTTCCCTGTTCTGGCTGCAGTGGTCCTTATTCTAATGTGACAAGTTCATTCTTGCTTCAGAACCCTTATCCTCTCTGGCTGTCCCGACACAGACACTTCACAGGAAGAGATCCTTCCCAGTGCTATGCAAGTGATACAGGTTCACCTTGCGGTGATGGCAGAAAGACTGCTGCCAATGTTTCGCTCTCTCATAGCTGTGGCGGTATCATGGTGAAGGGTGTGTGTTTCCTACCCTCTTGACTTAGAGCATGACAGGTAGCTTACTTTGGCTTCAGGAGCATACTGAGTCAGTTTCCCCATCATCAAAAAGTGGCCCTTGATGAGGTCATTACCATTATTGGTCATAAGCCACCTTTTAGGATGACTTTTGCCGTGATCCAGCCACAGTGGGTTTGTATGTTCCAGGATACTTTCAATAGATGGTGCCCAACGTGGGACCTTTGACAGATGCCACCCAATGTGTGGCTTTCAACGTTATCTCAGGTGACCTCCAGGAACTGCCTGAGATGGACAGTGGTCACTAGAGTTCCAAAGGGCAGTTGTCTTCAAGGTCACCAATAGTAAGTGCACATGAGGGGCCACACCTTGGGGTCAGTCACAGTATTGTGCATGCCCTGAGCTTTTTGTTTGTTGAAAATTTGCAGCAAGATGTGCATGGTGACTTATGATCTCAGGACTCAGAGAGCTGAGGCAGAAGATTTCTGTGAGTTTGAGTCGTCTAAACTACACAGTGAGGGCAGACCATTCAGGATTACATAGCAAGGTTCTGTCTTTCTCATCTCCCCCCAAATAAAAAATATAAAAATAAAAGTTCACAAATCAGAGGGAAGGTCTCTAGCCTTTGTTCTGTAGATGGGCAAAATGGGACAGCATAGAAATCAGTCGGTTTGTGGCTAACATAGGCTCCATATATTATATCTACATCCTGGATTCATATGGCTTTTAGAACCATCTCACTGATTTTTAGCCTAGCTTTCAAATTTCTCCTATCTCTTTTCTTGTTCTGGGCAAAGGAGCAGGGGTTGCTTTTACAAATTAGTTTTATTTTTAATTATTTGTATGTTTGTTTGTACACCTGAGTGCAGGTGCCCCCAAAGGCCAGAAGAGGGCATCAGATACCCTGGGACTGGAGTTACAGGTCATTGTGAGCCACTTGATACAGGTGCTGCAAGCTGCACTTGGGTATCAGGAAGTAGCAAGGTCTCTTAAGTGCTGAGCCATCCCTTCAGCAGGGACTCTAAGAAAAATGTACATTTTTTTCCCTTGGTGGATGGGGAGGATCAGACCTGAGAAAGAGATGTACCTGAGTATCTGGTCTCCTGTCCATCGCCCCAGACATAGCATCTGTGGGGGAAGGGACTCAGGTAGCAGGCACATATGCTTGGCTGTAACCAATCTGCTCCACCAGAGCCACGTTGCTGCTGGTGGTGTTTGTAAATTGGTGTGAGGGCACACTGCCGGAAGACCTGTGATGTTCACTTTAGCTGCAGTGAGAGCAGTATGCTACCAGTGCACAGTGTAACTACCTGCTCACCTGCATGGATTCCCAGCCTTGGCACCCGTGCCTCTGCAGTAGTGGCATGGCATTTTGAGGTCTCTGTTGTGTAGTCACTGTCCTAGGAGTCCTACTGGTCTCTCTGGATCAGTCTTGAAGGTCATGTTATCTGGTTTGAAGAATCCTGTGCCCATGACTAGACAGATGTTTCTGTAGTTAAGAGCACTTGTTCTTGCAGAGGACTTGAGTTTAAGTTTCCAACAGCCCCATGGTGACTCACAACTATCCATAACTCTAGTTCCAGGGGATCTGATGTCCTTTTCTGACCTCTGCAAGTATCAGGTACACATATGGTACACATATATACATGCAGGTAACACACACACATCTATATGTCTGTCTGTCTATCTATCTATCTATCTATCTATCTATCTATCTATCTATCTATCTATCTCTATTATCTATCTATCTATCTATCTATCTATCTATCTATCTATCTATCTATCTATCCATTATCTATCCACCTACCTATCATCTATCCTTATCTATATATCATCTATCCATTATCTCTCTCTCTCTCTCTCTCTCTCTATCTATCTATCTATCAATCATCTATCTATCTATCATCTATCTACCCATGCTATCATCAGTTGGTTGCTTGCTTGCTTCAGGGGTCTTGATTTATATGCCCACGCTGGCCTCCAACTTTCCTGGGATCAGAATGGTCCTTCTTCCCCAGCCTCCCAGGTAGTTTGCATTGCAGGCACTTGCCACCACACACAGCCTACCATCTGTTTCCTACAGCATCATTTGCTGAGTACCCCGACCAGTCTTTCTCACTCTGGCCCTGGGATGACCATTTGTTAGAGATATAATTTTTGGCTTGTAGCTTAGAGTGGGACTTCAGCCAGAGGCATAATTCGGTGGTAGAGCATCTGGCATGCTTGAAGTCTGGGTTCCATCTACAGTACCAGGAAGAAAATGATGAAAGGGTCTTTTGGCAAATGTGGCATGACTGAGTGGCCTGGTTAAAAGCCTGTAGGAACCAGCCACTGAAGAAGGGACAAGCCGTAATCCCTTCTGGGGTTTGATACAGAACTGTTTCATAATGACGTCCTCAGGGAGCAAAGCTGCAAGGACACTGACACAGCCTGGGGTATTTTATTAATACCCCGTTCTATTAATACTCTGTACATTTTCCATATACAGAGTTAACCTTTGGACCTCATTTCCACGTTTTGGAGCATTCTTCTAGCCTGCAGGCTGGATAAACAGGTCAGCAGGGCAGCTCTCTCATATTAAGTAGACCAAAACTGTGGACCTAATTAAGTGCAAACAGTACCATGTGACTATTATTTCTAGGGCTTCGTTTGTATGGGAATGCCATACCATGGTGGCAAAGAGAAGGACAAATCTCTGGGGACCTCTGACTGTCCAGGAGCATCAAAATGGCTTAGCATAGTGGTTCTCAGCCTTCCTAATGCTGTGACCCTTTAGTACAGTTTCTCATACTATGGTAACCCCAACTGTAAAATTATTTTTGTTATTACTTTAGAACAGTACTTTTACTATTGTTATGAATTGTAATGTAAATATCTGTGTTTTCAAATGGTCTTAGATGATCCCTGTGAAAAGGTCGTTTGATCCCCAAAGGAGTTGCGATCCACTGGTTGAGAAACACTGGCTCAGAGTATGGTTCCCCCTCCCTCATCTTTAGTGTCTGGTCATAAAGAAGACATGAAAGTGTTGGCATAGACTGTACTGGTGACTGACATAAGCTGCTGAGAAGATGGTTAGAGAGACTAGTGAAGGACTTGCAGAGTCATCCAGTGTCTTCAAGGATACCACACAGATGCCGGAGCACAGCAAAGGTGAGGAAAGACGTGATTATAAGCAAGGATGAGCACTGAGTTTAGGAGCAGGTCAATCTCTGCTCATCTTCAAGGTGGTAGGTGGGCTTGTTCCACCGGAGCGTGGATTTAGGTATGCAAGTTACCTAAATCAAGTAAGGGTGTGTCCTGCCTCATGTTGAACATTTACTTATTAAAGCTTTTTGTGTCTTTCCTTCCTTAATAATTTATTAGCCAGGCCTGATGATGTACACTTGTAACCCCAGTTATGCAGGAGGCTGAGGCAGGAGGATTGAAACTTCAAGGCCTGTAGACTCCTGAGTGAGTTCAAGGCCTGCCTGGGCAACTTAGCAGGATTATCTCCAAATGAAAAGTAGAAAAGTGCTAAGAGCAGCTAGATATGGTGGCACACGCCTTTAATCCCAGTACTCGGAGGCAGAGGCAGGAGGATTTCTGTGAGTTCAAGGCTAGTCTGGCCTATAGAATGAGTTCCAGGACAGCCAGGACTACACAGACCTTGTCTCAAAAAAAAAAAAATGCTGGGAATTTAAGTCAGTGCTAGCCTTGTTCACCTTGTGCAAGGGCCCTTGTAACAATGAGGGCCAGCTCGCTGGGGTTTCTGCCCTGCCCAGTTTCCTACAGCTGGAAATCCCCAAAGAAATCACACAGAGAGTCTGCATTAGGTTATAAACTGATTGGCCCATTAGCTCAGTCTTCTTATTAGCTCTTGTAGCTTATATTAACCCATTGTTCTTATCTACGTTAGCCACATGGCTCGTTACCTTTCAGCCGGGCAGGTTACATCTTGTTTCTTGGTGGTCTGGGCTGGAATGGGAGGAATGGGGATTCTCCTGTTCTCATCGCCCCACCTCTATTTCCTGTCTGGTTGACCCGCCTCTACTTCCTGCCTGGCCAATCAGTGTTTTATTAAAATACATGATTGACAGAATACAGAAAATTCTCCCACACCATGCCCTGGGTCCCTAGTCACTCTTTCACACACACACACACACACACACACACACACACACACACACACACACGTTATCTTTTGTAATTTTGGGGATGATACCCAATTATTTCGTTCCTATATATATAGTATCTTGTAATTTTTTTATTTTAAATTATTTTTTATTATTTGGGAATCTCACAGTCTTCCCATGCCTGCCCCCCCCACTCCCCAACAAAAGGAAAAAAAGATCAAGTTTGTTTGTGTTGTTCATATTCAGTGGAGCATGGTCAAATTAATAGTGGCCAGACCCCAAGGGAGAATGAGTACTTCATCTACATCAGCAGCCATCAGCTGAGGAGCGCCCTGCTGTGGCTGGAATGGGATGGGACTAGCTCTCCTGTAAGGGGTGTACCAACTCTCACACATCCATGGCAGGTGCCACTGTGGGCAGAGCCAGGTTTCACTTGAGGTGCAGGCCCTCAGGCCCTCTGACATTAGCTTGGCTTCAAGCCATAGTCCTGACCATTGGCATCCACGTGGACTTTGGTGGTAACACGGGCTGCAGACATCAACACGGCCATTGGCTGTATAGGGACCCTTGACCCACTCATGAACTCTGACATAGCCTCAGGGGTTACAGATGTTACAACAGCAAGGCTCCTGAGGCAGCAAAGCCTGAGCACATCACCCAGGCATTGGCAGTGGCACAGTCTGCATACATCCACACGGCTCCATCACAGCCTGGAACAATAGACAGCCTGGACCACCAACACCAACATGGCCTCCGGTGGCATGGCAGACCATAGTGTTCCTCTGCGGAGGTCCAGAAGAGAATCTTTCCTCCTCTCAGGCCCCCGTCCTCTGTCATTGCCCAGAGTCAGGAGGATCCTGCAGTCAGTGGCAGGTTCAGGGGCTGAGTCTGCATCAGCTCCAGACTGTTGTATGTCATCCCATGAGTAATGACAACACGTGGACCTCAGCCTTCTCTCTCACCTATGACAGCCATCATGTCTCCAGTTCTGCCTCTCTCCCTGGCACATGTACTGCTCTGTCTTTCTATCTTCCCTACCTCTCCGTCACATGTTTGTTCTGTGCAGTGATGCTGGCCCTGCCCTGGGCTGTGAGGCCAGGGTGGAGCTTGGGTGTCTTCCATGGCCCAATATCTTAACATTTTAAATTGAAAAACAAATGACTACATACAAAACCTGAATCCCTGAACAGTGGTGGTGCACGCCTTTAATCCCAGCACTCGGGAGGCAGAGACAAGCAGATCTCTGTGAGTTTGAGGCCAGTCTGGTCTACAGAGTTCCAGGACAGGCTCCAAAGCCATAGAGAAACCCTGTCTTGAAAAACAAAACAAACAAACAAAAATCTTGAACCACAGCAAAATCTATATTCCTTATTTTGAGATAGGGTGTCCAGGTAGCTCAGGCTGACCTTAAATTCCATGTAGCCAAAAATAACCTTGAACTTCTAATCCTTCTGTCTCCACTGCGGAGAATGAGGATTGGGATCACAAGTGTGTGTTACTATGCCTGGTTTGTATGGTACTACCGACCAAACCCAAGGCTTGTGCATGCTGGCAAACATTCTACCAACCAATCTATGCATCTTGCCCAACAAGACCTACACAAGTCAACCACATGCCCCCAGCTCATGCCTCTAACACAGTTGTCCATGAAAACTTTGTTCTGGGAGTTTTCCCCTCACGGATGAGTCAGGGGAAAGGAACAGTGAAGGATGTTTGTGTATACTGCCTGCCCAAGAAGAAAAGAAGAGGACAAATGAGTCAGAGCACTATTGTAGGTGTTGCCATGGGGAATCATAATAAGCAGGGCCCATGGAGCTGTCGCTGCTACAAACCAGAGGTATGGAGAGGCAAGAATAAGGGAAAATGGTTGGGATGGAGTCCTGCCTATCTGAGCTCAGAGATGGGAGACAGTTTCCCTGGGGTTGGACATGAGGAAAGGAGTCAGTTTCTATGACCAAGCCTTGGGGAAGCATTTAGCTCCTCGATCCTTGTAATGTATAAATCTGTGCCATGAAATGTGTAGCACAAGCCGCTTTCCTCACTGTAACCCGGTGTCTGAGCCCTCTGGAAAGATTCCCAGCAAGAGGGCCAAAGCTACCAGTGTAGGAACACCCTGCGTTGGATGGCCCTTCCTTCAATGGAGTCCCTTCTTTTCAACAGACTCCTCTAGCTCTGTTTTCTGTGGGATCTGTAAGTGCCCTGAATTTCTAACTAACCTGAACTCTTTAATTCTCCAACCCATCATTTCACTGGGCACTATGGCCTTGGTCTCTAGGTATATTCCATCCTTGATCTTGGGGACTCCTCAGTCCAAAGAACCCTAACCATCTTGCCCAGGACCTGGCCCACATTTACGGCTCCATCCTTGTTTCTGAATCATTGGATCTGGACCTAGAAAGACTACTGGGGAATCTTGCATGATACCACTACACCAGCGGCGCTGTTTAGAAAGACTACTGGGGATGGGATGTGGGAGCCTGGAAATGATGGAGAACAACAGATGAGGAGGACCTCGTGTTCTGGTCTTGGCTTCCGGGGGTGGGGCTAGAGACACAGCAGGAGGAATGGCAGTTCCCGTCCACTGTGTGGTTGGCCCTTTCTACCTTTTTTTCCTTCCTCCCTTCCATTCTTCCTCCCTCCTTCCCTTCCACATCCCTACCTCCCACTCTTCTTCCCTTCTTTTCTTCCTTCCTCCCTCCCTTTCTTCCTCCCTCCTTGTGTAATACTGGAGATTGAATCTAGAGCCTTAGGTATGAAAGTGCTTTACCAATGAACTTCAGTTTTTCTTTTGAAAGAAAATGGGACTTGTTGTTATTCAGCTGGTCTTGAACTCCTGGGCTCAAGTGACCCTCTTGCTTTAGCTTCCAAGAAGTAGAGATCTAGATGTGAACTACTGCAGAGATGGCTTCTTTGGACATTTCTGAGTGGCTCTTCTACTGCCAGGGCCTCTCCCATGTCAGTTCTTGCAGTAAAGAGGGTCCCCGTGAAGCGTTAGGTTCCTGGGTTAGTGTCAGATGGGTGTCTTTAGATTGAGGGATGCCCACTTCTAGCTTAACTTGTGAAGGAGTTCTGTCTAGGAAGTGCAGAGCCAGTCCTCCAGCCGTGGGTCCAGCCAACCACAGAGAGAAGAGCATTTTTGAGAAAGGTTCCTCTGCACCAAACATGACAGACATTTTTGGTCTATTTCACAAATAACAGAGAGTATCATCTAAATAGCATTTTCATTGTTAAGGTATTACAAATCACCAGAAGACTTTTTTAAAATGGCTTTCTCAGTGTAGCCTTGACTTTCCTGGAACTCACTCTGTAGACCAGGCTGGCCCAGGCTGGCCTCGAAGTCACAGAGATACACCTACCTCTGCCTCCTGAGTGCTGGGATTAAAGGTGTGCGCCACACTGCCCAACACCAGAAGACTCTTAAGACTCTGGAGGATATATGTCACTTTATGAGCCCCGAGTACATACGCATTTTGGTAGCTCTGGGGAGTCTTGGAACCAGTCTCTTCAGACATTAAGGAATGGCTCCTGGGGGAAAGGAGCTTTAGCACCAATTTCTGGCACAGAGCTCCCAATCCTGAGTAAGAATGTTCTTCATATTTCATAATAAGTGCTTATTTTTTGTCATTCTTGTATGTGTGCACATGTGCATACATGCATATGTGCATGCATGCTGTGGCATACGTGTAGAGGTCAGAAGGCAGTTTTTGAGAGATGGTCTTCATTGTCCACCTTTTCCAGTGTTGTTCAGTATACCCCAGGCTGGACCATGGGCTTCTACCTCCTACCTAACCATAGCAAGGCTGGAGTTACCATAGCAATGCTGGAGTTACTGCATCTGGCTTTTTTTTTTTTTTTTTAAGGACCTCACTATGTAGTCCTGGCTAGCCTGAAATTCAGCATGTAATCTAGACTGACCTTGAATTCAGAGAGCCATCTGTCTCTACTTTCTGAGTGCCAAGATCAAAGGCATGTGTCACTATCTGATCTGCATCTGGCTTTTACCATGGGTTCCAGAGATAACACTCAGGTCACCAGGCTTGCATAGCAAGCACTTTTTACCCACAGAGCTATTCCTGGTTCCATAACAAGCTCCTT
The DNA here is from genome assembly GCF_014885135.2 of Alexandromys fortis. Classification (NCBI taxonomy): domain Eukaryota; kingdom Metazoa; phylum Chordata; class Mammalia; order Rodentia; family Cricetidae; genus Alexandromys; species Alexandromys fortis. Next base: position 7,687,977 of record NW_026067943.1, read on the forward strand.
TGACCATACCTGTGTGTGCTGAGGTGACTCTTTGGGGATGATGGGACTTATCACCAGAGGACCAACCATCTTATCTGAAGACAGGAACTTTCAGCTTCCCTACCCCATCTTAGGGAGGGAAAGAGTTTGTGTCAGTCACCAATGACCCATAATTCATCCAGACTGACTGCCTCAGCCGGTGTTCTGTTGCTGTGAAGAGACACCATGACCATAGCGACTCTTGTAACAGAAAGCATTTAACTGGGGCTGATGTACAGTTTCAGAGGCTTAGGCCACTGTCATTATGGTAGCACGTGGACAGACGTGGTCTAAAGAAGTCATTGAGAGCTCTGCATCCAGATCCACAGGCAGCAGAAAGAGAGACACTCTGGATTTAGAGAGAAACCCTAAAGGCCACCCCCAGTGGGAAACTTTTTCCTAAAAGGCCAAAGTTTCTAATCCTTTCAATTAGTCTTGCTCCCTGGATGAGCCTGTGGAGGCTGTTCTTACTCAAACCATCACACTTACCTACCTAATGTAACTTCCAGAAAAATCCCTAAGCTGTGTTTCTGGGGAGCCCTGGGTTGGTGAATACATGGAGATTCTAGAAGAGGGGTGCACTCAGGGACACCCACGGTATTTGTATGGATGCCTTCCTGGATCTATCCATATCACAGCACATTTTCACTGCCTCAATGGTCTGTGTTCTGCCTGTTTGTCCCCCACTTCTCCCCAGCCTCTGACAATTGCTTGTCTTTTTTCTGTTTCCAGATTTTTGCCTTTTCTAGAATGCTGTGTACTTGGAATAATAAGCAGCCTTTTAGATCAGTGTCTTTCTGTTAGTAAACCCACCTAAGTTTCCCCCATGACTGTCTGTCTATCTGTTTCTCTCCTTTTTGAGACAAGGCCTCACCATCTAGTCCTGGAACTCACTATGTAAGCGAGGCTGACTTCAAACTCTTGGAGAGTCACCTGCCTTTGTTTCTAGGTTTAAAGACATGGCCACCAAGTCTTAAAAAACAAAAACAAAAACAAAAACATTTCATTCATGAAAGCTAGGAAAGTAACCTTCAGGCAAGTGGAAATGTCTGCTTGTGACCCCCTCCCCTGTTCTGTGTACAAGAATGAGACAGGTGTACATTCGTGACAGCTCGTGTGGGGTCACGAGCTGATAGGCTCACAATGGAAAGATTAATAATTGTGTGTCTTCGTGGCCAGTTTACAGGAGGAAGAGATCAAAGTCATGCCCCTCGCTAACAAAGCCCAGAAGTTCACAACAGCCAAGGGAAATGGATTTTCTGTTTCTGGAGTCCTTTTAAAAGTTTGTTTGGTTAATGAAAAATTCAAGGACCAGTGCACTATCTCAGTGACTGTTCCCAGTCTCCGGTTTAGAAGAGGCAAACCATCACTGGGAACAGATTTCCAGGCTGAGTAGAACATAACAAAGATAGCCAATTGCTTAGTTCAGATCTGACACCTGCCAAGATTCCCGTTCTGGCAAACTCAGATGCTCAAATGCCACACACTCCACCAGCTTTGTCTCTGCTAGGGCCTAAGGGCTGCGTGAGAAGTGAGAGTGCCCTTAATATATCAGACATCTGTACTGGGCAGCAGACAAAGCAGCCCCCATGGTCGATGGGCCCGGGTACAAGAGAAGCCAGGTTTCCAACAGGCCAATTTGTAACCAAGCAGCGTTGCTTGCATGCTTAGGGTTAAACTGTGAGGGCGGAATGTGTAAATGCTCAAGACTTCAGTAAGAATGAGCTTCCCATAAAAAGGAAAAGATGAAGTTGGACCCGGAAAAGACTGTTTTAGGGCTGGAGGGATGGCTCAGGGTTAAGAGAACTTGTTGCTCTTGCAGAGGACCTGGGTTCTACCACCCACATGATGGCTCACAGCTGCCTGCAGCTCCACTCCCAGGGAGAGCTGATGTCCTCTTCTGACCACCACAGGCACCAGGCATTCTTGTACACTTACATGCATGCAGGCAGAACACTCATTCAGTAAGATAAAATAAATAAATCTAAAAAAAATGTGTTTGTTTTGTTTTTAAGTGAAGACATAATAGAAAGGTAGGAGGAGGAGGAGGGCGGTTTCCTTGTGGGTTCTGTCCTGTGACACTCCAAGACCAGAGGGGTCTTTCTCTCTCCTCCCTCACCCCTCCCTCCCTCCCTCCCTCCCTCCCTCCCCCTCTCCCTCCCTCCCTCCCTCCCTTCCTCCCTTCCTCCTTTCCTTTCCAAAATCAGAAGTAAACAGGAAGATGCTCAGATCGCCTGGGAGAAAACTGGAATACTGAAAGGGAAGCAGGCCCCGAAGAGGCTTACAGGAGCGCAGATGAGATTAAAACACCTTCCTGGGAATTTAGGAATAGGACAAAATTGCTATTTATGAGAAGAAGAAAGCATCTCCGACAACGACAATAAAATGACAGGATGGCTTGTTGCTTGTCTAGCATGTGTGGGACCATGAGTTCAATACCCCCAGCCCCCCCCCCCCCACAGTAGGGGAGAAAGGGAAAGAACAGGCAATGCTACCAATATTCCCTACAGCATGGACAGTCCATGACACTAAGCCTGAAGTGTTGTCTGTGTATCAAACACTCAACAGAGAAAATCCGAAGAGCCAGAAAACAAATGGATGGGTTTCTCAAGACAGGGTGGAAGTGAGGGAAGGAAAATGAGGTAATGGACAGGTTCTAAAGCTCGGCTGTGGCGTTGGTGGCTCAACTCTATAAATTAGCCAAACGTCTTTAACTTTACCCCCAGAATGGGTGGACTGTGTGGAGAAGGGAGGTACAGACATCTCCTCGCCCCCGGGATGTCTGGCACTGGTGAAGATGATGCAGCAGAGGCAGGTGTGGCTCTGTGGAAGGCTGTGTGGTGGCAGGTTGGTGGGTTCGGCAAGCTGGGCCTGTCCTGGGTTCCACTGCCCCTTGTCAGGCCTTTAGGAGGCTCTTCATTTTCAGAGCTGGAGATGAGACCCCTTTATCAGCCTTCACAACAGATGCAGCATCCTTAGCCGAGCCCTGCCCAGCCTGGCCTCAGGCTGCCCTGAGGCTGCCGGGATCCACAGGAGCCAGCTCTAGTGGCCACATTTCGAAAGCAAAAAGAGAAGCAGCTCATCCATCATAGGGTTTCACTAATCCTGGTGTACCCCAACTATCACCATGACATGAAGCTAGCAAGACAAATCTTTTGTGGCATTCAGGCTCAAAATTGGGGCCTTTTGCATGCCACTCAAGTGCTCTACCACTGAGCCACATCCCCAACCCCTTCAGTATAGCAATTATTTGATCAAACGATTAATGTGTTTATTAGAAAAGGGATGTCCTATATTGGTTTACACAATTCCTGTGGAATAGTCCAACAATGGTTGGTTGCTGCTGTGGGATGATGCTCTTGTACACTGTAAAGATTTGTAACTTGTATTGGTTTAATAAAACACTGTTTGGCCAGTAGCCAGGCAGAAAGTATAGGTGGAGCAACCAGACTAGGAGAATTCTGGGACGAGGAAAGACTCAGTCTGTAGTCGCCATCCAGATGCAGAAGAAGCAAGATGAACATGCTACACTGAGAAAAAATACCTAGCCACGTGACTAAACATAGAAAAGAATTATGGATTAATTTAAGTTGTAAAAGCTAGTTAATAAGCCTGAGGTAATAAACAAAACAGAATAATTAATATAAGCCTCTGTGTGTTTCTTTGGAACTGAATGGCTTGGGGCCAGGCAGGACAGAAATTTCCATCTACAGTCTGCATACTGGAGGGGCTGGTGATCCATAAGGCTGAATCCTCAACAATTCAACCTGCTGCTGAGGTCTGGGAGGATTTCTCGAGAGTCGCTGGCCTTCAGTCCACAGGAGAAGTCTGAAGGAAAGAATGGCAACAACTGTATCCGCAACAGAGTAGATGCACTTTCACGCAAGGACTGAAAGTGGACAGGCAAAAACAGCCCATTTATTTATGGAGACAAGGCTTACATTGTTGCTAAGGGGGGGCCTAGAACTTCCTTTAGAACCCAGCCGCTCTAGAACTTCTGGGATTATAGGTGTGACCCACCATGCCTGGTTCAATATAACAATAATAATATTATTATTTGTGTGTGTATATTTTATATGTATATGAGTGCACGTGTGTGTGTGTGTGTGTGTGTGTAATAGTAGTAGTTTCTCATTGCTTGCCAGCCTGCAAATCATGACACGGAGACTTCTTATTAATTATGAAAGCTCAGCCTTACCTTAGGCTTGTCCCACTAGCTCTTATAACTTAAATTAACCCATTTATACTAATCTACATTCTGCCACATGGCTCGTTTACCTAATGTTTCCCCACTGTCCTTGCTGCTTCCTCAACATCTGGAGATTCTGCCTTCATGCCAAAGCTCTCCCTGTCCAGAAGTCCCGCCTACACCTCCTGCCTTGCTGTTATTTGGTTTATTCATTTGATTTTATGTGACTGTGTTGCCTACATGTTTGTATGTACATACACTGCATGCATGCTTGGTGTCCATGGAGGTCAGAGTTCCAATGGTTGTGAGACACCATGTGGGTACCGGAAGTTGAACCTCAGTCCTCTGAGAGAGCTCAACAAATGCTCTTGTTGGCTGAACCATCTCTCTAGCCCTTAGGCGACTTAGTGTATTCTACTGGGTTCAGAACATGTGTGTCTGAGAGATGTTCCCACCCCCATTAGGTGAACTTGGACTCTGCTTTTAATATCACAGACCTCAGTGGGTCCTGGGGATTGAACTCAGGTCATTGGGCTGGTGGTAAATGCCTTTTCTCACCAGCCAGAGACCTCTGTCTCTTAGAAAATAAATACAATGTAAGTGATACAGATTGTCACTTTAAAAGTTATTTCCCAACTACCTTCTGTGTGCTAGGCCTTGTTCCAGATGCCTGGCTGTGCCCATGAACCTCACATTCCAGACAGCTGCCACCTCATCTCCTCTTGAGACAGTTTATAGGACATACACAAGATGTGCACACGGCCCAGCCTGGCCCCAGTGGCTGCTGCTTCATCCTTGTTTTCTCCTCCTCTATAGTGTGTCTCTCATGACAACCAAGATAAACATGTTCCCATAAAGGAGGGGGCCTGTGAATCCTTGAACATGCTGGCGAGAGTAAAGACAGAGGGCTGACTGGGCGGAGAAGGGCTCTGAGTGCACAGTCGCAGGGTCAAGCAACCCATGAAATTAGCAAGGAGCTCATCTGACTTCCTTCCATTCAGACCTCTGTGGCTGGGCTTCATGTCTGCTGAGATAAATGTCTCTCATGGGGTTACCCTGTGTCTTCAAGAGCGTTCCTTCTTGGAGTCACTATTTTCAATGCTAAACAGAATGCAGGATTCTGCTGCTGACCCAGCCCTGATGGTCTCTGCATTAGAGGTCCCCCCTCTCCTCCAGGCGAAGAGCATAGACGAGTTCTTCTACTGCGCACCTAACACAGCTTGGCTCCCTCCACCTGCGCTATTGCCAGGACTCCCGGGAGAGAGCCGGAGGCAGGGGACACAAATCTTTTCTAAGTGGCTCTGCCCTGCCACCACCTCTTGCACCCACCTCTGATCATTGTGCCCAGCCTCAGCCTCTGACCAGATAGTGGGCATTGCTCCTACTTCACATCCAAACAGAACCCTGAGCTTCCACCTTCCCAAATAGGCAGCCGAACAATCCCATCCATATGGAACAGCCCCAGACGTGGAGGCGAGCATTGACCTTGCTGAAACAGCCAAGAAGGTCACTTCCAGAGGTTAGTTTCTGTAGGTCTCCAGATGTGCTGGTTAATGTCCTTCTGTGAGAGGGTGATGAAGTTTGTAGGGTCTGAGCCATGCAGCCTGATATCCCAGCAACCTGCCCTGGCTACTGCATCCCTACCCTTTCCCTGACACTCCCTGCCTCTGCACCTTGGGACTTGTTCTTTCTAGTTGTTTCCATGGGAGCATAGTACACTTCTCCTCCCTTCAGCAGAAGTGGAAGGCACCTTGTACTCACACCATCCCGCCAAGGCGTGCTGATGGAACAAATGCTCCACACTTTAGTGGCTTATGACCTGCAGGAATAATGCTCGCCACACCCAAAGTTTCCTATAACAGTCTCAGGCCACACCCGGAGCCAGCGGGGCTTGTGGGAAAGGGAGGAGAGCAACGGGCGACAACACTGCCTCCCTTTGCTCTGCCCAGAGGAGGAAGAGGCCACCTCTCCTTGTTTCTCTTTGGCCAAAGAGACCTCATCATCACCACCTGCCATGGGTAACAACGTAGGTTCTGATGGAGAGGGGCTGCTAGAGGAACCCAGAGCCAACTGTGCCATCCACAGCAGGTCATTCACAGATAAAAACCACTCCATCATGTAGGTGTAGACACAGACCAGGGGCCTGGTGAGCAACCATCCACTCCAGCATGGAGAGAACCAAAGTGATCTGGAATGTAACAGTAATTGCAGCTCTAAGGTGGGGGGCAGAGGGACACAGACTGCTCAGAGAAACAGCTGGAAGGCAGAACTCAGGAAACAGTGAGACTGGTTGGGAGGGTGGGTACCCACAGGAGGGGGCGGTGTAACCAGGGGAGGGGGTGAAATAGCCCCAGGAGGTGAGGATGACCACAGTGTCTCTGCTGGGCCAGCCTCACCTTATGCCCACAGCAGCCACTGGCTTGCTTCTAGCCACCACCATGAGCTTGCTTAGGGTAGAGTAGATTCGCTGTTGGTGGGACCTGGCCTCCTTATTCTCACTTTCTGTCCATGATCCAGGGCCCCCAGAAGGTAGCCCAGCTGCTCACGTGAAGGAGACAGAATCAGCTTCTTCTCAAGGCCAGAAGTTTTCTTCACAGTGCTTCCTGGACCCAGGGGACTGAGGACTTCTCCCACTTGCTGTAGAGAATAAACTTCAGCCTTTCCCCGGATACCAGCTCAGGATGCTTGCAAAGGACAAGGCCCATCCTCAACCCAGACATGGCACCTAGGCCCTCGAGCCCACAGCTGGGAGAGTAAGCTCACACTGTTGCTCTTTCTGGGGATATCTGTGGCTCTGGGGGCTCTCAGAGACCCTGGGTTCACCAAGAAGATAGGGTGTAGGGCAGCCTCAGCTGGAGTAGGAGAAGGTCTGTTATAAGATCATCAGCTATAGGGGGCTGCTACAGTGCCAAGCACAGCTTGACCTTCATCCCATGGCCCCTGTAGCATCACTTCCTGACTCTACGAACAGGAAGAAGCATGCTGAGCCCTCAGAACATCACAGGGGTTGGCCAACACTTTGTGTATAAGTAGAAGGAGCAGTGGACTCAGAGCCATGGGTCTTAAGTTCAAGCCCCGTCTCTGCTGTTCATGACTCTTTGTGGGGAACCAACTCAGCTGAGCACCTGTGACGTTGGGTGGAACTGCCTTCATCACACAGTGGAGTGACAGGAAGTCTTCTTGTCTTCTTGATTCCCTACCCATGGGGCACTGGGTCCTGACTGAATGTGTCACACTCCTGTTTCAGGAAGGAACATGCGGCCCTCCAGAGACATCACAGGCTACAGTCCTGAAGGAACGCCATTTGATGGACTTGTCCGTCCCTGACTTACGGACCCCAGCAACCCCTCGGCAGACTGCTGAAGGGCAGTGATGAAGCAGGAGTGCTCAGCAGTCTTGGGAGTGCTCCCCCAACCCTTCCTGATTTCAGTGAGACAGGAAAGCACATCTGGCCCTTCTGAGGGGCTGGGAAGAGTCAAGAGACAGCAGTGCAGGCTCCTCACAAGCCTGCTCCGTGCTCCTGCACACAAAAGATCTGGACACCGGCATCTTAGTGTTAGGAAGTGAGCATCGGGCTGGGTGTGGTAACGGAGGCAAAAGGATCATGAGTTCAAGACCAGGCTGGGCCACACAGTGAGACCCTGCCTCAAAACTCTATTGTGTTACAAATAAATCATGCACACTCACTAGCAAGCAGCAAGCAAAGATATAAAATGGCTCTCTCTCACACGCGTGCGCGCGCGCACACACACACACACATGCATGCACACATATGCACGCACACACACACTCACACACACACTGTGTGAATTTGCTTTTCTGTTACTGTAATAAGATGACTGACCCCAGTTCCAGGCACAGAACTCTTGGCAGAGAGGGAGGGCAAGGCTGCAAGAACTTGAAGCAGCTGTTCACATGACATCCAGTCAGGATCCAAGGGAAGTTCATCAAATGCATGCCTGCTTGGCTCATCTAGCCTTCTCTTTGCGTAGACAGGATCTGCTGCGCAGGGAATGGCGCCACCCACAGCGGGGAGGTCTTCCTGTTAAGCAAGATCCCCTCATCCTCTACCCTGCCCCCACCTCCAGATATGCCACAGGCCAACCTAATCCAGATTATCCCTCACTGAGACACTCGGCCAGGAAGTTCATGCTTCCCAGAGAGTGGAAGAGTTGAAGGGAAAAGGGAGGGGTGAAGTAAGGTCATTTTATTTCAATAAAAAGCATATATAGCGGAGGGAAATGGGAGACGGTGGCGGGGAGGAGGCAGAAATCTTTAATAAATAAATAAATTAAAAAAGCATATATAAACAATCAATTAAAATTTTACAAAACTATGACAAGCCATACTTGGTGGCACACACTTTTTTTTTGTTTTTGTTTTTTTGATTTTCGAGACAGGGTTTCTCCATAGCTTTTGGTTCCTGTCCTGGAACTAGCTCTTATAGACCAGGCTGGCCTCGAACTCACAGAGATCTACCTGCCTCTGCCTCCCGAGTGCTGGGATTAAAGGCGTGCGCCACCACCGCCCTGCCTCGGTGGCACACACTTTTAATCTTACTGATAACCTCTTTTTCTTGATTATTATTGTTACATGCAAATATGTAAATATATGTAAAACTATGTAAATACAACATGCTGAGTGCATTTTTGTGATTAGTGTGTAAATGGTTTCAGGGCTGACCACTGTGTATTGAACAACCAAGAAGAAGGCTCGTGCCTGGGAGAAGCTAACTCTCCTCCCAGAAATCATTAATTGCCTGTAGTTTTGTCTAGGAGTGGGACCCCGTGAAAAGTTTTCTCTTCCAGTCTTATCTGTGCACCCATTTCTAGGAAAGACTGTTTCACAGCGTACTTCTTGGTACTCTGGCTTTTACAGTCTTTCAGCCCCCTGCTTCCACAGTGTTCCTGAGCCATAGACGCAGGAGCTGTGATACATAGACACGTCCATTAGGACTGAGCTGTCTGCGTGGGGTTTCCTGTGATGGTCTCCACTTGCTGCACTTATCTGAGGGCATAAGGATACGATTTAGGATGCGGTAAGGAATGCATCCTTACACTTTGCTCTCTCGCATAGCAAAGTGGCGATAGTAGGTGCTTTGCTAAGGCCCTGGGAAGCTAGGGAATCTAAATGGACTAGAGAGTTCTAAACAGAATAAATAAAAATACTTAAGAAATACCTCAAAAAGTGTTCATCATTCTTTGCAATTAGAAAAATACAAATTAGAACAATTTTGAGATTTCATCTCATCTCAGCCAGAGTGGCTAAGACCAACAGAACAGCTGACAACCAATGCTGGTGAAACTATGAGAAAGGGGCCCTCATTCCCTGTTGGTGGGAGGGGCCTCATTCCCTGTTGGTGGGAGGGGCCTCATTCCCTATTGGTGGGAGGGAACCTCATTCCCTATTTGTGGGAGGGGCCTCATTCCCTATTGGTGGGAGGGAACCTCATTCCCTATTTGTGGGAGGGGCCTCATTCCCTATTGGTGGGAGGGAACCTCATTCCCTGTTGGTGGGAGGGGCCTCATTTCCTGTTGGTGGGAGGGGCCTCATTCCCTATTGGTGGGAGGAGACCTCATTCCCTGTTGGGGGAGGGGACCTCATTCCTTGTTGGTGGAAGGGACCTCATTCCCTGTTGGTGGGAGGGACCTCATTTCCTGTTGGTGGGAGGGGCCTCATTCCCTGTTGGTGGGAGGAGACCTCATTCCCTGTTGGTGGGAGGGGCCTCATTCATTGGTGGGATTGTAAATTGGTGCAGCCATTCTGGCAATCAATATGGAGAATACTCAAAAAATAAATCTCTCCAGCTAGGCTCCTCCTTGGCATATGCCCAAAGGACTTCACCTCCTACGCCACAGATACTTGCTTAGCCATGTTCATAGCTGCTCTCTTCACAGTGGTCAAGAAATGGAAACAAACTAAATGTCCTTCAGCAGATGGATGGAAATGTAGTGCATGTACACTATGGAATACTATTCAGCTAAAGAAAAATGAAGTCCTGAAATTGGTGGGTAAATGGATGGAGCCGGAAAAGATTATACTGAGTGAGGTGACCCAGACCCGGAAAGAAAGGCTGCACGTCCTCACTCATCTGCAGATCCTCAGATGTGAGTCTACATGGAGCAACCACAGAAACCAGAATATAAAGGGACCATAAGTGGGGTTGGGTTGGGGGCCTGGGAGGAGTTGGGCCTAAGAGGGGAATAGCAATATGCAGATGTTGTGAAGAGGGAAATGGGAAAATGGGAGGGAGCTCCAACTAGAGAGGGAGGAAGTTAACACAGGAAAGGAGGGAGGAGGAGCACCAAGACTGTTTGATAAAGCCACAAGGAACATACTCTTTCATATCTACCTAAAATAATACGTAATACATATACGTGTACACACACACACACACACACACAGATAGTTAGACTAACAGTGCTCCTCTCAAGAACCATAGAGTAATTTGTCTATTTGATGTGTATAGGTGTTTTGCCTGCGTGTATGTCTGTGTACAGTCTTCATGCCTGATATCTGTATTAGCCAGAAGAGGTTGCCAGATCTCCTGAAACTAGAGTTACAGATGATTGTGAGCTGCCATGTGGGTGCTGGGACTTGAACCAGCATTCTCTGTAATAGCAGCCAGTGCTCTTAACCACTGAGCCATCTCTCTAGTCCCAAATTGCCATAGTTTGGATAATCACATTGGCTTTGTTTAGCGCTGTGAGATAGCTGTTTTCTTAGGATATTACAAACCTCATCAGTCAGTGTGGTATCTCTTCTTCTAGGGCTGGATATTGAATTCTGGTCTCATGAACGCAAGGCAAACACTCTACCAGCTGAGCTGTGGCTTCCAGTTTTTAACGAACCCTTTTGTTTGTTTTGAGTCAGTCTCATTATGCAGTCCTGGCTATCTTGTGATTCACTTTGTATATCAGGCTGGCCTCAAACACTCAGAGTTCCAGGGTACTGTGCTGGGATTAAAGGTGTGTGTCATCACCCTGAAAGACCCGGATAAATCCAGACCCCGCTAGCAGGAAAAAGAGAGCCAAAAATCTAGCAGGAAGAGAAGAGCCAGTTCAGTGACTCTGTTCCAGGAAATAGCTGAAGATAAAGTTAGATTATAATCTTGAGAAACAGGGAGTTACCCCCTTGTGATTATCACTGGTATTTTCAGAATTTTTCAATGATCACTGGTATTTTCGGAATTTTCCGATGGCGCCTTTTCTACCCCCTTTGAATTACTGGGTTGTGGTTTCTTTCCTTAAATACCCCTTCTCCCAGCTACTCGGGGTCGAACTCTCTACTCCTGCATGGGAAATGAGTTTCGGCCCCAGTGCACTGGTTCCTGTCCTGTCAATAAACCTCGTGTGATTGCAGCAAGGACGGTCTCTCGTGAGTTCCTGGGGGGTGTGGTTATCCTGAGACTTGAGTGAGAGTCTCCCTACTCCGGAGGTCTTTTGACCCCTGGTCACTTTTTTTTTAAAAAAATATTTATTTATTTATTATGTATACAATATTCTGTCTGTATGCCTGAATGCAGAAGAGGGCACCAGACCTCTTTACAGATGGTTGTGAGCCACCATGTGGTTGCTGGGAATTGAACTCAGGAAGAGCAGGCCATGCTCTTAACCACTGAGCCATCTCTCC
>NW_026067943.1:7701383-7785222 GCF_014885135.2 Alexandromys fortis
GCTATTACAAACAATGCTGCTATGAACATAGTAGAGCATATATTTTTGTTGCATGATAAGGCCTCTCTTGGGTATATTCCCAAGAGTGGTATTGCTGGGTCCATGGGTAGGTTGATCCCAAATTTTCTGAGAAACCGCCACACTGCTTTCCAGAGTGGTTGTACAAGTTTGCATTCCCACCAGCAATGGATAAGTGTACCCCTTTCTCCACAACCTCTCCAGCATAGGTTATCATTGGTGTTTTTGATTTTAGCCATTCTGACAGGTGTAAGATGGTATCTTAAAGTTGTCTTGATTTGCATTTCCCTGATCGCTAAGGAAGTTGAGCATGACCTTAGGTGTCTTTTGGCCATTTGAACTTCTTCTGTTGAGTTCAAATCGGTGCCCCATTTTATAATTGTTTTTATAATTTTATAATATTGTTTTAATTACAGTAGTTTCCTACGTCTATTGTTAATTAAATTTCTTCTCTGGCAGCTCCATACGTTTATAGGATGCGTTCCGATTACACTAACTGCTCTTTTACTTCCATTCCACCCTGTCAACCTCTCCTCCTCTCTGCAGATCCCTGTCTCATATTCTCACCCGCTGAGTGTGACCAGGGCCATCAGTGTGAGCACAGGGTTGAGACTATCCACTGGAGACAATGAGATCCTCAGTGGGTACGCAACAGAAGGTACTGACCCCCACCCCACGGCCAAGTCTGTTCCTAGCCAATAGTTCGACAAGGAAGACGGGAACCCCACTGTCTCCCCCCATGCACACCTGACTGTTGACAAGGCCAGTCTTGCTGAGGCCCAGGCAGCTTCTGTGAGCTCAGGATTGCGATGGCTGTCACACCCTGAAGGTGGCACGCGGCAGGCCCTCTCTCTGTCTTCCAGCTCTTAGGATTTTCCGTGCCTCTTTTGTGACGTGGTTTATCATCTGTTTTCTGTGTCACGGAATTCTTATCTCACCCTTCTTCTTTTTGATGTCTGCCTTTACTATTCTCACACATTTTCACCTTCACGTATTAACCTGTCAGTTACACGGGGAAATTTCTTTTTTTTTTTTTTTGTATTTTATTTTATTTTTTTATTTCTTTTTTTTCCATTATTCTTTTTTTATTAAATATTTCTGTCTCTTCCCCACCTCTGCCTCCCCTTTCCCTCCCCCTCCCCCAATCATGTCCCCTTCCCTCGTCAGCCCAAAGAGCAATCAGTGCTCTCCGTCATGTGGGAAGTCCAAGGAAAACCCTCCTCCGTCCAGGTCTCGTAAGGTGAGCATCCAAACAGCCTAGGCTTACACGGGGAAATTTCTATTTGATGGTATTGATGCTGAACTTGATGAAACTGGAAAGGTTGACATTTGTATCATATTTAATTCTCCAATCGAACATGACCTATTTGTTTTATCTATTCCTACAGTTTCCAGTAAAATGCGTATGAGTGATTTGTACTCTTATCTGTGTAGATCCTGCCCCATTTTATTAGATTTAGCCCAGTAGTGGTGTTGAGTTCCTGTCATGATTGACACCTGTCTTTGTATATTAGGACTCACCATAGCTGATAGCTGTGAGGTTTGCTGCAGGCAGGCAGCCCCTTAATGGATTTGATTTGTTTTGTTTTGTGACCTAGTTTTTCTTTAGGTTGTTAGTTCAATTTTCTAGACAGAGAGTTCCATTGTTTGACAGCGTTTCAGGGTAAATCCCGACTTCCCTTAATTTCCTAACCTGTCATTTCTGTCTGCTGTGACTTTCTCATTTGTCTGGATTATTTTGTGTAATTAAAAATAGATTTTACTTTAAATCACCATTTTTTATGAACAGGAAATTACCCGCAGAGGTTTGGTTTTATTTTATTTTATTATTTTTTGTCATGTATCATTTTATTGAGAGAGAAAAGACCAGGAGATTATCTTTTGGAAACTCTTGGGCCTCAGACCCATGATTCCGTTAAGAACGGACTAGAACGAGTCCATCTCTGTTGTTCTGACACTGTTTTCTAGGTGGGAGGCCTGGCTTTGCAATTAAGAGGTAGCTTCTGCAGCCCCCACGGCTTGGTTGCCCATGGGGCAAGTCTGTGTACTTGCAGGCAGAAGCTCGGGAGAGACGACTGGGTAGCGTCGTCGGTTGGTGTCCATTTGGCAATTACTGCTCGAGGTAAATCCACGCGACAACGGGCTGCTAATGCCACCAGGTAGATGAGGACGTCGCTAAGCTCCTCTTGAAGGGCTGCTCGTTCCTTTGGCAGCCAGGCTTGAGGACCAGGCTCTGCATCAGACTTCCACTGGAAGAGTTCTGCTAGCTCGCCCACTTCTCCCATCAAGGCAAGGAGCAGGTTCCAAGGCTGATGGAACTGCTCCCAGTCCCGCTCAGCAGCAAATTCTGCATGGAGACGTCGGATGTCCTCAAGTGTGGGCTCCAGGCTGAAGCTGAATGGGCCGGCAGCAGCAGAGTCTTCTTGCCCCTCATCACCGCCCGCACAGCCACCGGATTGGGACATTCCGCCCACCAGTCCCCACAGCGCTGCAGAGAGCAAACCCCGCGCCACCACCCGCAGAGGTTTTAAACTCCACTCTGAGTTAGCACTTTTTGTTTGTTTGTTTGTTTTTGGTTGTGTGTGTGTGTGTGTGTGTGTGATCCTGGGGACCAAATAGAGAGTTTTGAGTAGACTAGGCAAGCACTCTACTGAGCTACGACCCAGCCTTTAGTCCTTTTCCATTTGGTTTTGAAATGGGATCTTGCTGTGTGACCCAGGCTGTCCTCAGCTCACAGTCTCCATCAGTCTCCCGAGAGCTGAGATTACACGTGTGCACCTCCAAGGTGGTTTTGTTGTTGCTTTCAGTGTCAGAATTAAACTCAGGTTATCAGTCCACTGAAAAGCCAGACAATCTTTGAAAGTTCTTCAGGCAACTTTGCCCCACGTTTCAGCGTCATTTGTCGATTGACTGTACCATGTTGGGCTGCCATTGACAAAATACCTCTTGCCAGGGTAGAGGCATGGGGATTTAGAAATATAGTAAAGAATACGAAGACATGAATGAAAATTATAAAACGGAGGAACATATAGTATTGGGAGGGAATTCCAGTGAGTGCTGAAATTTGCTCGCATTTAATTTCCTTCATTGTCTTTTATCTTTTCTGACTTTCTCCATTTCTGCTTTCTCATGGACTAGATTGAACCAAACAAGGAAGAATCAGGCTTGCTCAGCCCCCACATGTCTGTCCAACTTGAGAACTCAGCTGTGTTTGGAGGGTCTGCCTTGAACTTGCATATTTAATTTCTGTTTTATTTTTCTTCCTTATTAATTACTTTACTCAACTTTCTTGAGCTTATTTTAAATGTGACAGTGTGGGTTTTGAGCTATAAAAGTAGTTTGTTCATTTCTAATCTTCATTTTCTCTAAAAATGTATCCTCGGCGCTGGATACTGCTTCAAGAAAAGTTTGCAAGTTTAAAAAGTAGGGTGCTATGCCATCCATCTCTAAGAGGCTGATAGTTTCCACCATGTTTCAGGGCTGGTTATGGTGGCCCAGACCTGTAACCACTCTCCTTGGACAGATGACTCAGGAGGATTTTGTGAATTCTAGGCCAATCTGGGCTATAGACCCAGTTTTAAAAAATGAGCAAGGCGTAGTAGGACACACCTTTAATCCCAGCACCAGGGAGGCAGAGGCAAGGACATCTCTATAAATGTGTGGCCTCTGTGTTGTGTGTATCATATGGGAATAAGTTATTTTTAGGTCTGTGTGGTAGTGTTCTGCTGTAATCCCAGCATTTGAGAGTCAGAGACAGGATAAGTAGTTCAAGAACAACCTCAGTCAGCTACAGAGTGAGTTTGCGACCACACGGGGCTACATGAGACCCAGTCTTAAAAAACAAACAAAGGTTGTTTTTAAAAACTGAAAGACATCAAGAGAAATGCAACCTCCTTCATAGTGGGAATTCTTTTTTTTTTTTTTTTTTTTTTTTTTTTTTTTTTTTTTTTTTTTTTTTTTTTTTTTTTTTTTTTTTTTTTTTTACTGTGTGTCACTCTTGGAGTCCAGAAAAGGGGATCAGATTCTCCTTGGATTTGGAGTTACAGGTTGATGTGAGCCCTCAGTATGGGTGCTGGGAACTGAACTTGGGTTCTCTGCAAGAGCAGCTTATACTCCTAACCTCTGAGCCATCTCTCCATTCTCAGAAATAACCTTTCAGTTTAGTGTGTGTGTGTGTGTGTGTGTGTGTGTGTGTGTGTGTGTGGTGTGTCCTTGCACACATATGGAAGAGGACAACTGGGAGAAGTCAGTTCTCTTCTTCCATTATTTGGGTTCTAGAGATCCAACTTGGGTCCTCAGCCTGGGTGGCCAGCACCTTTACCTGCTGAGTCACCTTTCTGGCCTCCAAATTTTCCATTTTGAATATAAATTCAGTGATATTAGTTTTCTATACTGTTGTGCAACTTCTACTCTGTATATTCCCAAGGCCACTGTTTTTGTTATGCTCAACAGAAATGCTGTGTCCATTGGACAAAACTTTCATCTGGAATCTTCTTTTCACCTTGGGCACCATACCCGGTCTCATACCTGGTCTAGGTGGTGAGAATAAGTAACTGCTGAATGCCCAGTCGTCCTAAATGAAACACTTCTATCACCCCTCCAAGGTTTACAGAGTCTCTTCAAAAAGGACAGGAAGAATATAAACGCAGAGAGGGGTGGAGTGCTGTGGAGCACCGTCTCCTAGGCGTGTCATGGTCATTGCACTCTGGAGCTCACAGCAGCTATGGTGACCTACAAAGACTTGTACAAGATTGGGCCCATCAACATCCTATCGTGGAAGGGGAAGGGAAAGCAGGAGAGATATTTTGTTCAGTGGTTATGCTGATGCTCCAGAACACAATACTAACAGACTTGTGTACACACACATATACACACGCACACATGTGCATGCATGCGCACACACACACACATGCACACGTGTGCGCGCACATACACACATACACATGAAAGTAGAAGGGGAAAAGTATGAAGGAAGAAAAAAAGGAGTAGGAGTGGAAGGGGATAAGAGAGAGGGTGAAGGGGGTGAGTGTGATCAAAGTACATTATATGCATTATGAAAATAATAGAATCCATCATTATGTATCACTAATATATGCTAACATAATATCTAGCAACTCCCTGTATCCAGGCCTGCGAGTAGAGCTCAGAGGTGGATGATTGCAGTGAGACTCTTGGTTTGATCACCAGCTTCCTTAAAAAAGAAGACAAAACAACAAAACAACTTCCTGTTGTCCCCTTCTCCAGCTCCTGGAAGTGTCAGTGAGCGTGCTACCCTGAGCACGTCATGGAAGGAATCTCTTACGATCTTCTTCATGTATTGTCTCACTTTGTGCGGTATCTTTATGGATCACCTATGTTGTTGCATGCATTAGCTCATCACTCCTTTGCAGACTGATAGTCCACTGTAGCCAGTGTAATGATTTTCTGGCTCTTTAAGAGACAAGCCACGCCCACTCCCTCCCCCATCCGCTGAGGCAGGCTGATCTTCAGCTTCCGGCCTGAGTTCGCTCTTTTCCATCTTCCTCTCGGAGAGGCAGCTTCGCTTCTGCCTCTCTCCCCATTTCTCTGCTTCCCCCCTTCTCTGTCTCTTTCTCCTCTCTCTCTCTCTCTGCCCCCCTTCATCACCCTTCCCCCCTCCATAACCCCCTGAATAAATATTCAACCTCACCCTGCATGTCGTGTCTATCCATGTCTCTGTCTCCTGCCTGTCCACCATGTGTCTCCCTGCCTGGGACCAGCCACTGCTCGGGGACCAGCAGCCGTCTCTGCCTGGGACTGGCTGCTCCCAGGGCCCGCTGTCTGTCGCCACATGGCCTACTACCACCATTTGGGACCTACAGCATTCCTGCCTACTACTGCCGGGGATCTTACAACATTTTTTTAAAAAATTATAAAAGCCAGCACATGCTTTTTACACATGTCAGTTAATCATCACACGTGTGGTTTCCCTTGTTTGGCATCTGCGAATGATGCAGGTGACCAAGTGTTGATATCTACTAAGGATTAGAAGTGCTAGGTGATCAACAATCTTTAAGTTTAGTCAATATCTATGTTTAGTCATTCTTGGGGTGGTGAGATCACCTATATTTCATCCTAGCTGTCTTACTTTAACATTCCTGTGGTGATATTTTGTTTGTGCTGTAACAAATAAAGCTTGCCTGAAGATCAGAGTACAGAGCTAGCCACTAGTTAGCTGTAGAGGCCAGGCAGTGGTGGCGCAAGCCTTAAATCCCAGCACTCAGGAGACAACGGGAAAAGGATCTCTGTGAGTTCAAGGCCACCCAATCAGTCTAATAGAGAAACACCTTTGACTCCAGCATTTGGGATCACAAGCCTTTAATCCCAGAACTGGAGAGGTAGAGACAGGAGTGATAGGGAGTGGCAGAGAGAGGAATATAAGGCGGGAGGAGACAGGAGCTCAGAGCGTTCAGTCTGATGATTCATAGGGACAGGGTTGCCCTTTTGGTCTGAGGATCCAGTAGAGGTAAGAACTAGTGGCTGGCTCCTTTACTCCTCTGATCTTTCAGCATTAACCCCTGTATCTGACTCTGGGTTTTTATTATTAAGACCAATTAGAATTCGTGCTACACATTCCCACCAGCACTGTCAAAAAGTGCTAACACATTTGAGTTTCTAACGCAAAAAATCTCTGTGAGATTCAGTACTGAATGTCTCTCCTGCTTTCTTCTGGAGTTACACAGTCTGAGTTCTTATGTTTAACTTTTGGGTAATTTCCAGTTAATTTTTTATACATGATAGGAGGCTGAGTTCCATTTTTCTCCTTTGTTACTTTTATTTCCTATTTATTTGTGATAACATAGCAAGACTTTGTCTAAAAAGAAACCTGATTTTTAATTTGGTCTTGTACCCTTTTACTTTGCTGAATGTCCCCATTAGCTCTAGCAATTGTGTACAGGTGTCATTCCTTAGGATTTTCTGTGTACAGGATCTGTACACGTTTTCACTTCCTTCCTTTCCTATCTGGATGTAGTTTATTATTTGTAACTGAATGCTTTTCTGTCTTCTATGCACACACATTTCTATGCTTATTCTGAAGTTTTCATTCTGTTTGTTCAGTTACCTTGAACATTCCCAGTGAAGCACTGGCTCCATTCTTTGTGGCGCTTGTTCTCTCGGGTGTGTTCAATCAGTGGCTCAGGGATGTGAGCTCATGCACAGCTTCTCCTTTCCTGTTTACCAGGTGAGGATGCTGCACATCTTCACAGGGAGGGGCAGCGAGCTCATCTGCGAGCCCCAGTGATGCACTTCCCAAAGTCGGACTACCAGGTGTCTTGTGATTCTGCAAGTTGAGGAAGGCACAGGCTGGACTGCCAGCTCGCAGCACCCTGGCACCCTGGGCATCTTTCCTTACAGACTTGAGCACAATATGCCTTCCATAGGAGTTTTAGAATCTATTTTCTTATTTCACCAATTGTAATAGCAAGGAACTAGAATGCCAACCTCATTGGCTTCATCCTGTTTTCCTGTTAAAAAAATGGGCATGTCATATCTCCTCCCAAATATTGCCACGGGGATAGACACGGATCATGATGAGAAAGTTCCTTCTGCTCTGAGATCCCCTCATGTGTCTGAGAACAGTCACATTACCTATTGACAAGCAGGTTAGAGGGTGCCTCTGGGAACTCATGGAATCAAAATGCCAAGGGCCTCCACACACTGAGTGCCAACCCTGAGAAGTTTCCAGAGATTCTAGCCAACCCCAGGTGCTTCACTGGGAGTGCCCACTTAGCCCCTGTACCTGCTGGTTGCTGTAGTACTGTGTTGATGCTGGTGTGGGCACTTGTACAGACAGAAGATACATCCATACCTCACTCCCCTGCAGCATGGGCTTGCATGCATGAGAGCTTGGAAGCCTGCAGTACCCTGGAGTGGGCTATTCTTTCCTTCCCACTGCCGTCTCTGTGATTTCTTCATCTCTACCCTTTCCCACCCTCTCTCAAGGAATTTGTTGCCACTCCTTGTTTTCATTGAGTTTTTTGTGCTCCCTATGGTGTAACCAGCTGTGTTGTGAGAAGGCCAGGGAGTCTGGTTCAAGTGAGACCCTTTCTCTGGCTCGGACCTGGGGAGTGAGATTCATTTTCCCTACTAGGCTGAGGAGGTGTGAGTACACAATGGAAAAAGTGTGAAGGCCCGAAAGTGTGAGCCTATTTCCACATTGACCAAAGGTCAGAGAATCGGAACCTACTTCTAGGTTCTTATGCTTCTTCCTCAAACAAAGGTCCCACCTAGATTCAGAGTTCTGCTCTCTCAAGGTTATTGTCAACAGGTGTGGCTAATAGACAGACCTTGTATTTCAGGAATAGAGAGGTAGATATGTTTCTACCTCAAACAAAAGTCTAAGGATCCAACTAAGGGTCCAGTTCCTTTAAGGAGGTATCATTGGATTCCACTCAGGGAGTGGTTTGCCTACAGAATGTTTTGGTCTAGGGTGTAAGCGTGATTGCTTCGTTCTAGCAACAGAATGCTTAAATATGGATGTAGCCTGTGACCTTCAGCTGGTCTGTTCATTTCCTTGTATCATGTTAATGCAGTTTTTTTTAAAGATTTCATTTATTTATTATGTATACAACATTCTGCCTCCATGTATGCCCGCATGCCAGAAGAGGGCGCCAGATCTCATAACAGATGACTGTGAGCCACCATGTGGTTGCTGGGAATTGAACTCAGGACCTCTGGAAGAGCAGGCAGTGCTCTTAACCACTGAGCCATCTCTCCAGCTCCTGCAGTTTTTTTTTTGTCTTACTTACAGGAGTATTTTAAGCAGCTGGAAATTAAATGCAGGCAATTTCAGTATTCACTGGAACTCCCTCCAGGTACTCTTCTATGTTTTTCTGTCTTATATTTTCAGGTCTTCATATTCTTTACTAATATTTCTAAATCCCAGTGCCCCTACCCTGGCAAGTGGTATTTCTGTTGAGGTTGATCCATGACAAAAAAGAAATGGCAACAGGGGCTCATTGCAGAGGGGCTCATCTGATACACACTCTCTATCAGGGATGAAACATGAGGCTCACCCTGCCACGTCTCATTCTGCCCTCTCCAGGACCAGTTAAGATTCCACTCCTGGGGACACCAAAATGAAGTGGTGGGTGGAGACCATCTTTTGTCTCTAAGTGCGTTCTTGTCCCACCCTTCCTCCCAGGATGGAGTAGGCAAACATTGGTGGATATTCAAACTAGCTCGAGATAACAACCTTAAATGTGTTAGATAACGAAAAGGTTGCCACATAGGACTACCATTCAAACAGAACAGGTTTGCGCCCTCAGTGGGATGATAGCCAAGAGCCCTTAGTTCTCTGAGAAGTGTTGCCGCTCTGGGAAGCTGGGGACAGTGGTGGTACTTCAAGTATTAGCAGAGAGCAGTTCCTGGCAGGGCAAGTGTGTAGAAAGCACCAATGGGAACAGGCGGAGTCTGCAAGGCTGGAAGCAACTACAGAAAGAAATTCCCATTCGCAGCCCCAGCTTTAGGGCTGAGGCAGAAATGAGTACCCCTGCTTGCAGCTCAGCCCTGGAGGCTGGCTAGAGTGAGCTCCCTAGGCAGAGAGGAAGGGAGGTTGTGCCAAGCCTCTGCTGAGTCCATCTCCAGTGAGTCTTGAAGGAAGTCTTCTTTCTCTTTCTTTCCATCTGGTGGGTCCTGTGGGGATGCAAATAAGGTGAGAAATGGAACCAATCAGGGAGAGCAGAGCTGTCAACAATTTATGTCTGTTCCAGTCGCTTCAGAAATCTTTGTACTTTTCATACAGTCTTTCTTTTGTTAATTGCTTTTATTGAGCTATATATTTTTCTCCACTCCCCTCTCTTCCTCCCCCCAATCTCCTACTACCCTCTTTCATGGTCCCCATGCTCCCAATTTACTCAGGAGATCTTGTCTTTTTCTACTTCCCATGTAGATTAGATCCATGTATGTCTCTTTTAGGGTCCTCATTGTTGTCTAAGTTCTCTGGGATTGTGAATTGTAGGTTTTTTTTGGGGGGAGGGTTATGTCTAAAAGCCACTTATGAGCGAGTACATATTTGTCTTTCTGGGTCTGAGTTACCTCACTCAATATGATGTTCTCTAGATCTATCCATTTGTCTGTAAATTTCAAGATGTCATTTTTTTCTGCTGTGTATACTTCATTGTGTAATTGTACCACATTTTCCTTATCCATTCTTTGGTCGAGGGGCATTTAGGTTGTTTCCAGGTTCTGGCTATGACAAATAATGCTGCTATGAACATAGTTGAGCACATGTCCTTGTGGTATGATTGAGCATCCTTTGGATATATACCCAAAAGTAGTATTGCTGGGTCTTTAGGTAGGTTGTTTCCTAATTTTCTGAGATATCGGCACACTGACATCCAAAGGGGTTGTACCAGCTTGCATTCCCACCAACAATGTAGAAGTGTTCCCTTTTCCCCACAACCTCTCCAACATAAGTTGTCATCAGTGTTTTTAATCTTGACCATGCTTACAAGTGTAAGACGGAATTTCAGAGTTGTTTTGATTTGCATTTCTCTGATGACTAAGGATGTTGAGCATTTCCTTAAGTGTCTTCTAGACATTTTTGATTCCTCTGTTGAACGTTCTCTGTTTAGGTCTGTATCCTGTTGTAGGAGGGATGCTTGTTTATTCTTGGCTGCTAAGTCCCGCAATAACCACACAGAAACTATAGTAATTAAACCACTGCTTGGCCTATTAGCTCCAACTTCTTATCTGTTAGCTCTTACATATCAGTCTAACTCATTTCTTTTTTTTTTTAAATATTTATTTATTTATTTATTTATTTATTTATTTATTTATTTATTATGTATACAATATCCTTTCTGCGTTATACCTGAAGGCCAGAAGAGGGCATCAGACCTCACCACAGATGGTCATGAACCACCACATGGTTGCTGGGAATCGAACTCAGGACCTTCGGAAGAGCAGGCAACGCTCTCAACCTCTGAGCCATCTCTCCAGCCCCCAGTCTAACTCATTTCTATTAATCTGTGTATCGCCACATGACTGTGGCTTACCAGCTAAAGTTCCAGCGTCTGTCTCTGGTGAAGCTACATGGCTTCTCTCCACCTTCTTTTCCCCCAGCATTCAATTTAGTTTTCTCTGTCTACCTCTATTCTGCTCTGCACAGGCCCAAGACAGTTCCTTTATTCATTAACTGATAAAAGCTACACATACACAGAAGGAAATCCCATGTCATCTCCCCTTTTCTGTTTAAATAAAAAGGATGGTTTTAACTTTAACATAGTAAATTTACATATAACAGAACAGCTATAAAACAAGAATTATAGTTACAATATTTATATATACTTTATCTTTTGTCATACCTAAGGAAAACTATAATTATAACTATATATTTTTCAACTCCATCAAAGACTCCAGAAGTATCCTATAATGTTACCTAAGTAAATAGGAAGTACATTGTAGGCAACTTCCAAAACTCTAGAATTGGCAGAGACAGCTTGCTGCCTGGACAGCCACCCAAAGTTCTTCTGTACTGTTGGAGCATCCATTCCATCTTCAGCCTACCAGCCCATAGTATCTAGCAGACTTTCTATGAAGCAGGAAATTTCAAAGACAGTTCTGCCTATATCAGCAGTTTGTCAGTCACTTTCTTCTGTGTCCTGCAGAATGTCTGGCAGACTCTTTCATGCAGCAGGAACCCTGAAGGATGGTCTCACCTTTAGGCAAGTTCAGCAGTCATTTCTCTGTGGGTCCTGCATGTCCAGTTCATATAGCATAACATCAAGCAGTCCAGGCAAGAGCAGTTTTTTGCCCAAATGGCTAGCAAACTCCATAATGAGTCTCTTTAGTGCCCATCATTCTCTTGAAGTAATTGGTGCTGCCAGGAGCAAATGTGTCTTACTGTCATGAAAAGTCCTAAGTTTTTTGAAACATTTTAAATGGCATATTTTGAAGGTCTCTGAAAGATTTGATGAATATCTATCTAATTGAAATGTATTTTTCTCTATATAGAAAACCTAACTAAAACGACTACAAGCTTGATTATTATAGATGACTCTTTGTTAACCTGTATTTCTTAATTATATATTACACTTTTAAATGAGCTGTACAAACACAATACCTTAATCAAGAGCAGAAATATACATATAACAAAATTGATCTTAAATTTGAACCAATAAACCAAGATCCATACCAATGCAAATCTCTATAGCATATCCCCTTTTAAATGTAAACAAAATTTATAAACAATCATTTAGGGAATTTGGGCGCAGTTCTCTCCAAACTGTTTCCTGCTTTTGGTTGAGTGAAGTATTTTTGGGGGTGTTCATGGCGACCTTCAGGGGGAGTCTTGGTCCATCAAACCACAACTGAAAGCAGAGGCTGTGGAGGAAGCCTACTTATTTGCTAATGGTCAGCTAACTTTCGTATATAGCCCAGAACTGCCTGCTCAAGAGCTGCACCACAGTGGGCTGGGGCCTCCTCTTTCAACTAACAATCATGGCATTACGCCACAATGCCACAATACCGTTGCAGTCATCAGAGGACTTGCGAATCCCACAGATGCCCTCCTCCAGGGCTGTTTGGAGCCTCTCCAGACCTATAGAAGCATTTCTACTTCAGCCACAGGGGGGCGCTTCCTGGGTGGAGCTCCTGCTGCGACTGGTGGTACTAAGGCCCAAGGCAGTGAAAAGGCTCCCTGGCGTTGCAAGGTCACGTCCCAGTAAAGATTTGTCTCCAGGGTGTTTCTTGGTTACTTTCCCTGTTCAGGTAGCAACAGGAATTGAGAAGCAGATGGCCAAGGATCATTGAGGACCACGGGAAAAGCATCAGCTTCCAGCAGCGACTTCACACCTGAGTATCTCAGGGTTGCCCTGCGATGCTGCCTGGCCTGGCACAACCCTAGGGCCCAACACTCTCCATGGCTGACCCCCGACAGTGCTTGACTCAGGATCCCCGAGGCTGGGCTCCCAAACAGCCCGCGTGCATTCCAAACCCCACCCCAACCTCTTAGCGCAATCCATCTGCAGCTGCTCCTTTCCAGGTCTAAGAGTCCCTGAAGCCTGGTTTCCAATGTCTTGGGCTCTTAAACAGCTATTGCTGGTTTCCACTTAGTTGCTGAAAAGCTCCCGCCTTGGACCCACCCACCAGCAAAGTGTGCAGGCAGGAATCAGCTCCGTGGTGAGGACAGACCTGGTGATTCCTCCTGGTGGCCCCATCCCCCCCATAAGGATCAGTCTCCGGTGGTCACAAATGCCCGCTCCCGAGTGACCTAGGCTGTGTACCCAGTACTTGAGGATCTCCCAAGCTGCAGCAGATGTGCCAGCTGCACCCCAGCCCCTGAGCTGTGACAGAGGAAGACATTTCCGAATCTAGCTGTGGCCCCTGACAGCTGAGTAACTGCTGAACAGCATCAGTGACCAGAGCAGGAGGAAGGGAGGTAGAAGAGGCAAAGAGTTTGGGGCTGATAAAGGCTGGAAGGGTCAGAGAGGAGCCTGCTGGCCCTGGCCACCAGAAGAGTGCAAAGAATGTAAAGTCTCCAGAACCTCAGACCATGGCCCGAGAACTGCCAGCCTGTGACTGTATAGCCCATGCAAGGCTAAGGGTCCCTGTCCCAGAGGCCTGCAGGGAGACTAAATCAAAGGGCACCACTTGCCACCACTGCCCGCATTCTGTCTCCGTCTCTGCTGTCAAAGGCTGAAGAAAACAGAAGCACCAGAGACTAGGTTATTGGAACCCTTCGTCACCTGATTTGTGGCAGAATCTTTTTTATCTACATGAAAACTTGTTACCCCAATTATAAATGAGCAAGGGGGCTCAGACACTAGGTTTGGATAAGTGTCTCAACCTCCAGTAAATCAGGAGTGCTCAACAGTTTCCCCCTCAGCTAAAAGAATTGGGCTAACAGAGAGCCTCTGTGTGTGGCTCTCCACTTCCCAGTGGAGAAAAGAGGAGCAAAGAGGGGAAGACACGCAGGACATCTCCACCCTTAACACGCAGACTGGTCCACAAGGTCCTGTGCCTTTCCTGGGCTCACCAACCATCCTGACAGTAGCGGTGAGCTTCTCAGTGATTTGGGGGTACCTGAGATAGGCCGACTTCCTAAGAAAAGTTTCATTAGCTTTCAGTGTTGGCAGCGAAGGGCATGGTTCTGTTCCGGTGAAGGGTCTTCACCGTGTCAAGTCATGGCGCTAGCAATGGCGGGAGGATGGATGGGTAGGGCAAGTAGTCAGTCACTCTGTGGGAGGCAAAAGAGAAGAGCTCAGGGGTGGGGCCTCAACCCTCTCCCGAGAGCTGCCTTATCTCTTCTGATGATAGCGTCCCTGTGACCCAGGGACCTCCCACCAGGTCCCACCTCTTTAAGGTCCCACTCACAGGTCTTTTGGGAGAACAACCAAATCATATCCAAACTACAGCACCCCTCGCCCAGGCAAGGCATTCAAGGACTTCCACAAACCCCTGTCAGCCTCGGGAGTTTATTATCCTTTAACAAATGTTTTATTCAAATCCCCGTTTCCGAGTGCCTGCCCCGTTGGACTGGGTAAGGACGTTTGGGGACTGTGTGTGTTTATTGCTGGTGGGCACTCTCCTGGTACCTTACCCTTGTCACCTTCTCACTCATCTAGAGGTAGTCTTGGTTTATACCATTTTAATGACATCGAGACAGGTTTTTGGAGAGCCTGAGGGATTTGCCTACACAGCCTCTGAGTGGCCTAGTCCAGACTAAGACTGGCTGTGGCTGGAGCTGCTAGTGACAACCCATCAGCTACTTCCTGAAAACTGTGCCCATGGTCTCCAAGCAGTCCCTTCATCAAGGGGCACTTTGAACTTCCAAATAAGAGAACCATGTGACCATGGAGGTCCTCGAGATCGACCTTCACAGAGCCAGGCTGGAGAGATGGCTCACCATTTTGGGGGTGCACATGATATTCACACCAATGTTTGGCTTCCTAGTTCTTAAGGAGTGACAGTGGGACTGTAGCTACGCAGAGGAGAAAGGGACTTTGTCTCACAGACACCTGCTTGTGAAGATCTTCCTTCAGCTGGATTATCCCTGGAGTTGGTCCATGCTAAACTTCTGACTTTCAGGACTCTGGAAGGGCCACGCTGATTGCTGTCCTTGGTGCTGATCAACAGACTGCCTCCTCGTGACCTTCTTCTGAAGACCTCAGCCCCCAACCCAGCTCCCCAAGGCAGAGAAAGGGTATGCAGTCTCCTCATCAAGCTGGATTTCATGCCTGTAATTCTTGCCCTTGGGAAGCTGAGCAAGGAGAATAGAGAATTCAAGATCAGTCACGGTTACGTAGTGAGACCCTGTCTAAAGAAGATGAAGGAAGGGAAGCAGTTGTGGAATTGTGGGCCTTAATGACAGCAGATGCCTGGCACCATTTTAGCCTTTCCTTATCTTCTGAAGTGGGCGCTGAGCCCTTGTGTGGACCCACTTCCTGGAGGGTAGTCTCTAAGAGTGCCCATTGGAGATAGAAGCTCCCTGGGGTGAAAGGACAAAAGCAAGAACTGTTAGCCTGAATAAGTGTTTCTCTGATAGTCCACTTCCCTTCTCACATACTCAGGAGACCAAGGCAGGAGGATCATAGGTTCAAAACCCACCTGAATTAGAGTTAAGACAAGTCTGGGGGACTTAGAAAGACTGTTGTGTAGTATTACTTTAACCGTGTAAGGGTGTGTTACATTTGCTTAGTGATGTCAGGACATGTGTTTAATTGTGTAAAGATGTGTTGCACGTGTTTCACCTTGCCTGCCTAAGGCACCCGATTGGTCTAATAAAGATCTGAATGGCTAATAACTAGGCAGAAGAGAGATAGGTGGGGATGACAGGCAGAGAGAATAAATGGGAGGAGAAATCTGGGCTCAAGAAAAGAATGAGGAAAAATAAAAAGAAAAGAAAAGAATGAGAGAAGAAGGGAAGGAGAAAGAGAAGGACATGCCTGGGGCCAGCAGGCAGCTGCCAGCCAGTCAGACATAGAGACATCAGGAAAGTAAGAAATATAGAAAGAAAGAAGGTAAAAAGCCCCGGGGGGGGGGAAAGGTAGATTAAGAGAAACAGGTTAATTTAAGTTAAAAGAGCTAGCCAGAAATGAGCCTAAGCTGGACTAGGCATTCATAGCTAACAGATGTGGGACTTCCCTCTGTATGCTATGAATATGTTTTTATAACCATTGGTTAATAAAGAAGCTGCTTTAACCTATGACAGGGCAAACTATATCTCCAAGCAGAGATAGAGGAGGAAAGAAGGCAGAGTCAGACAGATGCCATGTAGCTGCCCAAGAAGCAAGAGATAACAAACCATGAGCTTCATGGTAAAATATAAAATAATATAAATGGGTTAATTTAAGATATAAGAGTTAGTTAATAAGTGTTGTAATGAGAGCAGTGGGCTGTGTTCCTGCCCAGATCCTGGCTGCCTGGCTAGCTTATGCCCCAAAATAATAACACACAAGTTGTCTTTGTTTAAACACTGCCTGGCCCATTATATCTAGCCTCTTCTTGGCTAACTCTCACATCTTGCTTTAACCCATATCTAATAATCTGTGTATCGCTTACTGGGAAGATTCTAACCCACATCCATCTCGGCCGGAGCTTCATGGTGTCTGCCTGACTCTGCTTTCTTTCTCCCAGCATTCTGTTTTGTCTTCCCCGCCTACCCATGTTCTGACCTATCAGGCCAAGCAGTTTTCTTTATTAATTAACCAATGAAATAAGAGATAGATAGAAGACCCTCCTACATCAAATAAGTGTTTTAATTAATACAGTTTCTGTGTGATTATTTGGGTTTGGGCAGCCAGGAAACTAAAGTGCCATCCCCACTTACAACTAAGAATAAGTCTCTGTGTCATGATTTGGGAGCTTGTTTTGGGACCAACAGAAAGCCTGGTATAAAAGACTCTGCCTCAAAATAAAAGAGTCAGAGAGGCTGAGGATCAGGGATAGAGTGCACACCTAGCACGTGCAAGGCCCTGGATTTGTCCCTAGTCCTCCCTAAACAAGCAGGCAGCAGCACAAAGCAACAACTAAACCCCAAGTCAGTGGCCAGCACCGCCTGGCTGTGCTTCACGTTCCGGCTCAGGATGATGACTGAACCTCACAGGCACATTTGCCCTTCCCACACGCTGTCTCTAGTGTCTGCAAACATTTGATCAGAATCTGGACAGTTCCTAGTGTAGCTCCTCTCCCGGAGCAGGGAGGAGCGGAGACCTGGAGCTGCATGTCCAGATGCTCTCCTTAGTTATCTGGATAGGGCACACCCAAGTGCACAGCACCAGGAAAAGCCTTGTGAAAAACAGCCTTTCCAAATGGGTCCAGGAGGGGCAACTGAAATTCAGCCCAGGACATACAAAACCTCTTCTTCTTTCCAGAAGTTTCTGGCCCTGTCAGTTCATCAAAGACACCCACTGCACACTAGCTTCAGGCTCAAGGTCTTGGTCCAGATAGAGAAAACGCACCTCATTTCCAAGAACTGACTCTTTAACCATGCTGTAGAGGCCTGGAGAGGGTTTGTGCTTCCA
This sequence comes from Alexandromys fortis, assembly GCF_014885135.2. Taxonomy (NCBI): domain Eukaryota; kingdom Metazoa; phylum Chordata; class Mammalia; order Rodentia; family Cricetidae; genus Alexandromys; species Alexandromys fortis. The sequence continues at coordinate 7,718,888 of NW_026067943.1, forward strand.
CATTCCTGTGGAAACGGCCAGGGCCATAGTAAGGAAATAGGAAAAGCAGGAGTCAATGGTAGAAGTTAGAGCACAACACTGACACATCAGAAATAGGTTACTCAAGGGAGTCTTCCAATCTGGTCGCGGGGTCTGCGGTCTCATACTGGGAGACTGTGGCAGGAAGGCCACCTGGTCCCAGGAGTTCCAGACAGCCAAGGCCTGACCCAGTGTCCATCAGAACCACACGACTCCCCTTTATTAAGGAAGTTCCAGGAACTTGAGATGAGACCAGACGACAACCCCCCGAGAAGGCCTGGAGCCCTGGGTCACTGCCAAGGCGTGGTGTAAGCACGGACTTGACCTGTGATTCCTGACGAGTGATCATGAAGGATGGAGCTAGAACCTGGCTGTGGTTGCCCCTCCCCCACTCCCCAGGCAGGAGTCAAAGCTTCAGGTCTGATCTAGTCAGAAATGTCTGAGTTTTCACTTAGTAATTCATGCCGCAGACTTGGCAGCGGATAAGTAGTCTGTAGGTAAGTATTGGTTCTCCGGGGCGTGCAAGCTCCCAAAGCAGGGTGAGCGGGATAGCTTGCTCACATCTTCTCGATTAAAATGGAGTAATCCAGATTTGCCAGTAGCCAACATACAAAGTGACTCTGGCATCCGCCTCCGTCAAATGTCAGGTGGATTTTGGCTGTATCTATAAAAGGCATCCTAATGGACAGACCAGCAGCCTCCTCCATAGACACAGAACAGCCGTTTTCTATGTGTTGACCCCCGTCCCAGACATTATTTTATTGTATAGCCCAGGCTGGCTTCAGACATGATTCGCTTGTCTTTGCCTGATGGGTGCTAGGGTAGCAGGGCTACCCCACCATGCCCCCTCTTTTGTTCCTTGTAGGACCGCTATCATTGTCTTCACCTATGCACAAAGGAGTGCTTGTGCACACAAACACATATAATCAAACATGTTGTTCTTTGATCAGCTTACCCATCTGAGCAACTAAGAACAAGAACTCCAGAAGCTTTGGTTGGTTTCTACCTGCTCGGTTCTCAGTACACCTTCCCCGCCACTCTTCCTGCCTGGTCTGTGGAGAGAAGTCAGAGGGAATTCTTAACGCCGAGCCCCTAAAAATTATTTTCTTCCTTTGTGTCCTTACGAGGTTGGAAAAGACGCTCTCAAGTTTGGCCGTGCTATGCCTAGATGCAGCTGTCACGCTCTGCGTGTCTCCCCTTTCCTGTTTATTAAACCCCTTGGACATTTAGCTTGCTGTCCGACATTAATTTAGGGGAGTTTAAAATGTCATTTTTTGTTTTAAATATTGTGTCTGTTCTGTCCTCTCAGCCTGGTGTTCCTGCCATAAGTACTTACACAGAGCTGTTCCACAGTTCTTAGATATTATAGCTTTTCACCCTCTTCCCTTCTCAGTTTTGGGAGGTTTCTCTACTTATAGTCTTAAGTTTGGAGAAGCTTTCCTCATCAGTCTGCAAACGATCCCATCCAAGTCATTCTTTGGCTTGTCCAGCTTTCACTTCTTGTTGGGGCAGAATCACTCCCCAGCTGCTTTCGTGCTGGACTGGAAACCCGATGTCCTTGGAGACAAGCTGGAAAATGACCCTGAGAGTCCTCTCCACCAGGGGGAAGCTTGCTGGCACCACACAGCAAATTCTTCCAAGGAGTTATTGAAATTCATGATGCTAACCCCTTTTCTTTGACCAAGGACAAGTGTTCCCAATTGCTGACATTAATGGAACTTTTTTCCCCCTTCCTAGATGTGGTGGAAAATGTCACTTTTCAAAGAAGGGAGAGATACCATCAAATTTAAGTGTCTGAAATCCCTGTTGAGCCTTTGGCAGCTCACTGAGGATGGTTTGAATTCTCCCATCCCCAGTACTGGGAAAAAAAGTTTAGTGTTGAGGCTTTTAAGACTATTGGGATTTTAAAACTTGAACTGAATGTGTATTATGAGATAGTCCCTAGTCTGTGGGGCTGGAACCAGAATATTATGGTTTAGATGGAGCATGTCCTCTATAAGCTTGCCCATGTGTTTGAACACTTGGTTACCAGCTGTTCTGGGAGCCTGTGGACCCTTTGGGAGGCAGGGCCTAGCTAGAGGAAGTGAATCTCTGGAAGGGTGGCTAGGGGGCCTTGAGGTTCACAGCCTGCCCCCACTTCTGATTCATTTGTGCTTTCTGGGTCACTGATATGTGTCCCCACTGTCATGAAGCTGGGTTGCTGCCATGATGGATGTATCCCCCCGAATTTTGAGCCAGAGCAAACTTCTCTCCCTTTAAAAGAATGGTTTTGCTCCAATGCCTGGGAGCAGGCAAATTGGAAGATTGTTTTATGTAGGTGTGTATGCATGTGTCATGTGTTCTGGAGATTAAACCCAGGGCTTTGCACATGCAGATCAAACACCTTAGCCTTAATGTACACCTTCAACTCAGAGAAGGAGACAGTTCGTTCTGCAGAGGACCCTAACTCTGAGTGGGAAGAGATAGACCTGTATGGAAGCTGGGAGGCGTACCCAGAAAAGTTCCGTGTATCTTTTGAAAAGAAATAATAGATGTTCAAATGGGGGAAATCAAAGAGAGACACAAGAGAAGGTGTTTATGGCAGAATATGCCTCTCAAAACATGTCTGCATGAGACCAGACTATGATCCCTCAGAATGCACCTGGAAGAGGCACAATAAGGCACTCAAAACATGTCCCTTTGGCCAGAGGACTGTTTTGAGAACTAGCAGACACAGAAAGGATATGTCTTCCGGTGTTCATGTACAGGAGTCCTACCGGGTGTGGCCCAGAAATATAGATCCCAGGTCAAAAGAAATGTACGTGTTCTACTCCCTTGGAGAAATGTCCAATGTCCATTCCTGTGGGCTGTGTGTTTGTGGAGGTCCCTTTCTGCTGCTCTGTGGTAAGTGGTGTATTCCCACCAAGTTGTTTGTGCCCTCAGCCATGGCTCTGAATCTGCCCTCTCCACCCCCTGCTGATGACTTGAAAAGAGGAAATGCCTATTTCTATTTTGGCTCGTGGTTTGAGAGGTTGACATTTTTGTCTATTATTCTGTTTCCTTGACTCACAAGAAAAATAACTTAGAAGTGGCCATTCCCTTTCTGCACCTTTCTGCAGGTAAGGCATAGTTCTACACAGCCTGCCGGAACACTGGTTCAGGTTTATGGAATGAGTGTCATTAAATAAAAGCTGTCAAGAACTGTCAACTGAAGTTGCAGTGCCATTGTCCCCTGGGTGCAGCGTCATACCCAAATGGATCAGAAAGGAGCCTCTGCCTGAGTTCTGCATGGAAGGAGTTCTGCATGCCACACGAAACGACACCCCAGATGCACAGCATAAGTCTGGGCATAGCAGCCTGGAAGCTTTGCACACGGAGTCCTCTTCTGCTGGTCCCGACTCTCGTCCTTTTTAAGGCTATGTTCTGGAGAATAGTGCTCACCTGGGGTAGTGAGAGTTCCAAATTTGCTGTCAGTTGGCTCCGGGACCCCTGAGTTTACAGCTGGTGTTGGAGGTAAGGACAGTGTCATCAGGCCTGTGCCAATTGTCCTGGGACATCTGGGGTTGCTGCTCCCCTTGTGTCGCACAGACCCTTCTCCGCCTACTTTACGTCTTAGTTCTATCGCCATGGCCACTGTAACTCTTATAAAGGAAAACATTTAACTGGGGCTGGCTTACAGTTTCAGAGGTTCAGTCCATTATCATCATGGCGGGTGGCATGCAGGCAGACATGGTGCTGGAGGAGGGGGCTGAGAGTTCTACATCTTGATCTACAGGCAACAGATGGAGGCTGAGTCCACACTGGGCATAGCTTAAGCATAGGAGACCTCAAAGCCCACCCCCACAGTGACAAACTTCCTCCAACAAGGCCACACCTACTCCAACAAGGTCACACCTTCTAATAGTGTCACTCACTCCCCATGGGCTTATGGGGACCCATTGTATTTAAGCTACCACACCTTAGTCTAGGCCACCTCCCTTCTCTACCTTGGGCTCTCCACACAGTTCTCCCTCTGTTGGAATGCCATAGTGCTGACATCCTTCTTGCCCCCAAGTCCCTGTGTGGCTGTCGGCCCAGCCGTATGCCTTCTCATGAAGAAGAATGCTTAAAAGAAATCCCATGCTAGCTCAGAATTGAGTATAATAGGGCTGGAGAGATGACTCAGAGGTTAAGAGCATTGCCTGCTCTTCCAAAGGTCCTGAGTTCAATTTCCAGCAACCATATGGTGGCTCACAACCATCTGTAATGGGGTCTGGTGCCCTCTTTTGGCCTGTAGGCATACACACAGACAGAATATTGTATACATAATAAATAAATAAATTAATTAAAAAAAAGACCAATTGTTTGAAAAAAAATTGAGTATAATAGAGGGTTATTTATGTAGAGGCAGACTCACAGATCACAATCCTCCACTGGAACAGGGAACAGCAACCAAATCCTGTGGCTGGGAAAGAGGCCGGAGGTGCACATTTTATATCGGCATAAATAGTATAAGAGGCCACGCCCAAGTGGGCAGGTAACTTAAAGGCTACTGGCGGTAGGAATTCCTACAGCATTCTCGCCCTGTCATGTTCCCTCTCTCCCCTGAGCTGGGTTCCCAGGGAGCACCTGTTGCCCTCTAATGTATAATAAATGGTGGATTTCTTTGGCTTATTGTAACCACCACCTCTGCAATGCCTGTGGAGGAAAGGACTTTTAACTGTTCTGACCACTGCTCTGTCCTAATACTTGGCACAGAGCACGCGTTCAAGGAATGTTAGCCCAGTATATGGATGTCCACAAAGTGTTGTCCAAAACCGCAAAACCATGACAGCCCCTGAGTACCTACTAATGGTAAACTGAATAAGTATATCCCAGTAACGTGTTAAGTATGGTTTCTATTACTGAGCCGAGGGACCATGACCGAAAGCAGCTTGGGGAGGAAAGGGTTATTTCACCTCACAGCTCTCAGGTCACAGTAAATCAGGGCAAGGATTCAGAGCAGGACCCGGGAGGTAGGAACCGAAGCAGATGCTATGCAGGAACACTACGTACTGGCTTGCTCCTTATGGCTTGCCCAGCGACAACGTGGGACCACCTGCTCAATGGTGGCACCACCCACAGTGAGTGGGGCCCTCCTGCATCAATCATTAATTAAGAAAACGCCCTATAGACTTGCCCACAGGCAGATCCGATGGAGGCTTTTTCTCAAAGGAGGCTTCTTCTTCCCAGATATGTGCAGGTTTGTCTCAAGTTGACAAAACCCAATCGGCAAGGTGTCTATTTTAAAAACTGATAAAATTATACATATTCATGATATATTGTGACTTTGAAATATATATTGTGGAATGGCCAAATTGGGCTAATCAACACTTTTTTTAACCTCACATACCTATAATTTCTTATTGTTGTTTTGGTCCTTTTGAGACAATGTTTCATGTAGTCAAGTTGACCTCCAACTTAGCTGAAGATGACCTTGAACTTCTCATGTTTCTTGATTTCAGTTCCTGAGTGCTAGGATTACAGGTGTGTGTGTCACCATTCCCAGTTCATGTGGTTCTGGGGATCATGCCAAAGGCTTCATGAATCCTAGGCAAGCACTCTGCTAACTGAGGTATTTGTCACTTGTCATTGTTTGGTGATGGCATATTAGGGTACACTTACACATCAGGGCACCAAGCAATAGTCAGCATGAATAAACTATGGCTATTCTTAAATTTGATCTTGATGATACAGATTGAGTATACCTTATCCAAAATGCTTGAGAGCAAGAAGTGTTTTGAATTTCCGGCATTTTCAGATTCTGCAATATTTTATATACACAATGAAATATCCCAGGGGAGGGACCCAAGTTCAGATGCAAAACTCACTTGTGCTCCATCTGTGTTTCACACATGTAACCTGACATATCTACCATATTTAGGTTCATCTATGTCTCACACACGTAATATGACATATATATCATATTTAGGTTCTATATGTTTCACACATGTTACCTGACATATCTATCATATTTAGGTCCATCTATGTCTCACACACGTAATATGACATATATATCATATTTAGGTTCTATATGTTTCACACATGTTACCTGACATATCTACCATATTTTAGAATGCCTGCTTTGTGACTGACTGCAACCCATCCCAGGAAGGTAGGTGTGGAATTTTCCACTTGTGATATTAAAAAAATATCCTATTTTGATGCATTTTGAGTGTTAGGGTTATTCAACCTGTCCAGAAATGTGATCCAAAGTATGACCCTATTTACAAAGTTAAAAAGCCGTCATCATAGCTGCTGGAATGGAAGGCTCATACAGCGACAGGAGAGTGGTTACCAAGATGAGGGTCACTGGAGGGAGGAGATTTGGGGAGGGGGATGGCACTGCCGAAAGACCCAAGAGGCGTCTGTGAGGCAGCTCTGTCCTACTTCTTCCCCCGAGTGGTAGTTTTTGTGGGCGTTCTCGTGTTGATTATTCTCCAGCCTATAAACAGACATTTCACACATTCTTCTGAATGTAGGACATAGTTCACAATGTAAAAACAGGAGAGAAGGGGGTGCAGGAGGATGGCTGAGGGGTGCTGCTGAATTTCCTGTGGGTTTAGTGTGCACACAGTACCGTGCGATTCCCTCAACAATCCTCAAACGGCTGAGGGGGCATGTGGAGAAGGTGGAGTGGGTTTATCTGTCCCTGGGGACGGCCAGGGGACAGCTCCGAAGGTGGAGGGAAGAAAGAAATTCAGGGAAAGGGTCCAGGCAGGACAGAAAATACACAGTGGAACAGGAGGCAGGAGAGAGAGCCGGAATGGGAGTAGAGAGACTCACTGGACATGGACCAGAGACCCTGAGAACCACTGGTTACTGTGGGACCACAGTGCTGGCCACAGTGGTATTCATGGTGGCAGCTCTACCTTAGAGATCTTCGGGGAACACAACTGAGACACGACAGCACCTGTGTGTGGCTGTAACCATCTGCATGTGGGTAGAGAGAGGAGGAGGCAGGTGGACCCAGGAGTCCTCAGTGCGGTTTAGTGGGGACCGCACATCACACGAAATAGGGTGGGCAGAAGAAAGAGCGCTAATACAGACAAAGGTGAGCTGTGTCTGGGCCCACTCAAAAGCCAGCTGCCATTGTCAGCTCAACAGTCACTAGCACGCTGTGCTTGGCCACCACTCTGCGGAGCTTGTCTTACAGTGTTTGTGATTTATGCCATGTCGCCTGGCACAATGACAGATATGACCAAGATGGCCATAGTTATGGCAAGGAGGCTCTCTAGGCACGAGTTCTCATTCCCACAGCCTACACTGTCCAGCCACTTCAAAAGTATCCCACTTGAACTAGCTCACGTGGGTGGAGCTCAGAACTACTCCCCAGTCTCTGGCCCTGGATCTCAGCCACGGACAAGAGGCACACCTTCAGAAAAGCATCACCGCACTTCTCCACCAGGGGAGGATGCTGGGGAAGGCATCTGACCACCCCAAAACCCTGCTTAGAGTCTTCAGTGCCAGAATCTTACTACGGATCTGGGCTTGTATGCTCTGCCTGAGAAAAAGGATTAATATGCAATTTAAATTTGCTATGAGATGACAGAGACACTCTACACACGCATCCTTGGGTCCTCGTTTTCTGTGACTCAGCTAGCTGGGACTCTTCACAGCACAGCTCAGCTGTAAGCTCTCTCTGTTTCTACACTTACAGCTATCCTGGGCTCAGCCGACTTCATCCTTAGTCTGATTGTTGTAACAGGTTTTGTTTGCTTTGGTTGTTGTATTTTACCATTGCTATAACAAAATACCCGAACTGTGAGGTGTGTACAGGACTCACTGGGAGACTGGACTTCCTGGCCTGGTCTAGCGTGAGCTACTTTTTAGCTCTGCAAACCATTCACCCGGGAGAGGGTGTCAGTGAACAAGAGACATCACATAGCGAGACATGATGTCAGAGACTGGGGGAGGTCCAGCAGTTTAATAAAAACCCTCTCCTGAGAACTAAACAGAGTCCCGTGAACATACAACAGTCCTTTCTGATAGCGGCTGCCTGAAGAATCCAATCACGCCTACTGTGTTCTGTAACTCCTGTTCCAGGGGATCTGATGTGCTCTTCTGGCCTCCCTGGGCATTGCATGTACCTGGTGCACAAACACACATGCAGACAGACACTCATACACATGGAATAAAAATAAGTGCATCTTAAAAAATGTATTTAAAACCTACAGACAGACAGTATCTGCCTGCAAGATGGTAGTGCAGAACTTGTGGAAGAGACCAGCCAATGACTGGTACAAACTGAGACCCATGCCACAAGAGGGAGTCCATGCCTGACACTACCTGGAGGGCCAGGGATCCGAGGCTGGATAGGCCAGCGATCTAGGACAGAACGAAACAGGACCAGAAAAAAAGAGTCAAGGATACTCTGCTATATTCATAGACCAGAGCCTAGCATGATTGTCAGCAGAGAGGTTTCACCCAGCCACTGATGGGAACAGATGCAGAGGCAGCAGAACATGAGGCAGAGCTCTTGGAGTCCTGAGGAAGAGGGGAAGGAAGAATTGTCAGAGCCAGAAGGATCAAGGACACCACAAGAAAACCTATAAAATCAACAACCAGGGTTCATATGGGCTCATAGAGACTGAGCCAGCAAACAGGGAACCTGCAAGGGACTGACCTAGACCTATTTATTTATTTATTTATTTATTTATTTTTAATTTATTAAAGATTTCTGTCTCTTCCCCACCTCCGCCTCCCCTTTCCCTCCCCCTCCCCCAATCCCGTCCCCCTCCCTCGTCAGCCCAAAGAGCAATCAGGGTTCTCTGCCCTGTGGGAAGTCCAAGGACCACCCTCCTCCATCCAGGTCTTGTAAGGTGAGCATCCAGACTGCCTAGGCTCCCACAAAGTCAATATGTGCAGTAGGCTCAAAAACCCATTGCCCATGTTCTTGAGGTCTCAGTAGTCCCCATTGTCCACTATGTTCAGCGAGACCTGTTTTAACCCAGGCTTTTTCAGACCCAGGCCAGCTGGCCTTGGTGAGTTCCCGATAGAACATCCCCATTGTCTCAGTGTGTGGGTGCACCCCTCACGGTCCTGAGTTCCTTGCTCGTGCTCGCTCTCCTTCTGCTCCTGATTTGGACCTTGAGATTTCAGTCCGGTGCTCCTATGTGTGACCTAGACCTTTTGCACATGTGTCGCGGTTGTGTTGCTTGGTGTTCTTGTGCAACTTCAAACTGTGGGACTGGGGCTGTCTCTGAATCTTTCAACAGCTCTTGAGACCCTTTTCCTCCTACTGGGTTGCCTCACCCAGCCTTAATATGAGGGGAGGTGCCTAGTCTTATTGGAACCTATTATATCATGTTTGGTTGCTATATCCGGGAGGCCTGCCCTTTTCTGAAGGGAAACAGAGGAGGAGTGGATCTGGGGGAGAGGAGAGGTAGGAGAGACTGGGAGGAGAACAAGAGGGGAAACAGTTCAGGATGTAATATATGAGAGAAGAAAAAAAATAAAAAAATAAACTTCAAAATGTATTTAAAATCTAAAGACAGTATCTGAAGAAAGAGAGATGGCAAAATGTTCACACAATTTAATAAAGTTTAATAATTTCAATTATTTTATGATAATTAAAAATAATTTTGAATTATTTTACACACAGCAAAATGCGCTCTTTTTGGTGTTAGGGATGGTGTGATCAGCCCTATCAATGAGGAGGCAGTACAGCTTGCCACACTAGTCAAGCTTGTCGCTACCAACCATCCAGGAAACCATGGATCTTTGTCCATTCCTGCAGTTTTCTCGTTAGTAGAAGATAGCACAGATGAACTTTGCTGAGTTTGGTGTCTTTCATGTAATTCAGCCAAGAAACAGTCAAGTTACGTTCAACACTAGCTCTTCTCTTTACTGTGGAGAAGTATGCCGTTGTTGGGGGTGCTATACCTACTTACCCACCTGTCATCTGTAGAATTTTGGGGTTGTTTCTGGTCTGTGGCCAGAGTAGAGATTTTTATTTTTTATTTTATTTTTTGTTTTTTACTCCAGTTCTTTATCAGAGTAGAGATTTTTAAAAACCCCTTTTGCAGGAGCAGACAGATGATGAGATCCAATCCAGTAACAATTTAGAAGGCCTGGACTTCTTCCACCAGCCCCACCCAACCAATGTGTATGGATTAGTCATGCTTTGCAAGGGTATACAGGGCATCGCCTAAAATAGACTACATCTTTAGCTGTAAATTATGTTAAAACCAAGCCAGGCACAGCGGAGCATGTCTGTTAACCTCAGCTTTGGGGATGATGAAAGTTCCCCATCACCTGGGCTGCACAGAGCCTGTGCTTATAGTGGCTACTCTGAGGACCAGGTGGAGGTTCACTTGGGTTTGGGAGTTCTAGGCCAGCCAGGACAGCATAGCAAGATCCCCCACCTCAGAAAAGAGTTTGGCAGACTGGTAACATAGCTCTCAGCAAGACAATGCTTGTTTGCCACGTGGGAGGCTCCGGGTTTATGGCACACATACTTGTGTGTACACGTGCGCACGTGCGAGAGATTTCGGAGCGCTCAGTCTTAAATGGGATGCCTTAATCATGCCCCATTGGCCAAGGATCAAGGGCTCTATGTGGAAGAGGGGACAAAAAGACCATGAGAGCAGGAAGTGGTGAGCTGCCAGGGAAGCAGGAAGTGGATGTGATTCCAAGGAAACAGTCTTGCAGACCCAGCGAGATGGAGGCAGACATGAACTGGAAATCCGTAGGAGCACCTGCAAGACCTGCAGCAGTTCAAGCCCACCACTGGGAAGGGGACGTGGATGCAAGGTTCCTTCCCTGACGAGACTCCATCTTCAGCTGATACCTGCTAGGAACAGGAAGATCTGTTTTCTCCAATGGAGAGTCATTTCACCCACGCCCCATGCCCAGAGTGCCCAACACAAAATGCACTCCAGGTTTTTTGCTTTTTATTTTTCTGTGGGACTTTTGTTTCATTTTGGCATTTTTTGGTCTTATTGTTATTTTATTTGCTTGCTTTGATTTTGGTTTTTGAGGTTTTTTTTTTTTGTTTTTTGCTTTGTAGGGAGGTGGGGAGGATCTGGAAGGGTTGGGGGAGGAGAAAACATGATAAAATATATTGTATAAAAATTTACATAAAATAGCAAAAGCAAGCTTAACATTCATTAAAGATGGGGCGGGGTGGGGGTGGGGAGACGGGCAGGGGGGGGGGGAAGAACCGAAAGAAAGAAAATCTCTTCACAGTGCAAGCCCAGGTGCAAACGCCTTTCAGCGCAGTCACGGAACCACTGCTGCATGTTTAAAGAGCCTATTGAAACACGCATTTGCTTTTGTCTGCGTGTTATACTGACAGAACATTTTTAAAGCTCACGCCAAATGAACAAATAGTAAATAAAGGGAATGGTGGGAGGAGATGCAGACAAATTAAATGAGCCATATTGAAGCTGGGCTGTTTGGCATGCTGTGCTTAGTTTTTGACCTCTCTTCATCTTCATCATCATCACCATTATCACCACCACCACAACCATCATCATCAGAGATCGAACCCAGGGCCTTATGCATAGGAGGCAAACTGTCTACCCCTGAACTGTACCTCCAGCCTTGACTTCCATTATGGTAAATGTCTGACATTTTCCATAAAGTAATTTTGAAAAACTGAGGTCATGACGTCACCGTGTAAACCCCCTCAGCAGCTCCTCAGCTCTCTCTGTGTTTAGAACATAACAGGTCCGTGGTGACCAGGTCAACTGCTCTGTCACTCGGCACGTCCTGGGGTCTCTTCTCCACTCACTCTGGCCTCCTTCCAAGGGGCCCTGGACGTCAGGGCCTTTGCCCTTGGCCTTGCACAGGCCTGAGATGCTCACTCTTCTAAGACAGCAGCATAGCTTGACTCGGACAGTTTTGTTCAAATGCCCTCTCCTCAAAAACCCGCTGGCCCACTGCAAGCATCGGCATCCGCATTCAATGGCTCCTTTGCCTACTGTCCTTTCCTCCGGGGATCTGGAGCCGCTGAACGCTTGAACTGTTCTCTGACATCTTTTTTTTTTTCTTTCTTTCTTTTCTGTTCACTTGCTATGACAGTACCCGCTCCAACCAGGCCCAGATCAGTGTTGACGTCTAGCATATAGTGGGTGTTCCAGAAACTCGCTGAATGAGGAATAAAGGTCTCCGTTCTCTTCTAGAGGTGTCGTGGGGACCCTCGAGATCTTCCGCCCAAACCTGCCACCTGTGGCCTGGCTATGCTGTACTTGTTTGAGTTTGGCTGCCTGCCCTGGTCATTCTGGATCCTGGGGCTATCTTCTCAGAGGCAGAAGGTCCCACTGGAGGCCAGGAGACTCCTCGTGGTTCTGGGAAAAATGGGAGCCATAGAATCTCTCAAGGTGACTTTGGAGCCTTGACCTGTACTCGCCAGCAATGAGATCACGCAGGTTCACTTCACTTCCCCAGTCTTCCCCAGTTTACTCATGTGTCCATAGGGAAGCCAAAGCCTACCAACCCTGCAGGGTGCCTGGGTGAAGGGAGCACGTTCACCGCCAGGTACCGCTGATAAACATTTTCGCAGCTCTCCTGGAGTGGCCAAATGGGTTTTAATGAGGCAGCCACATCATCTTTGGGGCTGTTGGCTGCCATATCCATTTTCTGAGAAAGCCTGGCCCGCCCTCTCCCGCGGCACCTTCGCCCCGCACCCCTCTGCTGCTCGCCCCGCGCCCTCCCGCTCGCTCCCCGCGCTCTCGCGCCGCCCGCTCCCCGCGCTCGTGCTCCTGGGCGCCGGCTGCGGAGGGAGCCGCTCTGCCCGCAGCTGGCGCAGCGCGGGGGCGGCCGCGGGTGGGCGGGAGCCGCGGGCCGGGGCGCCGAGCATGAGCCGCCGGCGCCGGCCGCGCGCTGCTCGGGGCCGGGCTGCGGCACGAGGGCGACGCGGGAGCGACGCTGGCACGGACCGAGGTAGGCAGCGGCAGCCCCGCGCCCCTCGGGTCCTCCGGCGGGCCGTCCCCTCGGGTCGTTGGCGCGGGCACGGGCGTGGGTCAGGGGACCGGCACCGGGTAGGGCGACGTGGAACCCCGCATGGAGTTCCTGGAACTCCGCCCCGGGCTGGACGGCGGGACCCTGTGCCTCCTGCACCTGCCGCGCACGGGGCAGCCGCGATGAGCATGGAGGGAGCGCACCGGGTGGCAGGCGTGGGCACCACTGGCAAGTCCGCTGCCCAGGGCCTGGCGTGGGGGAGGGGGTCGGGGATCCTAGGAGCTCGGGGCTGCGCAGTTGGAAGTTTCCATTTGCTCTTGTGCATTCTGGGTCCGGGGTGGCATCTCACGCACTTGCTGTTTGGCAAGGAATTGGGGCGTAAGCTCTGCATTTGAGGGGCATGGTGAGGCGCATCCCTCTGTCCCGTGGGCGGGGGTCATTTGAAGGACCGTTTGGGACCGCAGACTTCGACAGGTACAGCTGGTTGGTTCTAGTCAGAATAAGTGTGTGTGGGGTGTGTGTGTGTCCATCCGTGTGTCCGTCTGTCCATCCTTCTGCCTAATGATTGAGGAGGCACTGTGTTGATGGGTCCCCGCTCTCTGCACCTCAGGCTACCTCTGAGAGATGCAGGTAGTATATACTGACAAGAGGTTGCCTTTGGAAGCTGCATGGGGCCTGAGACTTGGAGGTGGCCAGACTCCCTCTTTTCCTATTCAGTACAGTGAAGCCCTTTTCACTTTCCCTGCTTTTATTAGCCGTATCCTACTGTGGGACAAGGGGGGAAGACTGGGATGGTCTCCTGCCCTCGGGTCAGGTTGACCTACAGGAGCCTTCATCTCCTCAGGGCTCCCCCACTTCCCCCTGATTTCTTCTTGTTCACTCCAGCCCTTGTGGGCACAGAACCTGCTCCCCTGCGCCTTGGGTTCTCCAAAGCAAAACAGTACCTCCTATCCTAGTAGGGCATTGGGAGGCCACGGATTTTGACTTGTGAGCCATGGGCAGGCTGCAGGTGCCTCTGAGACATGGTTTCAACAGAATGACACCATGGCACTGATGACTCCTGGGGGCATTTCCATGTTTGTCTTCAGTGACACCACTTTAGGACCACAGTACCCAGCCCAGGAAAGACATCCATAGTGGGAGGACATCAGGGACTCTTAGCTGTGTGGTCTGGGGACAGAGAGTGGCTTCTCTGACTGTCCAACCTCGTTTCCATTTTTTTTTGTCTCTAGGGCTGTGGATTGTAATGGCCCAGCAACCCTTTGGGTGATTTTCAGCTTGAAGTGTGTGTGTGTGTGTGTGTTTTCCTGGGCCCACAGGCTCTGCTTCTGAGAAGAGTGTGATCAGACTCCATGATAAAGTATGGACTCGGTATTCTCTTGAACATGTCCCCTGGGGTTTGGGAGCTCAAGCGGATGTTCCCAGGCAGGGGTGCCAGTGACCTAGCCCCTCCCCCCAAAAAACCACGCAGGAGTTTGTTTGTTTTCTGAGATACATCTTCCTGCTGCCAGTGGATGGCTGCCTTTTACCTGGCAAATTGTGGCAATGGAAGCGTTCACAGAGAACAGAGCGGGTTTGGTGTAACTTAGCAACTGCAGTCAGAGGAGGGAGGAGGGGTGAAGGAGAGGGAGGAAGAGAAAGGAAAAGAGAAGGGGAAATGCTGGGCAGGCAGCGCATGAGCCTTGCTGAGGGGGTAAGCTGCACCTGTGTAAGGTCCCTCCTCCCAGGACACGGGTGAGGAGCAGCTCCAGGTGGTGACTGGGTCCTGGAGAGGCAATTAGATGGAAGTTGGAATATGCTAGAATGGTCTGTCTCTTCACTGGCAGAAGAGGGGCCTGCAATGAGTGTCTTAGGCTGGTGGAATTTATGACCTTAAAACTGTTGTCTTGTAGAAGCCACATGGCAAAATAGGTCGAGAGAAGATCCCCTGCCAAGGCAGGGGGCACTGAGCTCCTGACTGTGGTGGGGAGGGCCTCAGTGCACTGTGATGCCCATGTCTGCATGGCCCTTTGCCATAGGAGAGGCCCTGTTGGAGAAGACCTGGCCAGGGCCTCCTTGGGCTCTGCCAGGTCCCTACCTTCTGCTCTCTGATGGGACTCCCCCTCCCTCCTTCCCGCTTTCCCTCCTGAGGCCATCTGCTCTGGCCATGCTCTGCTCGGGCTGCTTTTCTCTCAGAGCTTCCAGAATCTGCCTTGTGTGATTTCCACCCACTCCGCGTTGCCTCCCAGGTTCCTTTGCTGTGGTTGCCCATCTCCCTCCTGCCTGTGAGCAGACACTTAGCAAGAAAGTGACGTGCTGAGGGAGAGAGAGAGGGGACAGGGGTACCGTGTGGTGTCTCAGAGGAGATGATTGTGAGGGGAAGGGCCCTGGTGATCTCTGGTCACTTGCAGGGTCCCTGACCCCTTGGAGGTCTGGGGTAGACATGTAGCTCTCTTTTTGGCCTTCTGCGTTTCTCACATATTTCTGGGCCTGGAGACTGGGGCTATTGATATGTGTAAAAGTTAAACACAAGGGATGTCCTGGCCCAGTTCAGAGTGGGTGGGCTGTTATGAGCCCATCAGTAGAGTGTTGTTGGGTTGGGGGTCACCAGGAGGTTTCCATACTGTAATCCTGGGGTATAATTTGGAAAAGTCAGCTGGCATCAGCAGCTTTTGATGTTAGCTGGGAAGGGGCTTGGGCCTCGGGGATTTTGTTCTGGGAGAGCTGGCCAGTGGCTGCCTTAGGCATCCTACAGTGATAGCTGTCACGTGAGGGAGCTGGGGTGTAAGTGTTATCCATGACTGTCCCTGGCTAAGGATGACACAGATGACCACGAATGTTCCTGTAAAAACACCTTGGATCACAGGGATGCTGTGGAACATGACGTAGGATTATCCTTGCTGTGACCCTGTCCTGAGAAGCCTCTCCCTCCTCATTTAATTGACACAGAACTTCCTTAGGGAATCCTTGCTTGGTGCTGGGATGTGAAATAAATTACTTAATGCATAGTCACCCTCCCCACTCAAGGACCGCTCTGGCTTGAGGCCAGGCTTTGGCCAGTGTTGTCCAGGGCAGCCAACAGCCTTGAAAGCCTCTCTAGCCCTCCTGAGTAGGCCATGGATTCCCTGTGAATTCAGGGAGCAGAGCACTAGCTAACTCCTGGAAGGGAGGCCTGAAATTGGGCCTCTGGGATGTCCCTTGACTCTAGGTAGAATAGCCTGGGGCCAATGCTACACACACACACACACACACACGCACACGCACACGCACACGCACACGCATGCACGCACACAGTGCGGGAGCTCTGCCCAACACCAGGGCACAGCAGTGGAAACATGAGCCTTTTCCAGGTCCCTGGCTGACGAGTGGCAGTCCTCGGAGGTGAAGGGCTTTGCAGGGCTTCCCTCCTCTCCTGTTCTCCAGCTCCTGCCCACCCTCATCCCAGGCAGGCTGACTGGAGATATGTTCTCTGCTTGCTTACAACACATTCTCACTTCCCACTCACTCCCAGCCCACTCCCATCTGGCATGTGCCCCTTCCCACAGGGAGCCCCACTGCAGAGGCTATGGGCTCCGCTGTCCCTGCTCCCAGAGGCTCTGGCATCCAGGTCTGGCTGCCTGGCTCTTGGTCCTCCTTTTCCTCTGACCTCTCTGTAAGCCTCTCCAGAGAGCTTTGCCGCCTGTCTCAGGACACACAGTGTTTCTATCTCTCAGGATCCGGGACCTCCCTGCCACTACAACTTCCGTTCTTCATGCTGAGCTGACCTCAGCTCCTGTCAGTCCCAGAACCTGGGGCTCTTTTAGCACATGCGCTGTGCTTGCTGGCTTCTTCTGGGTGACCACGGGTGTCCTATCTACTGCCATCCTGTCCCCAAGCCTCGCTTGCCTCAATATCACCAGCAGCCAGCTGCTGCCCCCTGTTGCATTGAGATAACATCCAGTCTAGCGCACCCCAGGCCTCTCCTGAACCCCCTTCCACTTACTGAATCCTCTATTCTCCAGCATTCTGAACATTTCAATGGCTTCCTTACTGTGATACCTTTTCCTTACAGACATGGCCTCTGCTAGGTCTTCTTTTTGCCCTTAGCATTATTTGGGGCGCGAGTCTTCCTATACAGGCATGGTGTACTGGTGCCTAAGCTTCTACAGCGACTGTCCCCAAGTGTCTTGTCAGTGATCACCTAGAGCAGTCTCCCTCAGTCCTTTTGGACTCCCATCTCCAGGACACTGGTCATTCTGATGAGATGTGGATTGAATTCTCTGAGCCGCTGGGCATAGCGGGGAAGGAGTGAAGATCCGAGTCTCAGAACATTGTGTACAGAGATCTGAGGCATGTTGCTCTCTACCTCCAAGGAGAGGAGAGAGTAATGGACTTAAAACTCTGGGACAGGTGAGAGGGTGTGGGGAGAAGGCCTGCCCAGGAGGGATGAGTGTGGACAGAGCCAGGGGGCCAGTGCCCTGCTTGTCACCAACACTTCAGTTTCTCCAACTCTACCTTAGAGAGAGAGTTCTCCCTGGATGCAGTTGCCATGACAACACTGTTAACAAAGACTAGCTTCTGTGGAGGAGGCTGGCTCACCCAGAAGCCGAGGGTGTTGGGAAAGGGTGTGCATTCTGATGAGTGTATCTGCAGAGCCGTAGTTCCCCTCCCCCACCGAGGTCACCAAGATCTTGAGGACCCTCCTGACCCCTTCTGCTTTACAGGCCTCTGGTACCCAGCCCCAGCCCGTGTGAGTGTGAAGTGATTCCAGCCATAGCTGGGGCACAGGGCCAGGCTCAGGAAGCCCTCCTCCCTGGGGTGTGGAATACGTCCAGTCCTCACTCCAGACACTTTCTAAGACGAGGCACTGCGGGTGTAGAAGCCCGGACTCATAGGCCATGCTTCCCCTGCAGAGAGTCTGTGGTCCAGCTCCTCTGGGCTCTGTTCCCCCTCTCTGACCATGGTTTGGATTAGATGATGCTCCCACCCCCCAGCAGGTCACAGGGTGTGATCCCTGAGCCTGTAAGGGAGCCTCGATGGGAAGATCCAATTCCTTGTCCTGAGAGCTGCAAGAGAGTTGCCCAAGGTTGGCTGGGTATATCAGCTAGGACATCAGGGAAGCCAGGTTGGAGGCTTACAAAGGAACTTGGGCAGGTCTTAGGGTACTGAGCAGGCAAGGGGAATATGTCAGGTATTTATTTTATTATTGCTC
This sequence comes from Alexandromys fortis, assembly GCF_014885135.2. Classification (NCBI taxonomy): domain Eukaryota; kingdom Metazoa; phylum Chordata; class Mammalia; order Rodentia; family Cricetidae; genus Alexandromys; species Alexandromys fortis. The sequence goes on from NW_026067943.1 coordinate 7,736,979, forward strand.
ATAGTAGTGGGTTTCCTCCCACCCTGGCAGGCTGGGTGAAGAGTAGAGTCCCCGGGAGAGCAGCCCAAGGGCAAGTGAGCAGTTAGCTTTTTAGGAGAGCCAAGGTCTTCCCTACACTGTCCAGGAAGTCCAGGGTCCCTCCAGATAGCTGCACTTTGGGGAAGGGCATCTTATGCTCTTAGCCTATTCTTTCTCTGGCCCTGCTGTCCCTGGGAGCCTGCTAACCAACTAAAGGGTGGAACCTTATGATCTGCTGTGAAACCTCTGCCCTGAAGGCTCCCGAGCCAAGTCCTTCATCCTGCCACGTGCAAGGAGGGGAGGGATACAGATCCTCAAAGCCTTCCAAGGAGGTGTCGACAGTGGTTCACCTGGCAGGGCCAGGGCTGAGAGTGAACAGGGCAACGTGGGGTGGGGGAGAGCTTCTGCATAGATGTGGTCTAAAGGGAAAACGCTAGCAAGCCCGAGTCATCACCTGGGCCACACCCTGAGTGATGGAGCTCTTGCAGGAGTAGAAGCGTCTGATGAACAAGCAGTAAGTGCGCTAGTGAAGGCTGCCGCAGACTGGATGTGAAGACTGGATGGAAGAAGATGCTTCTTCAGACCATGCCATCACCACCAGGGAAGCCATGAGAGCCAGAGAACCAGAACAGACAATTCTACAACAGTTGAGTATTGGTTAAGATTTGAGGTCATTATAGGCAATGGGTCTAGGAAGAATAATGAAAACTGAGGACCTTACAGATAATAGAAAAAAATGCAGTGAAGGGTGTCTTGGGAATGTGGCCATCCGTGACAGCAGATCGGCCACTCCCTGACTCTTGTTCTCTGAGGAGAAATCTACATTCAGGGGCCTCCTCCCAGCCCCTGTGGTGGAGAGGCCAAGAGTTGACATGAGGTCTGGACAGGCGTGCTTGAGAGAGTATGGGATGCCCTGGCCTCTCCCAGGCACCAGGCGAGAGCTGTCTGGAGGGTCTCCTGCCTCATGACGTTATGACACTTGAGACCGGAAAGCCACTTTGTGGTCTGTGGCAGCCATTGCAGCCCCAGGTCCCAGATGTGTCCCAGAGGAGGCTGGGATAGGAAGCTGTAAGGACCGTTATGGCAGAAGAGCCATGAGGAGGTTCCTGCAGTGAGGCCTGTGTCTGGGTGAGCCCTTATCGTCAGGCTGGAGAGTGGAGGCAGGAAGGAGCTGCAGGTGGTGTGGCTGGCCAGAGCGGGTTGACCCTGTTCCTGCTGAGACTTTGGTGGGATGGCCTGGGCAAGGGACGGTGTGCGGATATACAGCCTGGGAGAGAGTCCGGTCCTGTCGTCATGTGTGCTCAGCAGCCCACCTCACACCCACCACTTCCCTGCAAATCTATCTGCCACATGCGCCACGCACCCCTTCCCCCAAACCAATATGACCAAGAGACTGACTGACTGGCCAAGCATTACAGCTTCTCCAGGGTCTGTTACAGCATGACTGGTGTCCCTGAGGGAAATGGCGTGCCAGGTTGGTCATGAAAGATGAAGGAGTTCCGGAGGTGTCTTCCATTGGCCTCCCCTGTTCAGGATGGGATCCCCTTGGCCTGGCTAGAAGTGGGTGTTTCATCTCAGGATTAGGCACCCTTATACCTGCCTACTCAGATGATGTGAGCTGTTAGGTTGAATTCAACCGAGTCATGCCTCAGTTTCCCCATTTATTAGGCCAGGTTAGACAGATATGAGACTGTATGGGGCACGGGGACAGAGTGCTCATGCATGCCCATGAAATCTCTCCAGCCTGGCTGCTGGCTTCACTAGGTAGGCTTCAGCCTTGTGCTTGTCCGCAGGTGTTGACCAACCTACCAGGCAGTGGACAGCGGGTAGAGGGTTGGGCTAAGGCCCTTGAGTCTGTCTGTTCCAGTGGCCACACTCTCCCCAGGCCAGCAGGGGAAGTTGTAACGAGGCCCACTGATCCCTGGGGAAACCTAGGCAGAACCACCCCCGGCCGCACCCAGACGCTGCTCTGTTGAAATGATGAACAGTGACGTGGCATGAAGGCAGGCACAGCGACAGGAGAATGTATGTCCTAGACCCGCCCCTGAACACATGGGACCCCAGGCTGTCCTGCCTTATCTCAGCTGGAGCTGTGCTGGGAGCAGCCGGGGCCGCCCAACTGTCAGAGGGAACTGAGCGGTGCTGGCAGGCACCCTTCTTCATCCATCTGTTGACCTCTGGACTCCTCCTACCCTACTCACTCTATTTGTTTATTTATCCATTCCTCCTCTCTCCCTCCCTCCCCCTCCTTCTTCTTTCTTTCCTTTTCCAACTTAGCCATCTTGGAGGCTCTGTCCTCCTGTTCTTTCTACCTGCCCCATTCCCACCTCAGCTCCTGGCATTTTCTCTACTCACAGTTGGCCTTGTGATTTCAGGAGCCAGGTCCAGACCAGGAGCCAAGTTCCCTATGTATGGGAACAGCCAGGTTGTTACATGTTCTTGGGGAACAGCAACCTCCAATCAACTCTCTTGCCTTGCTTTCTGTGTCCCACGCCACTGTCACTTTCCCCGGCCATCCTGTCCCGTGGCTCTCGAAGAGACTGTGATCACCTTCCAGGGAGCTGTGTCCTTCCTCATCCTGCTTCCCTCCATCCCTGCGCTGCCCCTCCCCCTCTCAGAGTTTTCTCCACACCGAGCCCAGGGCGGCCTGGCCGTCCTCTATGAGAACCCTGCTTGCTTGATCCCCTTGTCCTTTCTGCTGATGTCCTCAGTGAATGTTTCGGTTTCTCCTTGGGGGAGGACCACACCACCTTTCCTTATCCACACCGTCCTTACTGTCTCTGCCCCAGGATTTCAAGGCTAGTGGTTCTGGCTGGGGTTGGGCGGGGCTGAGAGCTTTGCCTCTCCAGGACTCTGGAGTGCTGGTGGTTACCATCACCTCTCCCCACGCTCCAGGTGTCTGGTCTTGCTTCTTTTTTATGTCTTTTGGCCTCTGTCCTCTCAACCTTGGCTTACTGGTGACATTTTGTTGCCACATACCAACTGTCTTCCACCTTAACACAGTATGGAGGTGGCCTGGGGGACAGGAACAGAAACTTTTATTATTATTATTGGTTTTTTGAGACAGGGTTTCTATGTAGCTTTGGAGCCTGTCCTGGAACTAGCTTTTGTAGACCAGGCTGGCCTCAAACTCACAGAGATCCTTGTGCCTCTGCCTCCTGAGTGCTAGAATTAAAGGCGTGCTCCACCACCACCACTGGCCCTAGCATCTTTCCTGTAGTGGGTCCCTGGCAGCCCTCGTGATCTGTCCTCTCCTGTGTCGTGGTGGTAGTGTAGCCTGGTGGTAGCAGAGGGTATTAAGTTTGCAGGTTAGCAGTCTTCCGACAGGGTTAGCAGTGCAAAAGCCAAGAGTGGGTAGAGCTGCACAGGGGCTGTGGGGCTGCTGGGCCACCCAGGTGGCCTCAGGGAAGTCCCTTGATGATCCCGAACCCCCGAGAAGGAGTGGTGAGAGTCTATGTCCCCTGGGTTGAGTGCTAACAGCAGCACTCTACCTAGAGCCCCTGGCATGTTTCTAGAACGTGGCAGGCATGTGCGTTTGAAGTTGTGATGGCAGCAGTAGAAGGGGTGATGGAGGTGTTGGTGGTGGTGGTACTGATAGTGGAGGCAGTGATAAGAGACAGTGATGGTTATGTCAGGCACGTTGGTGATGGTGAGAGCAGGGGTGGGGTAGGAGGGACCTGTGGTGATGGTGATGGGGATAGAAGTGGTGGCAGAGGAGACAGTGATGGCTGTGATGAAGTTGTTGAGGATGGTGCTGCTGGTGGTGATGACAGGGATGATGGTGGAGGTGTTGATGATGGTGGTGATGATGGTTGTGGTAATGGAGGAGACGGTGGTGGTGATGGTGGTGGTGTCGATAAGTACAGGTGTAGTGGTGATGGTGGACGTGTTGGTGAGGGTGGTGATGATGGTTGTGGTAATGGAGGAGACAGTGGTGATGGTGGAAGTATTGTTGAAGGTGGTGGTGGTGATGGTGGACGCGTTGGTGAGGTTGGTGGTGGTGGTGGTGATGGTGGACGTGTTGGTGAGGTTGGTGGTGGTGGTGGTGATGGTGGACGTGTTGGTGAGGGTAGTGGTGTCGATAAGTGCAGGTGTAGTGGTGGTGGTGGATGTGTTGGTGAGGGTGGTGGTGGTGGTGGATGTGTTGGTGAGGGTGGAGGTAATGGTGTGGAGGAGACAGTGGTGTGGGTGAGTAGGGAGTGTGGGAGGGAAACTTTTATTTAGATTCTGGCAACAGCCATAAAAGCTTTCTAATACCTTCCTGGTTTGAGGAGGGCCTCGCAAAGCAACAGTCAGCCTGCACTTGTGGTATGTGAGTGCGTCTGTGGGTGGCTGCACATTTGGCTGGCTCTGTTCCCTTGTTCTTACCCCCCTCTGCCCTGGACAGCTGCCCCCACATACCTGTGGGGGTCCGGGGAACAGAGCAGGTACAAAGCTGCAACCCTGGAAAACACAGTGAGGAACAGGCTGGCACCCCTGCATCTCCTGGAAGCCAAGTTAGGATGGAGGAGCAGGAGAGAGCAGGAAAGGGAAGCTTAGCCATGAAGGAGAGTGAACCACTTATTCCCAGTCCCAGCTCTGCCACCAAAAATGCGTAAGGCGTTTGGGTGAGTTTCTCTGTGAACCGAGCCCAGGCCTTCTTGGGATTATTTGGGGGGGGGGGGAATGAGATAACATCTGGAGATGAACAACCTGGTGTATCTGACTGTCCAATGAGTTAGTGGTGCTGGGGCTGAGACTGCCTCCCAGTGTGGTCTCCAAAGAGCTGAGTGCTGGGAGAGGACCTGACAGTTGCCATGGACTTGCGTGGGCTGGGCCCAGGATACCAGGCTGGCCTTCGGTTCAGGGCTCCGGGTTTAGGTTGACTCCTCCGAAGCCTCAGGATCCCTGTTAATCTACAGTGGGAGTCCTTGCAGTCCACCCATGGGGTGGGGAGCCAAAGGACTGGTGAAGCTTTGGGTCCTCCTGCACTCGGAATCCAAAGGGGAAATAGCTCGGCATTCAGGGAGGATGTAGCAGAGCTGGCTTGGCCTGAGTTTCTTGCCTCTTGTTCCTTCTGTTGCCATGGAAACAGACCAGTGAAGCTTCCTTCCCTATGCCTCACCCTTGGAAGCTGATGGGAGAGGCAGTCTGGAAGGCATAGGGGAGCAGAGGAAGAGAAGCCTCAGACCAGCTGATCCTTGATCTTTGGATGGGAGGGCGGGAGGGTGGGAGAGTGGGAGGGCAGGAGGGCGGGAGAACAACTTTCCCAGGGACTGAGTACAGAATGGTGCGAAGCCAGCACGGATGCGCAGCCCCTGTTCCTCCTCAGATCCTAGCGCTGCGTTTATGTTAATAGCATTCAGAGAGTAACACAGGTCCCCGTGGAAGTAGCTTCTCTGTCTCCAGGCTGGCCGTAGACACCCTTGCTGTGTTTTTGAAATCCCCTCTGGACATTCCTGGTCTGTACACACAGCAATGTGTTGCTTCATTTTATGTACCTCTGTTAGGGGTCATGTGCCTTGAGTTCACATTGGCACATCTTGGAGTGGCCCTTTTGTGACAGAGGGACATGAAGGTGCAGTTGTCATGTTGCGGAACTTTGGCAAACCGTCCACCATACCAGTATTACGTTGTTAGACTTTGTTTCCAGTGTGCACAGGGCCTGTTCTCTACTCCTTCTCCTTGCTGCTCTGATGGATGAGCTACACCTTAGCCCAGTTTAGTTACCATTTCTCGTGTAATGAATGGGATTGGACTAGGCATCTTTTCCTACGTATATGATCCGTCTGGGACTGAGGATAAAGTTGAGTGGTAAAATATTTTCTTAGCACATGGGAAGTCTTGGGTTCATTCACCAGCATTGAAAAAAAAACCTACCTGTGTTCTTATTATTAATCTGGTGTTCTTATTGTGCAAAGATTTCAGTCGGACACAGCGTCCATCTTACTCTGTAATGTGGGTTGGTCAGGAATACGGAATCTCCTGCCCAGCCTCCTGAGGGCTGACTGAGATTACAAGTGTGTTCCACCATGGCTGGATGGTCCTTTCTTCTCTCTTTTAAGACAGGGTTTCTCTGTGTAGCCCCAGCTGTCCTTGAACTCGCTCTGTAGACCAGGCTGTCCCAAACTCAGAGACTTGCCCTGCCTCTGCCTCCCAAGTGCTGGGATTAAATGTGTGCACTGCCACACCCAGATGTAAGATCTTTTAATATTAGAAAACAGGTACCTTTGAGGTTGAGTTATAAATGCTTCCCTCAATGTATCGTTTTCATTTCGTGTGTCTGGACTTTTGAAGATATTTTATTTTATTTTTTAAAAATATTTTTATGATTTATTTAACTTTTATTTTATGTGCATTGATGTGAAGGTGTCAGATCCCCTGCAACTGGATCTTCAGACAGTTGTGAGCTGCCATGTGGGTGCTGGGAATTGAACCTGGGTCCTTTGGAAGAGCAGTCAGTGCTCTTAACCACTGAGCCATATCTCCAGCCCCCTTGAAGACATTTTAAAATACAGGTAGCAAAACGAATGATTTCAAATTGACTTGGAGTTTTAAAAACATTCATCTTGGGTATGAGCTGGGTGAAATAAGTTTCTGTGGGTCATAGACAGATGCCTGCCTCTAATTCCAGAGCTCTCAAACCAACAAGAAGGTCTTATTTGCAGCTATGAAGAAATCGCCTGTGCTTCTTCATAGGCTGATGGTTTTCTTTCTCAAATTGACTGTTGGATCCATTGGTAGGGCTCCAACTTGTGTTTCCAGATGGCTACCATGTGACCAACACCCCTTGCTAACTGCCTTCTTTTTACTGACCTGGGGTATCACCTTCACCCCATACTCAGCTGCGTGTTTGGGGGTACTTCTAGACTTTCTTGTTTGCCTCCTTGCTTTGGCTGTGTATGTTTTAGATTCAAACTTATTCTGAGATAGGGGTCTTATTGTATAACTCATTATAGTCTTGAATATTCAACTCCTGGCTCAGCCTCCTGAATTATTGGAGTCACTATGCCCAGCCAACATGGGTAATATATAGTATTTATATGGGTAATAAATAATATAAGGCAATATATAGGATATATAGGTAATATAGGGCTATAGGGTACACAAATACAGACCCACACATACATATATATGTACACACACACACACACACACATGATTTGTTGCTTTGACTACCATAGTAGGAGCTGGATAGTCCAATCTTCACTCTGGAGAGGCAGAAAACCTGGCAGTTGCTCGGTCATAAAGCTAGAAGTCTCATCAGTCTTATCATGGAGCCAAAGACCTGGAAGCCCCCTGCAGAGTTGCTGGTATTTAGTTATCTTAGAAGTCTGAAGATTCCAAGACCATGGCAGAGGCACTTCCTGAGGGAGAGGAAGTGGAGGCAGGCAGATGACCGGAGTCACCTGTTGGAAAGTGACTCCCACTTTGAGAGTGAGTCTTCCTCCCTCAGCTAATCCTTTCTGGAAATGCCCTCATAGACATGCCCAGAGGTGTGTCTCTCAGGTTGATACAAATCCCATCAAGACGACAGACCAACCATCATGGGTCTGCCCTTGTCAGCTTGACTCCCAGTCACATTGCCTTATGTTATAGTTAAGGTCCAAATGAAGACAGCGTTATAATTCCACTTAATATAATCTAACTATCCCATGTACAGTTGAAAATGCATTAATTACCCTTCCAGAATAGGTGACAGTCTCTTGAGGAATGATTTTTAATACTCCATAGCTTACAAGTTATATAGATTTGATAACACGTAAGCATGGATCTCAACTCAATTGATGTGATATACATGGCAATGGAACAGAAGGGGAAGAAAACACAGACACCTATCTCCGTACTATATGTGAATATGTGCACACAATACTCTCTTTTAGTCTTTAAATTCCTAATGAGATAGCTCACTGACCTTTCCATCTGAAGTTTTTTACATTTAAAGTTTTTTTAAAAGTTGATTTATTTATTCATTTTACGTGCACGAGTGTTTTGCCTACATGTGTGTCTGTGTGGCATGTGCCTTCTCGGTACCCAGGGAGGCCAGAAGAGGGTGTGAGATCCCCTGGAGTTGGAGTTGGCAGTTGTGAGCCACCAGGTGGATGCTGAGAACTGATCCCCAGGTTCCCTGGAGGAGCGGTGAGCGCTCCTAACCACTGAGCCATCTCTCCAGCCCCTACAAACGTATTTTAAATAAAATAGGACAGAAATATTCATGACAATTACAGTTCTCTCTTCTGTAACCGGAGCCCAGACTCCAGACGAGCAGAGGAGAAAGGTGCAGAAACAGGAAGCAAAAGCCTTGCTAGTGACTTCCAAGGTGGGCAGAGCGTCAGTCCTGTTTCTGCTCCTAGTTGCTGGAGAGGCAGCACCGTACAGTGGATGCTGGCTGAGAACATGTACGGCCTCCTGGAGAACCTTGTTCCAGCCCTCCAAGCTGTTGCCACCCAGTTGGCACAGTGGCTGCATCTTGAAAAGGCCACCCCGCTGATCACGTCAGCTGCTTCAGGTTGGTGGGGGACCATGACACGATCAGAGCATTCCAGAAGCATGGGCCCACTCTTGCCTTGACAATAAGTTCCTCGTCAGAAGCCATGTGGAAAAAGGCGTTCTGTAACAGCATGGACGGTAGTTTTGGTGAAAGGATTACCACCAGGATAGGAAAATTCACACCTGGAATAAGTGTCCCAGTAATAAGACAAGTACCAACTTCCAACATTGTGGTCACTCTGCCACCAGTGTACTGGCTGGTCACGCTGGAAATGGCACCACACCGGCAACTCAGTGCTGGTGTCTGCTTAAGGAAGAGAGGGCTTGTTTTAGCTCACCGTCTGGGGTGCAGTCCACCATCACTGTCAAAGGGAAGGCATGGCAGCCAAGCATGAGGTCAGTGGTCACACTGCGTGGACAGGAGGCAGAGACATGTACGCTGGAGCTCGGCTCAGCTTCTCTCTTCATTCCGTCTAGGACGCCAGCCTGTTGGAAGGCATCCACACACTCGAGGTTTGCCTTCTTTTCTCAGCTAAGCCTTAAAAACAATGATTTCGGTTACTCAGTAGTGTGTTAATACAAAATGGCTCAATTTTAGTGTGATATTTTAAATTTATTCTTTGAGAATTCTATACATTTAAGCAATGTATTTTGATCATATCCAACCCACATTCCTCCATCTAACTCTACCCAGATTCTGCCCCAAATCTCCCTCCCAACTTTGTCTTCCTTTTGATAATGGAATAACCCACCAAGTCTCAAGTGCTTCCCATATACGCATGAGTGTGAGGCCATGCCCTGGATCCCAGCAGCCATTAGCTGTCCTTAGCTCTTCAGCTAGGAGTAGGAGCTCCTGTGACCTTCCTGCATCCTTGCTAGGATGTCGGTTCTATTGATCTTGTGCAGGTTATATAAGCAGGCAGCCACAGTTGCTGTGAACTCATGACCGCAGTGGCCCTGACATCTTGGAAGACACAGTTTGAGCTCCTGTCCGGAATTCTTTGATAATGAATATACATTAATGAAGTGTAAGCCAAATAAACACTTTTCTTCTCCACTTGTTTTTTTTTAGTCATGGTGTTTTGTCACAGTAATAGAAACCCTAACTAAGACAAATTGGTACCAAAGGTGAGGTGTTGCTGTAACAAACCTGACCATGTTGTTGGGCGGACTGTGGAAGGACTTTGGAACTTTTGGTTAGAAAAGTCATTGAGTGTTAAGATCCCAGTGGGATGTTCTTACGTGCTTGGAAGGTGTAAATGTTAAGAGCAGTGCAGAAGATGGAGGTCTGGCTTGTGACGTCTCAGAGGCAATATTAAAGGCTCTATCAGGGCCATTTGCTCTTTTGAATTAGCATTCTGGTCAGCTGGGGCTGGAGTGTCAGCCATGATTAGCAAGAGACCAGCGCCATTGAAGTGAAACCTTTACATTACTGGGAAAATTGATGTTGATCGGCTGGAGCGAAGAAATTAGCAGTGATTAAGAAGAGACCAGCATCACTGTGGCGAAATCTTCTGGGAAGTGTTTCCTGAGAGCACAGAGAAGCAGTGTGCCAGCGGTTGCCAAGGTTGTACCACCTGCTGGAAGCTGGGTGCGGTAGTGTGTGAGAGTCATCCAAGTGAGGCTCTTTTTGAAGGCATGAGGGGGTCATGGAAAGCATCTGAGGTTTGCAATGTGGGAGGCTAGGGGAGGCCGTCTGTAAAGGTTCAGTTTCATTAGCAGCTGAAGCCCAAGGACTGAAGGTGCCATGCAAAGAAGTTGAGGCTTGGCGCCATGAAGAAAACCTATGGGAGGCTGTTGGTGAAAGTGCAGCCCGGTTGCAACAGAAGACCCTAGCAGTTTTGAAGATGCCAGTACCGTGGATGACCACCAAGAACAGCAGCAACAGTGGATGGAGCAGCTGGAGTCCAGAAGACAAGCTGTGTGTGTTGCAGAGGGTGGAGCCAGAGACATGACCCAGGCCCTTCCGAGGGGTCCAGAAAATCGTGAGTGGATCCCCAGACCTGGATGGTTGGAATTTGGTTTTGCTTTGATTTGATTTTGACTGTGCCCTGATTTTTCCTTCTTGAAGTAAGAAAGTATTTGGTTTATTTTTTATTTTATTGGAGCCCACAACTGAGAGACTTCGAATTTTAAAAGAAATTGGCTATTTTAAAGGGACTGAAATTTTAATGTGTTTGAATTTGTAAATGAATTTGAATTTTGGGACTTTTGAGGTTATTTCTATTTTTAATGTGAGAACTTGGGGATGGTTGTGACTTAATAGCGATATGTTTGTGTGTCGAGTTGACAAGGCTGTGCTGGATGGTTTTTTGTCAACTTGACACAAACCAGACTCATCAGAGAGGAAGGAGCCTCGGTTGGGAAAAGCCTTCATGATATTCAGCTGTAAGGCATTTTCTTAATTAGTGATCAGTGTGGGAGGGTTCAGCCCATTGTGGGTGGTGCCATCCCTGGGCTGGTGGTCCTGGGTTCTATAAGAGAACAGGCTGAACAAGACATGATGAGTAAGTCAGTAAACAGCACTCCTCCATGGCCTCCACATCAGCTCCTGTCTCCAGGATCCTGCCATACTTGAGTTCCTGTCCTGACTTCCTTTGATAATGAACAGCAGTAAGGAAGTGGAAGCTAAATAAACCATTTCCTCCCCAACTTGCTTTTTGGTCATGGTGTTTTGTTGAAACAATAAAAACTCTAACTAAGACAGGGGCTTATCCCTGGGAGAGGCTAATTCTCCATCTCTCAACAGTCATTAGTTACCTGGAGTTCTTTGTCTAGGGGTGCGACCACACAATATTTCCCACTTCTGCATTAGCATGTCTGTTGATGTTGTCATTGTTTAGGTCTTGTTTAAGCAGCTGTACTGTTGTGTTATTGTGGATACAGTTACTCTGTCATATCTAGGAGATGCAACCTCACAGTAGACTTCTCTTGCTCTTGTAATCTTTCTGTCTCCTTTCCTGAGATGTTCTCTGGGCCTTACATACAGGCATCTGTTGTAGATGTATCAGTTGGGGCTGGCCTCCCCACGGCCCATTGATCACTGCATTATGACCTGTTGTGGGTTTCAGAAATGGTCTCTGGTTTGCTGTGAAGAGAAGCTTCTTTGATGAGGGGTGGAAGCCACCCTCCATTTGCGTGTCTAAGGAGGAGTTATAGAATGCAGTAAGGAATTACATTCAGCTAGTAAAGCACTAGTAGTAGATTCTTAGACCCATGATCATAGTAGCCCAGAGTACTTGGCTAGGTTTCTAATATCAGGCATGGTTTCCTTATATTGAGTGAGCCCTAAATCCAATTACACAGCCATTGGTTATCACCAAGATGTTAATGCCACTATCACCCCCTTAGGGATATTTTGCTGTGCTGTTCATTGTTATAGTTGTTAGCATCACAGCTGGGTAGGACTATTAATTGCTTCGTCTGTTGGAGGTTTACATAGTACTTTCTGATACTTGGAAGCTAGACCACAGGAGGGAGGGAGGCTTCTAGGTTAGGTCCAGCTATAATCTTCTAAGTTCTGTGTCTGAAAGGTAACGTGTCTTCAGCATTGAGGACTTACCTTCAGCCTCTGGAAGGCAACCGAGGGGAGCAGCAATAGTTTATATTGCTTTGAGAGCCTCTTAGATTACACTGAGCAACAGCTTGAATGGAGGTTTTTCATTTCTGGTACTGGGGTTCTTATTAGATAGTCTATGGTTTTTGTGTGCTAAAACTAAATCTATCATATGACCCAGCTATACCACTCAGGGCATATTCCCAAAGGACATGACGTCTTACTACATGGTAGGGTTACTACTCCACAGTACCCAGCAATGTTCGTTTCTCCTCTATTTGCAGTATCTAAAAATAAAAACAACCTGTCCTTTAGTAGATGGGTGGATAATGAAAATGTGGTTCATATACACAATGGAATACTATTCAGTGGAAAGAGAAATGAAATCATGAAATTTGCGGCTAAATGGATGGAGCTAGAAAAGATTATACTGAGTAATTTTCATTATACAGACCCAGAAAGAGAAAGGCCACACGTCCCCTTTCATCTTCAGTTCTTAGCTGTGGGTGTGGTATATAGCTTGGAGTAACTGCAAGGTCACAAAAAGGTGGGGTACAGACTGGGGGTGATATTACGGTTCAGGTAATATAAAAGGAGAATGGGAAAGTCTGGGAAGGGGCTCTAATTGGGGAGGAGAAGAAAGGTCAATATAGAAAGGGGAAGGAAGAATGGACAAATGACACCAAGAAACCTCAAAGAATTGTATTTTTTATAGTTACCTAAACTATACTATATACATACACACACACATATACACAAACACATACACACATATCACACATGCGCATGGAACTATAGTAGGCTTTCATGTGGACTTTTCAAACATCCTTCCTTACTCTCCCTCCTTCTCCTCTGCTCTAGCCTCGGATCCTCTTCTTCACTTATTCCCCCCGTGCCTGTTCCTCTTCTCCTGCTATGCCATATGTGTTCCCATCCAATGGCCCCCTTCCACTGGGAACTTTTTTATTTTTCTTTGAGACGGGGTCTCAGTATGTAGACCCTGGTCGGCCTGGAATTCAGAGATCCACCTGCCTCTGCTTCCTGAGGCAGGAATCTGCTGGGATCAAAGGCGTGCCCCACTACTGCTGGGTAAAACACTCTGGTAGGCACACTCAGAGGTGTGCTTTCTGGATGATTCTAAATCCTGTCAAGTTGACAATTTGGATCAACCTTCACATCACGTCCAACCTCCATCCCTGCCACCCTGGCCACTTCGTTCGTGACCCTGTTGGGCAATGATGTGACTGGGGGAAAGAGGTTGGCTATTGTCCACAGAAAGGGACATCTTTCCTACTTAACGTTTGAAGTCCTCCTCTGTTGAGGTCACCCTGTAGCAAGCAGCTAGTTACGTGGGGTACAAATATTCATACCCTTTGCTATTTGGAGAAATCTACTCCCATGCCCCTCCCCACACATCTTTCTCACCACTTTTTTTCAGTCATGCATATTCCAAGCTCTCAACCATTCAACCAAACCATACATCAATATATAGTTTTCACATCTAGATATTTTTCCTTACAAGCAAAATGTCTGACGGTGTACTCTGCCTGCAGTTCTTTCTGCTGTGAAGGGTTTCCTTGACCGTAGTCATCCAGGATTGTTTCAGAGCAGTGGTAATACTGTCGTGCTCACTGCTCAGTGGTGCCTGCCCGCTGTAGGGAACCATCTGCAAACCAAGCCCTATTCAGTTCTTTAGCCAGTCAAAGAGCAGATCTTACGATGCTGTAGGTCCATGCCTTGGGAGAGGAGGCATTATAGCAGGAGTAGTAACCTACACGTTTGGGCCACCTCTTTGTATAACTTATTTGTCCCTTTGGGACCTGCTAGACTCTGACCATGTATATACAGTTTCCATTTGTTGATGGATTGCTTTTGTGTACACCCAGTCTTATGGGCTGTAGGTCAGATAAAGCCAGCTCATGCAAATCTTATGGTATTTGGTGGCCGATTACCAAGTGTTCAGTTTCTAGTAAGGCCCAGTGGCAAGTCAAGAACTGATTTTTTGCAGATGATGGCTGGGCCTTGATGCAGAATCCCTAGGCTTTCTGCTATGATTCACCTATGGCAGCCTGTCAAATGCTCCAGATAGCATCCCCAGCGGCTGTTGACACTGTGAGACTTGTTGGGCTTGCGGGATCAGATGACCAAAGTGGCAGAACTGTCTCTCCAGCAGCCTGTACCGGTAAGAGCCTGATCTAGGGACCATTCGCAACTAGCAGCTTTTGGAGTCACTTGATGTTTGGGCTGGAGTCGCATATCCAAACCAAAAATGTGCTACTCAGCCCAGTGCCCGGTAAGCACTGTGCTTCTTCCTTGATGATGGAAGGTCCTATGTCCAGCAACTTATCCTGCCTACCCCACACCATGGGACTCTTAGAAGTTTTACTGTGTGGTTCCTGAATTTTGGTTGCATTTATTGCCTGTCCTCTGATGTGCAGCTGCCTTATTAGCAGCTCCAGAGTGGTTGCTGCCTTCTGCTGACTTAGTCCAGTCAGCAAAATGTCATCAGTTTACCAGCCTCGTGTGATACCTTGAGGAAGAGAAAGGTGGTCAGGATCTCAATGTACTAAGTTATGATCCAGAGCTGGAAATTTTCCACCTCCTTGAGACGAAACAATGGACATATACTGCTGGCATTGCTAGCTGGAAGCAGATTGCTTCCTGTGGTCCCTCCGGGTGGGTGTAGAGAAAAAAGCGTTCGCAAGATCAGTGGCTACATACCCAGTACCAGGAAATCTGTTAATCAGCCCAGGTGAGGAGGTCACGTCTGATACAGTCCCTGCAGTTGGGGCTGCCACTCGATCAACCTTGCTATAACCAAGTTTCGTCCATCCTCTGTCCAGACAACCTAGGAGACAGAGATGAGGGAGAAACCACTGACTCTGCATCTTTTAAGTCTTTGATGGTGGCACAAATAAGGAGAGTTTGACTTTTTTCTTTCCTATTTATTTCTTTTAATTAAAATTTTAAATTATGACTATTTGTTTTATGTGTATGAATGTCTTGCCAACATAGATGTCTGTGTACCATGGGCATGCCTGGTACCAAGGAAGCCAGAAAAAGATGTCAGATCTGCTGGGACTGTAGCTACAGATGGTTGTGAGCTGGAATTGAACCTGGGTCTTCTGGAAGAGCAGTTAGTGCTCTTAACTGCCAAGCCATCTCTCCAGCCCATTCCTTTTCTATCTGCATCTTTTTTTCCCCTTGTCTTATTTCTCTAAGACTTCAAGCACTGTGAAGAATAGGAGTGGAGAAAGTGATCCCACTCCTGTCTTAGTGGGAATCATGAGGAGATGTTGGGTTTGTCAAAAACCTTTTCTGCATCTTCTGAGATGATCGTGTGGTTTCTATATTTGAGTCTGTTTGTGTGGTGGAGTTTGTTTATTGGTTTACATATGGTAAACCATCCCTGCATCTCTGAAATAAATAAAGCCGTTTTGATCATGGTGAATGATCTTTTTGATTTGCTATTTTTTAAATTTTAATTTTACTGTCTCTCCTTTTCCCTCTCTATGAATGTGTGTGCGTGTGTGTGTATGTGTGTGTATGTGTGTGTGTGCGCGCGTGTGTGTGTATGTGTGTATGTGTGTGTGCGCGCATGTGTGTGTGTGCGTGTGTGTGCATGTGTGTGTGTATGTGTGTATGTGTGTGTGCGTGCGCGTGTGTGTGTGTACAGCCATATGCATGCCATAGCACATGAATGACTGTCAGAGGGGAGCATCTGGGAGTTCTTTCTCTCCTTTCACTGTGGGCTCTGGGTCTGAATCCTGATCATCAGGCGTGTGTGTGTAAGGCCATCTGCTGAGCCATCTCCAGGGCCCTTCATACGTTCTTGAGTTCAGTTTGCAAGCATTTTATTGAGAATTTTTGTATGTATGTTTTTCAGAGAGGTTGGTCCAGAATTTTATCTTTACTTTTTGTTGTGTCTTAATCTGGTTTCGGTGTAAGGTGACACTGGCTTTGTTTCAAGGGTGTGAGGTATTCCTTCAATTTCTGTGTGATGGACTAGCTTGTGGAAGCTTGTGCTGGTTCTTTAAGGGTCCGTAGGATTCTGCAGCGAGCCATCTGGATGGCACTGTTTTTAGCAGGGAGGTTATTTTATTACTGCTTCAGTTTAGTTGCTTGTTAGAAGTCTGTTTACATTATTTCTCTTGTCTTAGTTTAGCTTTGATGGGTCATAGGCGTCTAGAAGTTCACTGTTTCCTCAGCTTTCCTAATTCAGTGACTGTAAGTTTTAAAGAAATAGCTTAATAATTTTCTGAATTTTACTGGTACATGTTGTGGTCTTGCTTTTCATCTCTAATTTTATTAATTTGCATCTTCTCTTTCTTTTTCTGATGTGGGAGTGTCATATATCAATCTGTTGATTTCATTGGTTAAGCAATAAAGGAACTCCTTGGCCCTGATAGGTTAAAAGATAGATGGGAGGAGGAAACAGAATAGAATTCTGGGAGGAAGAGGAAGTGAGGTCAGACTCTGCGCTGCTTCCAGAGGGACCGGACAGCTGCCATGCTCTGCTCTCCCAGGCAGCTGCAACCCACGACGGACTTAGGCTAGAATCTTCCCGGTAAGCGCACCTTGGGGTGCTTACACACATCATTAGAAATGGGCTAGTCCAGGTGCGAGAATTAGCCTGTAAGGGCTAGAGTTCATGGGCCAAGCAGTTCTTAAATGAATACAGTTTGTGTGTTGTTATTTCGGGCGTGAGCTAGCCAAGCGGCTGGGGTGTTGGGGGCACAGCCCCGCCGCTTCCTATTTCAACATTTTTCCACCTTATGTTTTTGGTACAATGTTTTTTTTTTTTTTCTTTTCCTCCCCTCCACCCTCCCTCCCTTTCTTCCTTTTTTCTGTGCAGTCCTGTCTGTCCTGGAGCTCATTCTGTAGACCAGGCTGCCCTTGAACTCAGAGATCCACCTGCCTCTGCCTCCCAAGTGTTGGAACTAAAGGTGTCGCCACCATGCCCACTGAGACAGTGTTTCTCACTGAATACAGAACTGATTGGCTGGCCAGCAAGCCCTAGGGATCCTCCTGTCTCTGCTTTCCCAGTGGCGGGATTGCAGGCGCATGCCACCATTCCCAGCTTTTACATTGGAGCTGGGGATCTGAAATCAGCTTCTCGTGTTGGCATAGCGGGCAGGCATTTACTGACCGAGCCACAGATTTTTGTATTTAGTGATGGGCACATCCTCACTTCCCGGAAGGGCAGATTTTGCACCAGCCATCCTGGCACTACAGTTTTCATTTCTAACCCCTTTGACCTCTAGCGCGGGGTCGCAGGCACCTCCAGCGTATTCATAGTAGCCGTCTTTTGATGCAGTCTCTAACCAACCAATAAAATGCATTTCTAATGCTGGATGTTTTGGTTCACACCTGTAATTTCAGCATTTGGGAAACGGAGGCAGAAGGATCACAGTGAGTTCGAGGCCACCCTGAGGCTACATGGTAACTTTCAAGGTAGTGTCTTAAAACAAAACATAAAGATTTGGTAACACACTTTAAAACCATCTGTGCTGCAGCATTGATTTCGGAGTCTCCTCATCAGTAGATTTATATCCATAAATTCAGTCTGGGTTAGTTTTCAATTTCTTCCACCATTATTTATGGTAGAGCCTCAAAACTCTCTCCCATGTATATGGTGGCCAGATCTCTGCGTGTTGGAGTCAGAAAACCCAAGACGCTCTTTAGGAAAGTAGCAATCTCCCCATGAGCCATCCTGTGCTCCTCTCCTGGAGGGACCTGCTGAGATGTGAGTCTGGTTATAAGTCTATAGACAGAGACGGTGGTGGGGCTGTGTCATTGGGGGTCATCAGTATTTCCTGCTTGGCATCTTGTTGAGAGAGAGTAGTTGTCAGGTCTGTAGACAATGCTGCATTGGTTCACTTAGGCAACACTGAGAGGCCAATATTGCAGGTACCTACATATCTATATCTATATATCTCCATATATATATATCCTCAGCAAGATGGTGCTTTATAGTGCATATTTCAGTCTTGCTGGGGGTGTCCATCCCTCTTCCTGCCCCCCCATTGTTTCTTTCTCCCTTTCTTTCATGGCATGTCCTCACACTGAAGCTCCAGCTAGCCTGGCTCTCATCGTTATAGCCCAGGTTGACGTCAAGTTCTCAGGGAGATTCCCGTCTCAGGGTCCTGTGTGCCATGACTAGAAGTGTCTGTCACCAGCTGCAGTCTTCATTTTGTGATCCTCACATTGCTTAGTCCAGGGTCTTCTGTGGTGCCACTCAGCCCTTCACGCTGTGTTCCAGAAGGATCTAGTGTGTAAGGTGTGGTTCCCGTGAGCACAGTGTGAGGGTCACGGACTCCTGTTTCCCCGTTCTGATGGTCTAAGCCATTGGCAAGCACAGTCTAGGTAAGAGCCACACGAAGGACCGCCAGAGATGCCTTTCTCTTCTAGACGCCCCCCCCCCAAGTGTTAGGGAGGCAGCCCAGAGCTTTGTGCAGTCTAGGTGAGCACCCTTCCAATGACATATATCCTCAGCAAGGTGGTTCCCTTCTAATTCTGTCATTCCTCATTCCTTCCAAATGCATCTGAAAAATTCCTCTATGAGTGATGTTTCTTCACTGGGACCATTTGGTTACTATGAGGACATTTAACCAGAATATACAAGATAAGCACCCAGTGCCTTCCAAAGCACCATCCCCTGAGCCCCCAGTCTCTCCACTGCTGAGTCACCCTTGTGTCCTTCCCAGGCACACCTCATCTGTCCTGATAGTCTTCTTGTATGGGGCACTCAGTGCGCTTGGCAGCTGTGCTGTGCTGCGTGTTCACTGAGGGTGGCTCTACGGCTGACCATCTCCTGGCGCCCACATGGACTTGAAAACACCAGGGTGGTCACCTTTCTTCGTTTCTGTTCCTGTGACACAACGCCATGACCAAGCCAACTTAATTTGGGGCTCATGGTTGCAGAGGGTTCTAGTCCATGACCAGGGCACGGCAGCAGGCAGCAGGCAGCAGGCATGGCGCTGGAGCTGCGTGGGAATGGAGTGGGATTTTTGAAACTTGAGAGCTTGCCCCCGGTGACACACCTCCTCCAACAAGGCTATGCCTCCGAATCCTTCCAAAACTATGCCACCAATTAGAGACAGGGTGTCCAAATATGTGAGCGTGTGGGACCATGGTAACCACATATGGGGCATTCTTATTCAAACCACTAGAGTACCTAACACGTTTGCCCATCAGTCTTGGTATATTGTAGCCTGACAATGGGGAACGTTTCCCCCAGAAAGACAGGCATCACTGGCAGAAATGCTTGCGCGTGCAGGAAGGCAAAGAAGAGGAGTAGGAGGAGAGTACTCCTGTGGGGTAGGAGGCCTGGTGGGGACATGGGCTAAGTTCTAGCCTTCCTGTGCTTCAGGTCTCCCTGTGGGTATGAACTCTCTGTGCTCTAGGAGAGATACTGCTGGCTCTTAGTCAAAAGTTGATGGAGGCCCCTGATGAACATCAGAGGCGTACGGTATTGCTGCGAATACAAGGAATACTTCCTAGTCTACGGATGGCTGCTGCTCTCAGAGTTCTATACACAGGAGATACCAGACCCAGAGCAGAGAGAGGCAGGACCTATGTGGGGCTGGGGCCAGAACTGAGGTACAGACTGGAGATGAATTCCACTCTGGAGCTTGCTCGGGACACTTTCCCAGGGCCCAGGCTGAGACCCGCAGGGAGCATGGAGGATCAGCTGGCATCACTGGGACTCCAGACTCCAGCATCACATTATCTGTGTAGGCTTCGGGGTCTTGGCTGTGCTATACCCTGCTGTAGCCGTCTGTCTCTGGTGAGGCGGGTTGATGCTTGGGTGGGCTATGGGTGATGAGTGGGCATCTCTGGCATTGCTGACCAGCAGGACCTTCCAGGGGCAGAATCTAGACACATGAGAGCTACTGTTTCCGTCTTGATTTGATGGCTTTACAGACTGGTCCCCGCTGACACTGTGCTCACAAGGCTGGGCAACCCCATTGGTTTCTCACAGGCCCTTATCCCTACCTGACCCGCCTGTTCCTTAGGATCACCCTACCTCGCCTGGCTCTGCTGACCAGCACTTGGGAGGAAGAAGAAGGAGGATCTCTGAGCTTGAGGCCAGCTTGGTTTACGTAGTGAGTTTCAGGACTGCCAGAGCTACAAGGTGAGACCTTCCTTGTCTCAAAACAAAGCAAAACAAAAAACAAACAAGACAAAAAGTATGCACAGATTGCAGTGATGGGGACAACAGTAATGGTGCAGCATCTGCAAATGCCATCACTGTATTCTTGGGGTGGCTCTCTGAGCTGTGTTCAGTCCTCTGTGGGAGGCCAGTGACTTCTTAAGGTCATTGTGCCTAGTCCTGAGGACATTCCTGTGTGTCACCCTAACACTCTGGGCTCATGGTGTCACAGCCAAGTTTCTGAGCACGTCTATGAATTAGGTGAGACGCCTTATAAACAGCATTCAGGAGCGGGAACCTGGGTCTGGGGTCATAACACTTAGGGACTGAGGTCAAACCTGTGTGAGGACCCAGCAGTTTCAGGAGGTGGCATCAAGAGACTCCTGGGTCACAGCTTGTGCTTCCTTCTGTTTAACTGCAACCAGGGAGCCTAGACACTTGGTGGGATGTGCCTCAGTGAGACAGGTAGGCTCCAGGGTATACCTGGCTGGCCATGGCCTATCTACCTTCCTGACATCCTGCAGAGGCTATTAGATCTGGGGGGTGGGTCATTGCGAAGGTGGTCAGTGCCTACTGCGACTTAAGAGGGTCATTACCTAAAGAGTGAGCCTGTCTGCTAAGGGTCCATGGCCCTGGGAAACCTCACCATATGTGATGATCAAGCGAGCCATGGGATGTCCTGCTAGAGCCTGGAAGGAGTTCCTTACCAATTATCTTTTCCTTGCTAGATGAGCCCTCCAAGCTTCCAGGGTTCTGGGTAGGTGTGGAGCTTCTTCATAGCTTGGGGTCAAGGTGTCCCAGGTGGAGCAGTGTCTGAGATCTGTCCCCTACAGCCCCGTCTAGTAGGCTCCTCTCCACTCCCAGCTCCACGCACTACACTCAGCACTACCTCCTAGGCCTTTATTGCCCATAGATAACAGGTAATAGTTTTACTTCCCCACCCCAAAGGGTGATGCCCTGTGCCTGAGTCCTATGTTCAGCTCTGCCTTCCAGTCCCAGTCTAAGCAGCCACAAAGCCCGTCTGGCATGTCCTCTTGGCCCAGCCAAAGCTTGGCTCTTGAGGATCTGGCACTGTGAGCCTGGGCTTTTCCATGCTCCAGACCTTCGGGTATCAGGGCTTGAACTGAAGTCCTACTGAGTCCCCATGACTCTGGGCCATGGCCTGCGCCTGCCCAAGCCACCCATGCGACCCCTGTGCTGGTTTCATGGTTTCATCTGCCCAGCCCCTGCAGCTGTGCTGGGTTCTACCTACCCCGACTGGCAATGATGCCCTCAACATCACCCCTTCTGCCAGCATTTTGGGATACAAGTCAAGGAGGCACAGATCTCCACTGACTCAAGGGTTCCCCTCAAATTTTAGGGACCGCAACTCAGGACAAATCAGGATTCTTGGATTCATCACTGTAAAGAATTTGAGGACTACCAAGTTTATGAGATTGGAGCTTTTATTAAAGTTGTTTTTTTTTCCCTGTTTTTTCAAGATAGGGTGTCTCTGTGTAGCCTTGGCTGTCCTGGAACTAGCTCTTTGTAGACCAGGCTGGTCTGGAATTCAGAGAGATCTGCCTGCCTCTGTTTCCCAAGTGCTGGGATTAAAGGCGTGTGCTACCACTGCCCGGTTTACTAAAGAGTTTTATATAGGGCTTAAGCAAGAGGATTGGAAGAAAAAGAGGTGCTCAGAGAAAGTAAGTCATGCTCAAGTGTGGGTGTGGGCCCTTGAGGGACAGCCATAACCCATTGTTTTTGCAAGTCATATACAGGATTCGGGTGGAGCTAAAAGCCACTGTCTTATCACTGGGTGGTTCCCGAGAGGCACCGGAGAAGCTTACGCTGGGTACACAGCGTACAGGAAAGCAGGACACCTTCTCTACAGCTTTGTTTGAGACTCCTAGGCATTATTTGGGAAAGGAACGAGATCCTGTACAAGGTCATATGCATTCAGGCTTAAGCCTGCTCATCAATATTTTAACATGAAAATCTACATGTGAAAGGAATATTAAGTTGGTGTGGGCAGCATTCGTAGTACATGTTAATTGTATGAAAATTCTTGCTTCTCAGCCGGCGAGGGACATCAATCAGATTCTGCAACGACAGGCTCCTATTTCCCTTGTCATTCTCTCCCACCTCACTTCCTGTTCCCCCTTCCCTTGCAGCTGAGCCCCTAACTCACTCCCTTCCTGTGGGAAACCCAATCAGCAGAGCCAAGGAAGCTGAATTCAGTCTGGTGGTGACCTTTGGGGACTTTTCCTGGAGCCAGAGAAAGGAGGAAATGACAGGGTGGAGTCTTCCCTCGCAGCCCCCTCTCTTCTCCCAGCACTTCAGCCCTCTCTGTGGCCCTGGGACCTTAGCTGTCAGGCCGTCCGCTCGCCCCAGAGTGGCAGACGAGTTGTGAGTGCACGCGGCCCATTGAGAGCCGTTCGTGTCTGTCCACCGGGGTGTTTTAAGGTGGATCTCCTCAGAGGATCCTCTGATTCCAGGCCAATGGAGTAGGCATGGATTAGGTGTGGGTGAGGATGTTTATATAACCATGCCAGCTCTGGGCTATAAGGCTGCTCCGTGTACATTTTGCACAGGAAACAGGCCAGGGGTTTTTGAGGAAGTCTTCTCTGGTTTTATTGCTGTGGTCTTGATGACGGAGAGAAGAGGGTGCTGAGGACAGTCTCAGCTGGGAAATTCCTGGTGTCTCGGAGCCCTTGGCATCCCACCCTATGGGCCTGTGGGGAGGCTGCTGAGGGCAGCAGAAGGCCGTCTAGTTTCTTTCAAGAGCTGATACCTGAAGTGGCCTGGGACTTGACAAGAGGGGACCACCTGGTGTGATGTGATAAGAGGCTCAGGGAGGGGTGGTGAGGGGCTAGCTGGCTGGACAGCAAGGCTCCTTAGGCCTCTTGCTGGCGCCTGTGTTTGTTTAGTGGGGCCTCTTACCCAGGCCATCAGGTTCCCTGCTCCTTTCCTCTGGGTTACTCTGAGTCCCTGCCCTGCTGTAATGGTTGTGCTGGTGGTTGACAAGAGGATTGTTGAGTTTGTTTTCTGGAATGGACAAAGAGTTAAAAGACCAGGAAAGACAGAAGACCAAGCCATGGAGAAAGGGAAAGCAATGGCTTTATCCCTTGGGATGGGAGAGGCCTAAGACTGGGAGTCAACTACATACTCTCTAGCTTGGATATTTTAGGGCCCCTGGGTCCTTCCCTTTCTTCTACTGGCCCTGTTTAGGACTTGGTCCTGTGCCTTCCCATTGTTTCTCCTCACAGTTTCTCTCAGTAACAAGAAGCCACCATCTCAGGAAACCCCTTTGCTTTCCTTATCTGCCCTGTCTCCCGAAGTCTCTCTCATCATCCCCCTCCCAGAGATGGACACTAACTGCTGTCAGAGGAGGGGGCAGTGACTGTTCTAGCTACTTCATAATCAGAGGAGGGTGGAGTCTAGGGGATGTCAGCCTGAAAGAGACACAGAGAGACACAGAGACACACACAGAGACAAGGAGAGGGACAGACAGAGACACACAAAGACAGAGAGAGACAGATAGAGACGGAGATAGAGAGACACACACAGAGACAGAGAGAGACAAATAGAGACAGAGATACAGAGAGACACACACAGAGACAGATAGAGACAGATACATAGAGACACACACAGAGACACAGAGAGGGACAGACAGAGACAGAGAGACACACAGAGACAGATAGAGACAGATACAGAGAGACACACACAGAGACAGAGAGAGACAAATAGAGACAGAGATACAAAGAGACAAAGAGACAGAGAGAACTCACACAGAGACAGATAGAAACAGATACATAGACACACACACAGAGACACAGAGAGGGACAGAGACAGAGAGACAGATAGACAGAGAGACACAGAGAGACAGACAGACAGAGATAGAGACATACAGAGACACAGAGAGGGAGAGACAGAGAGAGACAGAGATACACACAGAGAGAGACAGACAGAGATACAGAGAGACCCAGAGAGGCAGAAAGGTTGTTTTCATAAGGCAAGCTCCTAAGCAAACTCCGGGGATTTCAGTAAAATTCTGGCAGGCAGGCAGTCTAGTGTTCCATATGTAGGGCCGTATGTAGGAGCAGAGGGACTGAAGGAGTGGAGAGGAGGATGCCAACAGGCACCACAGTAGCCCAGAGTAGGGCAAACGTTCTCAGAGACACCCACATAGCAGCAATCAGTCCAAGGCTGGTTTTGAGGGTGATGAACCCAGGATCTGCTTCAGGCATTTGATAGCCCTTGGATAGTTGAGGTCCCTTCCAGATGCCTTCTGGGGATGGGGAATTCAACTATCATTTTAGGTTAAAATAATAGTGGACCCACCTCTGTTGGCTGCAGGTAGGTGCTGTGGTGTTGCAGTGAGTGAAGGTCATGCTAACCTATACCTGGGCAGTGTCTTTCTTTCTTTCTTTCTTTCTTTCTTTCTTTCTTTCTTTCTTTCTTCCTTCCTTCCTTCCTTCCTTCCTTCCTTCCTTCCTTCTTTCTTTCTTTCTTTCTTTCTTTTTGCTGGGGCGGGGTTCAAGGTATGGTTTCTTTGTAGCTTTGGAACCTGTCCTGGAACTCACGCTATAGACCACACTGGCCTCAAACTCACAGAGATCCGCTTGCCTCTGTCTTCCAAGTGCTGGGATTAAAGGCATGTGTGCCACCACCGCCTGGCTCATTTTTCTTATCAAGAAGAGATCATGAGTGAGAAGCAGTTGTCTGAGCAGTATTGGTTTACCCAGATGAGTCTTATCGTCTCTTGGACATGCCCTGGGAACAGGGACTAACAAGCATTTCTCGTAGAGTATTTAAGCTTTATAAGGTTATAGGTGAGTGGGAGTGCCCATGATCAAGAAGGATCAAGCCGGCCGAAGTGCATTTACCATTACCTAATCTGAGACCTGGTGAGGCTTGGGTGACCAGCTGCTGGGAAGCTTGGAATACCTTCTGTTCTCTTTAGAATGTGTGGGAGCTTCTATGAGTATAGGTGGGTTCAGATTCTACATGTCTACAAGGAAAGCATCCCAAGGGATATCGGGGGCCTGCCTCTCAACAAAAGAAAATCAGGTTATTTTCGTTAAATATCTAAGGATCTAATTATTTTTTTTAAAAAATACATTTTATTTTTTATAATTATTAAATTTTTATGTTTAAATACAATTTTTATTCTGTTTTTTCCCTCGTAAAGAGCTATGGCTTAAGACTCGTATAATCAGACTATAATACCCATGCACACCCTAATCCCCTGCAGAGTGACCTGGGAACAAGTCATCTCTCTTAGTTCTTTGAAGATTTTAATATGTGGACTGTGATAATCATTTCCAAATTTTTCCATCCCCAGTTTCTGGTGGGCTGGGCAGCCTTACCAGATCTTCTTATTCAGGTGTCTTTTTTATTTTTCTTATTGAAAACAGTTTTCCCCCATATAATATGTCCCAATTATGGTTTCCCCTCCCTGCATTCCTCCCAGTGCCCCCCTTCCCTCCCATCTGGATCCGTTCCCTTCTGGTCTCCCATTAGAAAACAAACAGGCTTCTAAGGGATAATAATTAAATAAAATACAGTAAGATAAAACAAAACAAAAAAAACCAAACACACCAGAATATAACAAAACAAACAGAAGGAAAAGAGCCCAAGAAAAGGCACAAAAATAGATATATACACAGAGACCCTTCTGTTTGCACACCTAGGAACACCATAAAAACATAAAATAGAAGCCACTATATATATATATATATACACACATGTATATATATTTACAAAAGACATAAAGCATAAAAAAAGAAAATATTGAAAAATCTATTTTTTTTAAAGAAAAATAAAGAAAAAAAAAGCCCTGATATGACCGTATGTGATGAGGACCCTCAAAGATGCCACTGAGTTCATTTACCGTTGGCCATTTAGTGCTGGGCGTGCAGCCTGTCCTTAAGAGTGGTTTCTTTCCCCGGTGAGACTCCCTGCCTTGGAGAAACCTAAACTTTTACTTGCAAGTGGTTATCAATTGGAGATACTCCTGGGTTAGGGCTGGGGTCATGTGTCCACTCCTCCTTCAGCCCTAGGCCTCCATCTGGTGCAGACCTGTGCACACCCCCTGCATGCTGCCTCAGTCTCTGTGAGTTCATATGTGGGCCGGTACTACTGTGTTTAGAAGACTTTGCTTCTTTGGTGTTCTCTATCCTCTCTGGCTCGTACACTCTCTCTGTCTCCTTTTCTAAAGGGTTCCCTGAGCCCCGAGGGGAGGAATCTGATGGGGACATCCATTTAGGGATGAGTATTCCAAGGCCTCTTACTCTCTGCGTGTTGTCTGGCTGTGACACTGTATTTTGTTCCCACCTCTGATGATGGCTGAGCAAGGCACTGGTCTGTGAGGATAGCAGAATGTCATTAGTTATTTTATTGTTACGTTCCTTTAGCAGAATAATAGTATTTGATTTTCCCCTAGGTCCCTGGACTATCTAGTCTCAGGTTCTTGGTCACCCAAGCAGTGTCGGGTATGGGTTTCATCTTATGGAGTGGGCCTTAAGTCAAATCAGATGTTGGTTGGTTCAGCTCAGCTTCTCTGTGTCCGATGAGTTGTGTAGGTGTCTTCAGCAATAGGGCCCTGCTGACTCTTGCTGGAGAGCAACCTATAGCCTTGCAAACAGCCTGGGTTTGCAGGACAAAACAACAGGAAGGGTTGTTCCCTTCCGAGCCCTTTGGCCAACAACTCAATTAGATATAACTCATTGCCAGTATTAGAAGCTTCATTGGTGATGAGAGGGATCCAGATGGGGTCTGTCTCCCCTGTTCTTTGGCAATTTCATTTTTATCACCTTCATATATGTATATTTTTTAGGTTTCTATACTACCCTTCTAATGGTTCTTAATTTTTAACTGTCTCTACCTGTATTTCCTCCCGTTTCCCTCTTCCCTCCTCCTCTCCATTTGATCCTCCCGTTCCAGGCCCCTCCCCTTGTCCATTCATAACAATTCTATTTCCCTTCCTAGGAAGCTCTATCTATCCCTTACTTTATAAGATAGTCCCTTACTTCATACCTAACCTCTGTGGTTCTCCAAATCGTAGCTTGGTTATTATTGACTTAACAGCTGACATCTGCATTTAAGTGAATATACACCATATTTCTCTTTCTGGGTCTGGGTTACCTCACTCAGAATGGTTTTTTTTTCTAGTTCTATTTATTTACCATGAAATTCATGATTTCTTTCTTTCTTTTAAAATATTTATTTATTTATTTGTTATATATACAATATTCTATCTGTGTGTATGGCTGCAGGTCAGAAGAAGGTACCAGACCTTATTACAGATGGTTGTGAGCCACCTTGTGGTTGCTGGGACTTGAACTCAGGACCTTTGGAAGAGCAGGCAATGCTCTTAACAGCTGAGCCATCTCTCCAGCCCTCTTTCTTTCTTTCTTTCTTTCTTTCTTTCTTTCTTTCTTTCTTTCTTTCTTCCTTTCTTCCTTTCTTCCTTTCTTCCTTTCTTCCCTTCTTTCTTTTTTGTTTTTTTTTGAGACAGGGTTTCTCTGTGGAACAACAGCCCTAGCTGTCCTGGAACTAGCTCTTGTAGACCAGGCTGGTCTCAAACTCACAGAGATCCATCTGCTTCTGCCTCTGTCTTCCAAGTTCTGGGATTAAAGGCATGCACCACCATTGCCTGATTTGTGTTGAAATTTTGATGCTGATTGCATTGAAGTGGTAGATGCTTTATGTAGGATGGCCATCTTTACTATATTAATTCTATTACTTGGTAGCTGAATGGCAACTTTGGAGGAGTCTTGGAACCAGTTTGACTCATTTGCGACAATATGGAGGAGGTGGGGGGGGAGTCTTGGGTCAGGGTTGCCCATTCTCTACCCACATTCCCTTATCCACCTGGGTGGGTGTGTCCCGTCTGTCAACAGGAACATTAGTGTGGTCTAGTCAGGAGAGACTGGACCAGGTGGTGGGATTTCTACACCTATCTATGGCTCAGTCCCCTTCCATCTCTGTTTTCCTCCTTTAGACTTCCTTAAGGCCATATTGTCATCTTGTCCCTGGCCACAGGGACTCAGGCCCAGATCTCCTATAGCCCTGTTTGTATTCCAAGTTATTTAATGCCACTGTCCTCAAAATACTTGATTTGCTGTAAGAGCCACTTTCTATGTAAAGCTCCAGAAGCCCCGCTTACCAGGTTCACAGAGCACTTGCTCCAGCCTCTTCTGCCCTATGACCCAAGGTTGAGATACTCCCCAGTGATCAATAACACCCCAAGTTCACAGACCTGGAGACAGAGCCAGGTTAGAAAAGAGGCAGATAGGGTCCAGCCCCCTCTTAGTCCACTGTGGAATCCAACAGGCAGGGATTATCTGCTCCATTCTGGGACCCATCTACCTACCAATTCAGGAATTTCCCAAATATTAATCAGTTGTAGAAATCCCAGAGTCAAGTCTGCTAGCCCATTGTTAGCCACGGCTGACAGGCAGCTTGGGCTTCTTTCAAATGTTTGTTCTTGGTGCTTATCACATTCCTATCTGGTACCCTGGTGACCAGACTGGAGACCTTTGGGCTGGCAATTCCTGATTATTCAAGATCCACACCTGTGTCTTGCCCCAAGTCTGATGTCACCCAACGGAAACAGGTCATAGCTCTTGGGTACATTTAGCCTCTACCAGCAAGGTTTCCAGTACTTGCTGGGCCTGCATTCAGGCCGCTGCTACTTGTCAACCAGTTGCCTATTTTTCAACAGAACCTGGCTGTTCCCAACCCCTTTCCCTTACATACACTTCAGTACACAACCATGAAGCCAAGGGTTCGAGGTTACAACAAGCAGGACTTGTAACCAGGAAAGTAGTCTTATCAAGCACAGCCCTCCCGATGGGACAGAGGTTCCCTAATTGGGAGGGAAAGCAGTTGTAGCCTCAAAGATCATCAGGATAGAATGGTACAACCATTGGCCATTTGCAAGGGACACTCTTGGCCACGAGGATACCACATCTTCTGCCACTCTGGAGATGCCCTGGCCAAGAAACCAGGCCAGGGGCGGGCCAAGGAGGTGCCTCCCCGCCTCCCCACACCACGGGTAGTGGGAACCTAGGAGAATTGCCCCAGGGGTTTAGAACTCAGAGGCAACAGCGTGTGACTTGAGAGGGCCACAATTCCACCTCTTGTTCCCAGATCCTACAGCAGGCGGATGGTTTCTGCTGCGCCTTCTGCGCCCCTCTGTTGAATCTGGGGGCTCTCCTGGAGGTGATTTCTTTATTGACAACCCGGGCAGAAATCATGAAGCACATGAGGGAAAACAGGGACCTGGTACAGCCTCTCAAGCTTCCCCTATCCGGAAACCATTCCATCGAGCCTTCAGCCCAGCCAGGGTCTGCTCACAATCTGGAGCCTTGCTGCTCTGTTGGTTTTCACACACACACACACACACACACACACACACACACACACACACACACACGGAGCGACCCAAGGCCATTCTTTAAAAACCCTCCACTCTGTATTCAGGTGAAGCAAGCATGCAGATAAATATTAGGTGATCCTTGCGCATCGAGGAGATTCTGATGGGTAAGATTACAATTTAGAGGATCTTAGTGATTTTAGTGACATGGGCGTGGGTGCCTGTATCTTCCCCTTCCTCACTAGTGACTGTGGAAAGAAGGGGAGCCTCTTCAGAATGTCTGCCCTGTATCACCCTTCAGTACCCTGTGACCTTAATTCCTAATCCTGTCTTCCCCAGGCAAGATCCACCATTCAACAGATCCCCTGGTGTGACCGTGCCCTTTGACCCCGACACTATATTTATAATATGTATAAAGCATGATGTGCACTCAGAGTAAATACTCTTCTCCTATCTGGAGACAATGGGGTGTTCTTTCTCCTCAGCCTGTTTATGTCTCAGTAACTAGAATGTGAAAACAAAAGTCGAGGATGCCCAGGGCACAATGGGGGCAGAAACAAAAGCAGGAAGCGGGGAGGAAGAAGAGAGACAAATAGACTCAGTGAAAGAATAGGAGTTGAGACCCCCCCATTGAGCCCTCATCACCGGCCCCCACCCCAGGGAACTGACCCTCCAACACCAATACTGTGATGCCAAGGCGGGGATCCTCTCTGTTTTATCCATGGTCTGGTTGTTCCAATGCTGAGGATGGAACCCAGGATCTCATATGTAGGCCAAACTATGACCACGGAGCCCCACCTCCCACCCCACAGCCGACACTCCCGCGGTAGAAGGAGCATGTGTGTGACGCAGGCCTTTGTAAGGTCAGAGGTGTTATCCAGCTAAGGGAGACCCTGTCCCTGCCACCCTAGACCCTGCCTCAGAGTTCATATATGGGTGGCCACACTTCTTCTCTTGAGAGCTCGAAGGAAAATTAGGACAAGCCTCCTGTGGCCAGGTGAGTTCTACAGAGGCGGCCAAAGCCTCTCCGTGTCACCAGCTCCCAGGGACACTTTTCTACAGAGAGGCAGAACTTTCCCTTCTAGCCCACTCCTAGCCACCTCCGGCTGAACTTCAGGAAATTCCTACCTTGAATTCGAAGCAAGCCCTGTTCTTTCCTCTGCACTGGGAAACTTCAGAACTACTTGAGGCTTGACGTGTGTGCTAGAACAGCTCAAGAGACAAGAGAGACTTGAGAAAGCCTTCCCTTCCCCCCCAGACAGCCTACACTCGTGCCTACACTTAGCTATTCATAGCTCAAGGGCCCAAGAGTGCAGCTTGGGGTGAGGAAGTTTTGAGGCTGTGGAGAGCTCCTCCCATGGGCCTTTCCCAGGTATATCAAGTGGGGAACCCACCCTCTCCCAGCCTCCTTCCCCAGGAGGATCATCAGTTCCTTGGGGTCTTTTCCTGTTTCTTGGCTTAGGAGTGGTGCCGTAGCTCTACCAGGATGCCGTGGGGCGAGGCCTTTTCTCTGTCTCCGTCCTCTCTTGCTCCAAGACCCTGGCAGGCTGGTGTCTGGGTTTGCCTACAAAGTTAAGCTTCCAGGCTGCCTTGCTAAAGCTCACTGACTGGGCCTAGCAAAAGCGGTGGAGTTTTCCCCACCTCAGCTTTCCCATCTGCAAAGTCGGTCGTCAGATTGGGGATGCCCTCGTGGTTCTCCCTTGGGTCCGGGAAGCTCTGTACACTGCTGATTAGGAGGTAGCGAGTGGCCACGTGAAGCCTGACCAGGGTCTCCCTGTCAGTCACCAGTGGCTGCTCGGGGGCTGCCAGTGGCTGCCCAGGGGCTTCCAATAGGGATCTTCAGCCCTTGCCTGTCCCTCACCAGCTGCCTGTACCCCCAGAGCCTTTCCAGCATGGTGCACCTACCCTTCTTTCTACTCTTTTGGAAAATATGATGACCCCAACTCCTTTTGTCTAAGGCCAGAGAACCACCTGCCCAGATGGCCACTCCCAGTGGGCTCTTAGGAGGCTCACTGGTGGCGGGGTACATACACCCAGCTCTGCCGCTTCCTGCCCTCTGCATGGGCTGCCCCTCTGAGTCTCAGGTATGGCTTCTGTAAAATTAGCTATGCTTTAGGACAAAGCCAGGCTGCCCATGGCTGGGGCGTCAGTTTGTGGTCTCTTGGGTGACTGCTGGTCCAGTGCTTCCTGGCCAGCAGGCTCTCTCAGTTCTGTCCCCCAGATTCTAGGTCCAGATACTCACAGACACAGACAGCCCACTCCCCAGAGGAGATGGGACACAGGTGGTCTGGGCTCTTCTCTGACCCACTCCTGCTTTCTCTTGTTGCCAAGCAACATGAAAAATGGCAGTGGCGTGAGGGTGGCCTTCCTCCTTTCCCTCGCCCTCCCTCTCTGTTAGATTGGCTACAGGATGCTGTTCCTTGCTCAGGAAACACTGAAGGAGAAGGCTCCCGCAAGGTCAAAGGCAGGTGCCGACAGTCCTGGCCCCAAAGAACGGTGCCTGGTGTGAAATGCTGGTTCGGACTTGTTTGGGTGTGGACAGAGCTGTGCTTTCCCTCCAGAACCTCGTCCCAGGACAGCCATGTCCCTGTGTTCTCAGGGACGGCCGAACGCCGAAGGCTGAGCTTCCCCCCCCCCCCACCTCTTGCGTCAGGCTCTGGGCTGGTTTTAATTCTGGGCCCGTGTCCTTGGACATTCCTTCCACATTTTCAACCTCAGTCTGTGCTTCTGTAAAGTGGACTGGTGGCCCGACTCACAGAACTTACTATGAGGGGAACAGATTGTGTTGTGTGGTTTTGATCATTAGTGAGCCCCCTAAAGCCAAGGTGAGAGCTGCCAGATGTGAGAGGGACACCAGCCATTCTCCTGCCCATGCGTCTAAGAGATGCCGTGGCTGTCCCCAGCCTTTCCGCAAAGGTGCAGCTCTGATAGTCAGCCATGCCGGGACCAGCTCTCCGACCTCAGCCTGTTTGACTGATATCCCCAAGGGGGTCCAGGTTGGAAGTCACACACGAGAAGCGGCTGTGGGTTGGGCAGGAAGGAGTTATGCGGGGCAGGCTGGTGAGAGGACCAGAGGGTGTTGGCTGCTGGAAGGCGGCCACGGAGGGCAGTGACTTTGGAGAGTTTCCCAGATCTGGTGTTCTTTCCTCCAGGCATTTCCACTTCAACTCAGCTTCAGTCCAGCTGGCTGGAGCGGCCGGCTGGGGTAGGGCTCGCTTCTGCCAGGCTGTGGCCTTCAGGGTTTCCCGAGAGTGCCCCGAAGAACACTGATGCTGCCCTGTTTTCTCTGAGATGCATGGAAGTTCTCTGGGTTTTCCAGCTGTGTGAGGAGCTGTGATAGAGGGCTCTCCACCCAGCCCTGGGGTGCTGGGCCCAGGCTCTTCTCTGTGGTGCAGTCCCTGCCAGCTACACAAGGCTCCCAGTTGATCTGACCCAATGGGTACATGTCTAAATGACACTCCCATGATTGCTCCCGTGCCACGAAGGGGCTGCCTCTTTTGCTCTCCCTGTTTAGCCAAGGATTCCAGTCTCCTTAGGAGACCCTCCCCTTAAAGCATGGCTCTGTGTCTCTGAGCAATGTCCTGCAGACTTGCTTGTACCATAGACACTTAGCAACAGCTTTGTCTAGTGGTATGTACCGAGAGTGGCTGATTTGGGTCAGCACCTCCTGCAGTAGGGGCACAAGAGGCTCAGGCGTCACAGGGACAGATTTGGGTGTACATCAAAGCTTCTCGACCTTCCTAATGCTGTGACTCAACCTCTAATACAGCTCCTCATGTTGTGGTGACCCCCAGCCATAAGGTTATTTTTGTTGCTACTTCATAACTGTTGTAATTTTGCTACTGGTATGAATTTCAGTGTAAATGTCTGTGTTTTCCGAAGGTTTTGGGTGACCGCCGTGAAAGGGTATTTGATCCCAGAGGGGCCACAGCCCACAGGTTGAGAACCGCTGGTGTAGCGGGTCAGGTACAGGTCTCATCGGCAGCTTTAGGTGAGGACAGATGTGGGGAAGCAGTGTGACCGGGAGCCCCGAGACTCTGAGAGTAGTGGAGATGGGCGGGAAGAACCGCATGAGAGAGTCTGACGCAGGCTAGCAATCTTTAGGACATAGGCTTTGCCGTCAGGAGCATACTGGAGTCAAAGCCAGCTCCAGGGAAGCAAGGCTGACAAGCCGAGCAGCCATAGATCCAAAGGTCCAGGAGCTAGACGCCACCAGTTGGGGAGGGAGCTGTAGTACTTCCATGATATGCCCATGGTCCCTCATGGATAGCTGCACAGTGATCTCAGTGCCACAGTGATGATGTTGGTGCCTGACAGAGCCCTGTGCCCTGTCCTCTGCCATCCCTCCTGAGTCCTGTCCTTAGATGGCTTTGTCTAGGTCGCTTCTTTCTTGGGCAGTTGGGATCGTGCAAAGCCTAGGCCTGTGGTAGGCACGTTGGACGTACTTCTCTGCAAAGACTTCTTTCTCTGAGCAAAGCCCGACTCTGTCTCGAGTCCTGCTTGGTCCTCTGTAGGGCTTCTTGGGGTGGAGATGCTGAGACCTGTCCTGGGCCCAGCTCCCAAATTCTGCATGGTAGCCACTAGGGTGAGTGTGTGTTGTTCATGGAGCCTGGGGGCATCCCAGATTTTCCTTCCTGCAATTGTGGCCATTTTCATGGTGCTCACAAGCACAGCTGGATGCTGTGGTCATGGGAAAGGCAATCAAGAGCCAGGAGAGAATCGCGGTCACCTCAGTGTGTCCCCCTGTTTAACGTGAGGTAATTCCTATTCCGTGTGGGCTGCTACCTGGGGGCCCTCAGCCCAGAAAGCTCTGTGACG
Source organism: Alexandromys fortis (assembly GCF_014885135.2). Classification (NCBI taxonomy): domain Eukaryota; kingdom Metazoa; phylum Chordata; class Mammalia; order Rodentia; family Cricetidae; genus Alexandromys; species Alexandromys fortis. The sequence goes on from NW_026067943.1 coordinate 7,771,356, forward strand.
TCCCTAGTGACTCATCACACCTCAGAGCTGTCAAAGCAGAATGGTGGCTTTCTCACACTGCTGGTTTCCTGAGCCTCACCTGTCGTCAGGTCTACCTGGGTGGTTAGGAGGGCACCTCCATGGTAGACCTGGTGATTGAAGTTGAGGATCCAGTCCATTGAGGATCATCTCCCTCTCAAGAGCCTACCCTCCGATCTCAAGAGTTTGCAACAGTTCTTATCCACGTCACAAAGCACCCCAAGGTTTTAGAAGTCAGAGTGGAAGCATATTTTGGCGGGTCACACCCACTCTCAGGGCATGCTTCCAAGGGTATGAACTGGCCAGACCCTGAGTCTTTATGAAGGGTGATCTGCAAGCCACAGTTCCTGCAGGAAGGAAGGAGGTGGTGGGAATGTCTCGGCGTGTGTCAGTGAGGCATTTGTACAGGGTCTTGGGTGGCTGGAACCCAGGGCAGACCTGATTGGGTTTCTTCTGTAGTCCAGCCTTGCCAAATACAGGAGCAGTCCCTCTAATTGGGCCTCTAACTGGGCATTTCTTGGGTTCGGTGCCTACATAGTCACTCCTTCCTGGTCTGGGATCTTCCGTGTGTCTCCCCCACCAACTGGGGACCAGGAAATCCTCAACTGCTCCATTGGGGTGGAGACTGACTTCCTGCCTTTAGGGCACATCTTTGTAAGCGGGAAGAGAGACCTGCCTGGCAGCTGTGCCGGGTGTCCTAGGGACATGCCCCACGTTACATCTTCCAGTTCCTTCACCCTATCCGACCTTGTTACAGGTGCTTGTGCTGCCTCCCTCAGGGACTGCCCCTGGGCACTGAGTCAACTTGCTGTATGGATGTACATGGAGCCCACACACACTTGTTCCCAGGAGCATCATCACCTGGTGTCTTTATGTGTTCCTGGGGCAGAGGCTGGGAAAGCTCCAGGAGTACCTGTAGCAAGTCTTTCTCCGTCCCGACAGCTCACAAATGTCATGGAGACTTTTTATTAAGTATGTAAGCTTGGCCTTAGCTTAGGCTTGTTTCTAACTCGTTCTTATAACTTAAATTAACCCATTTCTATTAATCTGCGTGCTGTCACATGGCTCCTGGCTTTTTACCCCTCCTCCTGCATGTCGTTTCCTCTGCATCCAGCTGGTGACTCCCCCCCACTTTCTTCTTCCCAGAACTCTCTTTGTCTGGAAGTCCCACATATACCCTTTGCCTATCTATTGGCCATTTAGCTTTTTATCAAATCAATCACAATGACATATCTTTATACAGTATAATAAAATATCTTGTAACAGTATGCTTTGTCCTGTACTGTAACAGGAAGGCCCACTTGTTCGTCCCAGCCCAGCTAGCTTAGCCCCGAAATAACCACACAGAAACTGTTAATTAAATCAATGCTTGGTCCATTAGTTCTCTTTTTCTTTCTTTCTCTCTCTCTCTCTCTCTCTCTCTCTCTCTCTCTCTCTCTCTTCTTTTCTTTTTTTTTTTTTAGACAGGGTTTCTCTGTAGCTTTGGAACCTGTCCTGGAACTAACTCTTGTAGACCAGAGCTGGCCTTGAACTCACAAGAGATCCGCCTGCCTCTGCCTCCCGAGTGCTGGGATTAAAGGTTTGTGCCACCACCTCCCAGTTTAGCTCTAGTTTCTTATTGTCTAATTCTTACGTCTTAATTTAACCCATTTCTATTAATCTGTGTATTGCCATGTGGCAGTGGCTTACTGGGTAAAATTCCCAGCACCTGTCTCTAGCAGATCCATGCCATCTCTCTCTCTCCTTCTGAAAGTGATTGGTGCTGCCCAGAGCAGATGTGTCTCACTGTCATAAAAAGTCCTAAGTTCTTAAAACATTTTAAATGCCATATTCTGAAGGTCTCTGAAAGATTTGAAGAATACCTAACTAACTGAAATATATCTCTTTATATTTAGAAAACTTAACTAAAATGACTACAATCTTGACTATTATAGACTATTGACTATCTATTAATCTATATTTCTTAATTATACATTACATTTCTAAATGAATTGCACAATCACAATACCTTAATCAAGAGCAGAAATATACATATAGTAAAATTGACTTTAAACTTGTATCAATAAACCAAGATTCATATCAATGCAAATCTCTATAGCGTATCCCCCTTTAAATGTAAACAAACAGTTATGAACAATATTTGGGAATATGGGTGTAGTTCTGTCCATACTGCTTCCTGTTGTTTGGGGGCGCTGTTAATCAGGTCTTTCATGGTGTATCCTGTGTGCTAGGTTCATCTCAGTCAGCAGTTGGGTGAAGTAATTTTTTGAGGGTGTTCGAGGCGACCTTTTAGAGGGGCATGGTCTATCAAACCATATTTATCTGGAAGTATTCCACAGGTTCTCATCTTCTGTGGAAACAAAAGAAAACCTCTTTTCCAAAGCAACTTATCCTTAGACCCAAATTCGGAAGTCAAGATACCTTTATAATATACATGTTGGTTTAGCTTAGCAGCCCATACAATGAAATGTCTCTCTGTACTTAGCTCCTTCATAGTCAAAAAATTCAAAAAAAAGGCAATAATATACATAATCCAGAATTTCTGTATATTCTCCATCTTTATGTGGCTTTTTTCTTTACTCCTTTTAATCTATGACTGTCTGTACTCTGTCTCTTTAAAGACTTTTAAAAAATGATTTACATCTTTTCCAACTCTGTGCGCTTTTTCTTCTCTCTCCCAAGCCTACGTACATTTATCCAATACTGTGACCCACTTAGAGTTCTTTTCCATCTAAATTTGTCTTTATTGTGTATCTGTAATTATTTTTTGATCAGAAGCGTTTCTTAAATTGCTAAGCAGCTTGGTCTCAGTGGCCCTGGGTGCTGGCTCCGCCTTTCTCAGGCTTTAAATATGGTAGAGATAGTTTACTTCAGCTCTAGGACTGCTGGGTGGGAGCCATCCTCACCACTTAAACTCTGGGTAGCACCATGCAACATATAAACCCTTTTTATCCAAGTAACAGCTAAATCTGCCATGCAGAGCACTGCACAGCCTGGAAACATCTCTGTGTATGGCAGCGGGAATCAGCCATGGTCTCCTGCCTATTCAAGTCTAGTAGACCTGATCCTGCCTCCTGCCCAGGCAGGGACCACTGAGCCGTGAGCATGGTCTCAGGAACTTTCCTCCTGACCCTGAGTGGTCACACAAACACCCCGGCCCACCAATGCTATTGAAATGCTTTATAGCCAGAGTTTGTGCTAGTTGCTTTAAAATGAAACAGCTTTTCTTCTGCTATGGCTGAATCAGGAAAATCTCTGTCAAGGAGCTGCGGCACGCCACCAGCAAACAGCAGGAAGCTGTGTTAAACTCTGTATTTTTGTGTCTAGAATTCCTTTTCACTCTCTCAGGTTTTAAGTGGATTTAGCTAGCACACGTTGGAGCACCAATTGTAACAGGAAGGCCTACTTGTTCGTCCTGGCCCAGCTAGCATGGCCCCAAAATAACCACACAGAAACTGTATTAATTAAATCACTTAATTAATGGGCTTAGCCCATTAGTTCTAGTTTCTTATTCTTACATCTAGTTCTAATTCTTATATCTTAATTTAACCCATTTCTATTAATCTGTGTATCGCCACGTGGCAGTGGCTTACTGTGTAAAATTTCCAGTATCTGTCTCCGGCAGATCCATGGCATCTCTCTGACTCTGTTTTCTTCCTCCCAGAATTCAGTTTTGTCTTCCCTGACTACCTAGTTTTGCCCTATCAACAGACCAGGGCAGTTTCTTTATTCATTAACCAATGAAAGCTGCACATGGACAGAAGGACCTCCCACATCACTGGACTCCATGAATGGCTAGTGGAGCCTAATGTCACCAGCCAGCGCTTCTCAGCGAGCTCTTTCTGATGGATGTAGAACTTGCTGGCCCAGCTGGCAATCCCCAGCAATCTGTGCCAGCCTGAGCTGTGTGTAGGCACTGACTTTCCTGTTCTATGTTGGCTGTACAGTTGGAGGGTGTGGATAGGACTCTGCTTGTTGTGTACCTGAGGACCACAGCATCCCTGGGACCAAATGCTGCATGCCTCAGAAACCTAGTGTAGAGAAAGTTGCTATTTTGGGCATTTCCGGCTCTAGACAGCCTGGGCCTGCCGGCTGTCGCCCATGCAAGGTCACAGGTTCTGAGACGTAGGGAGAGGTGATGGGCCATTTGTCCCAAGGATTCCCTCAGCTACTCTGGACAGATGACTAGCAGCACCCTGAGGGCACAGCAAGGGGGCCTTTCTAACAGGGTAGACTCAGACCCATTGCCTGACTCTGACATGGCCACACCTAGGGGAGCGGCGGGGCTGTGTCCCCAGCACCCCAGCCGCCTGCTAGCTTATGCCCGAAATAACAACACACAAACTGTATTCATTTAAAGGCTGCTTGGCCCATTTCTATCTAGCCTCTTCTAGGCTAATTCTCACATATTAATTTAGCCCATTTCTAATAATGTGTGTAAGCACCCCAAGGTGCGCTTACCGGGAAGATTCTAGCCTACGTCCATCCTGGGTCTGAGCTTCATGCGTCTGCCTCAGAGCACAGAGCTATCGCGTCTACCCGGGAGAGCTGAGCATGGCGTCTCTGCTCCAGAGAGCAGAGCTGTCGGGTCTGAGCTCACTTCCTCTTCCTCCCAGCATCCTATTCTGTTTACTCCTCCCACCTATGTTTTAACCTATCAGGGCCAAGGAGTTTCTTTATTGCTTAACCAATGAAATCAACAGATTGATACATCACACTCCCACATCAAGGGTCTTTCCATCTCCAAACCCCCTCATCAGAGCCCCCCCACCAGGTGACTCACCAATAGTTGGCCCTTTCTTGGGATGGTAGCTGGCTAGCTTTTGTTAAGTTGATCCAAGCGAAGATTATCCAGAAAGAGGGAACCTCAACTGAGAAATGCCCCCTCAGCTTGGCCTGTGAGCATATCTGTGGGGTGTTTTCTTAACTAATGATTGGTGTGAGAAGGCCCAGCTCACTGTGGGTGGTGCCATCCTTGGGCAGGTAGTCCCGGGTGGGATAAAAAGCAGGCTGAGCAAGCTATGGAGACAAGCCAGTAAGCAGCGCCCCTCCACGGTCCCTGCTTCGCATTCCTGCCCTGGTTTCCCTTGAGGATATGCTGTGCTAGGGACACGTAAGCCAACTAGACCTTCTCTTTCCAAAATTGCTTTTGGTCATGGTGTTCATCATGGCAATAGAGAACAAACTTGGAGTGTCCATGTGAATGAAGGACTAGCAAATGTCTGCAGGGTCCGATAGGGAACCCTGTCCCCCACTGGAATCTGTGCTCCTCCTTTTAAGAAGAGGTTCTCCTGGTTTTCTCCTCACATGCGACTATCAAGTGATTTGGGTCAGAGTCTATGGGGAGTTGCACTTGGAGGCCAGTGGCTGCGGCCCCTCACTCCAATGCCTTCCATCGAGGCAGTGTGGCACATGGCAGATATTTCCAAACTTTATTTGGCCATATAGGTCATCATATTGAAGAAATCCAAGATAATTAAAAATAGCCAAGGACGGACCAGCTGTTTTCGGGAGGGGTAAGGTGTACCTTGCCTGGCAGAAGCAGAGCATCCTGGGATGATCCTGGCTACAACAAGGCTCCATCTGGGACTTCCCTAGAAGGGAAGGCTTCTGACGTGTAGGTTCATTTGGAGCAGAGTCACCCAGCAGCAGTGGGGAGGTGTTGGCCTTGTCCTCTGTGTCACCAGCTATGTCCTCATTTCGGGACACTATGAAGCCAACAAGTATTTGGAGAAGCTGAGGCATGGTAGAACTTGCCTTGTGTATGTGAGGACCCAAGTCCCATCCCTAGCAATAGAAAAATAAATCCCACTAGGCAGGTTTTTAAAAGTGTCGTTGTCCAATCTGTGCTGTATGGAGCCTGTGGATGGCATCTTTGGGATGCGAACAATCACAGTGAAGTCACCCAGGGTGGAGGTGGACCCTAAAGCCATTTCATGTTCTAAAAGGAAGAGGGGGAGAAAGCGAGGCCCTGCTATTAGGTGAAGGCAGAAGAAAGATAAGCAAAGAGACAGCAGAAGATAAGCATTGCCAAGGACTGCCTGCTGTGAGAGACCAGGAAGAGAAATGGGCGGGGTGAGAGCGCTCTTCCCAGGGCCTCAGAAGAGCCTGTCCCCACCCACACTTGGTTTCAGACTTCCAGCTTCTAAGACTGAGAAAGGACCTGTTCTTGTCAGAAGTGAACAGATTGTGGCCCAGGGAGTCTCTTTCATCTGTGGTTGTTTTATAAGTGCTTTTCACTCAGTCACCTGTGTCCCCAAAACATTGAGTGAGCAGTGCCCTAAACACACAATTCTTGTTTCACACTGCCTGGCACCCTAAGAAGGGTAGTGACATCTGGCATCGCCCCTCTCTTCCGCCTGGAGGTGGGTTTGCCCTTGTCCCGTGGGTCTGCACTGCACATACTCCTTGCCTGGTCGTAGCCATCCCAGTTGCTAAACTGTCCCGCATCCCAGTGTTTGTGCTAAAATCACCACCATTGTACTTAATGGCCCCAAATCTCAGGAGTGGCCCCCAATCCAGATGTGTCACAGAGGGGCTGATAGCTGTGATGCACATGGGGTTTGGCATTGGCCGTGGGCTCATGTGTTCACTGGGAGTTTAGGAGTAATGTTTCAGGGTACCTCTGTAATTCAGGAAATGGATGCAAACCTGTATCTTGGCCTCTAATCTCACCAGGAGTTGTTTTCACCTCTTAGCTCCCCCACTCTGCTCCAGCAATAAAGTCTCCTCACCATTCCTTTCTAGACCAATGCGCTCCTGCCCAAGCCTTTGCATGGATGTTTCCTGGAACCTACAAGGATGCTCTGTGCCAATCTGCCTTCTGAACCCATCTGTATAAACAGAGCTCCTGACCCGCCCGGCCCACTCTTGTTTTCTCCACAGCACTCCCTGCCCGCTGCCAAATGAATTACTTAGTATTTGTGTCTTCCTTTCCCCATGTTAAGTCTCGTGTCCAGGGTGTTTATATTTACAATGTCTTGCCATTAGGTAGATAATCACCAAACAGAGAAGGACAAACAGCAACAACAGCAGCAGCAGCACCTCCTCAAGCCGGTTGAATCAAGGAGAAGCCTCCAGAGAAACATTTTAAGAAAAAGAATGCTGTATTAGCTGGGCTCTCACTTATCCCTAAATAAATGCAAATTAAGTCTACGGAAGGCCCTTGTCAACTGTTCGGTTGTGGAGAAGGCAAGGGGTCTTGGGTTCTATCCTGGGAGTGCCCTGTTAGCCATTGTCTTGTCCAATTGTTTTAAACAACCGGTACAGATACAGTATAACAAATCTTTGAAGTGACTAATTCAGTGGTTTTTTTTTAGTGTATCTACAAGCTGTGGAACTATCACCACATTCCAGAATACTTTTATTATAGAAAAGAAACCGTGTATCCATTAGCAGCCAGGGCCCCTCCTCATCCCCAGCAGCCCCCACCATCTGTATACAAGTTTTTGTGTGGGCATATGTTCAAATGTCTTGGATATATATAGTTGTGGACTTGCCAAGTCCTGTAATAGCTGTTTAATGGTGGAAAGAACCGGCAGCCTGTTTTGCAAAGCAATTGCCCAACCTCACATCTTCGCTGGCAGTATATGTGTTTCAGCAGCGCCGGTAAACTTGTTATTATCTGTCTCCTGACGATACCTGTCTCAGCGGTTGTAAGCTATGGCCTCACTGTGGTTTGGGTTTGCATTTTCCTGACATTCAGTGCTACCGAGCAGTTTTCATGCATTTATCAGGTGTGTATGTATCTTCTTTGGAGAAATAGAATTTCACCTCGGTTTGCTCATTTTTAATTGTGATATCTATCATTAAGTTATTTTTAATGTAATTAAAAGTTTCCACTGTGCATTTTTACTGTACGTGGCATCATGCCACACAAGGACTTTCCACATAGGTGTCTGTTGTGTATATTGTTCATTGAGCATATTCTCCCCGCCCCTCCCATAGCCCCCTCCGGTCCCTAGGTGGTTTTTGCTTCTACCTTCATGCCATATGTACACACACGATTTTGTGTTGCTATATAAAATCTAGAAACAGCAAACAACAGAATATGTATTTGTTTCTCTGCGACTGGTTTAATTAGTGTAATATGATTTCTCCAGTTGCATCCATTTTCCTGCAAACCAAGCGTCTTCATTCTTCCTCGTGTCTGGAGGCAATCCGTTGTGTACACACTGTGCTTAAAGAAAACTCTGCTCCTCTGTTGTTGGGTACCCAGTTCTGTCATTGGATTCCAAGAGTTCTTTTTATATTCTGGATATTAAGCTTTATGGCATATGGAGTATGCAACTATCATCTCCCATCTTTTCTTCCCATGCTGTAGCCTGCTCCTCTCTTCCCTTCTTTTCCTTTCTCTTCTGTTCCCTCTATCCCCTGCCCCCCTCTCCCGCCCTCTTCCCCTCAACAGGATTTCACTCTGCATCCCAGGATGGTCTCAAACCTGTGATTCTCTGGCCTCAGTCACCAGAGTGCTGGGATTATAGACATGTGCGACCATGCTCAGTCAGTTTCTAAATGGCGTCCTTTGTGTAAGGTCCAGTTTACCCGACTGTTCGTTGTTGTTGCTTATGATCTGGGTGTCAGGTTTAGGAAAACATTGCCTAACCTAAGTCAGAAAGCTTTACAGCCAGGATGTGCCACCACGGCCAGATTTCTCCTTTATTTAGTTAGTTTTGTTATTTTTAGTGTAAAAATTATTAGAACTAGCCTGGTGGCACATAACTAATCCCTGCACGCAGGAGGCTTAAGTAGGGGTCAAGAGTGCAGGCCATCCTGGGCTGCACAATGAGTCCCTGTCTCAAAAAAGAAGGAATGGAGGTCACTGATTGTGCTGTCCCTCCCTCATACCCAGGTCTATGTGCAGTCATGAGCTTGTGCAGCCGCCCAGCCTGATAAGTGAGTCTCACCCCTCATCCAAGAAGCTTCCTTTTCTGCAGCAGATGAGACTGTTACCAACATGCCCGGTTGGTCAAAATGCAGAGGATGAGCAACTATGGGGTTTCCAGCCCCAAGTGGTAGCTTTACATTGCACCCCTACACCTAGGGCTCAGGGAATATCACAGAAGAGGGGTGCAAAGATTCCAAATGCCAGAAGACTAGGACTCCAGCTCAATATCTCATCTTCTAGATGAGGCAAGGGTGCTGTACCCATGAAATCCAACGATTTGATTGCCAAAAGAAGACCTGCATAGTGGCCATAGCAATCAGTGTGCCAACACAGTTGGGGAAAGTTTCACAAAATTTCACCCCCGCATGGAGAAAGAACCACAAACAACTAGCAGCTGCTGAGAGAGAATCAGTTTCCCCTAGAGAAAAGGCTAGTGATGGGGTTTCCACTCCCAATTCAACCGCAAGTGGTCAGTCCTAAACATAAGTACATATGAAGAACACTGATGCGCTCAGTAGGTTGATTTGTGTGTGTGTGTGTGTGAGTGTGTGAGTGTGTGTGTGAGAGAGAGAGGATAATAAGGAAGTCATAAATTTGGGGGATCTGGGGAAGGGAAGAGGAAAGGAAGTAAATGATATAAATACAGTATTAATGTATGAAATGCTAAGAAAAATGAAAACTTAAAAATAGTAATGGAAAGGGGTTTGGGTGATAGCTCAAAGTGCTTGCCATGCAAGTGTGAAAGCCTGCGTTTGGTTCCAAAAACGATGCAGAAAAGCTGGGTGTGGTGATACTCGTAACACAGCATTGAGAAAGAGGAAACAGCAGATCCACGGTGTTCACTGGCCAACTGGTCAAGTGTAGTTGGTGAGTCCGGGGTCAAGTGAGAGACACTGTCTCGAAAGGCAAAGTGGGCTGCACTCAAGGAGATTGAACTTCTTTGCTCTCCAAACATGTACACATGAGCGCGCGCTCTCTCTCTCTCAGTGTGGGGATCCACATACGAGGAAAAACATGCAGTAAGCCTTCCTGAGTCTGGCTTCCTTCATTTAACGCAATGATACACATTTCCATCCACATTCTTTAGACGTTTTTCTTTACAGCTGATCAAAATTATATTATGTATGTGCGTCACATTTTCTTTATTTACCTATTGACAAATATCTAAGTTGGCCCCATTTCTTGGCTACTTTGAGGAAAGCAGCAATAAATATGGATGTGGAAATGTCTCTGTGGTATTTTGATATAGAACATTTCAAATAGTTATCCCAAAAGTGGTATAGCTGGTTCATATGATAGTTCTGTATTTTTTTTTTTTTTGAGAAAATTCTATGCTGATTGTCACAATGGCTGAACCAGTTTACAGACCCACCGGAGACTTATTAAGGTATATATTTCTCCACATTCTCATGTTTGTTTGTTTGTTTGTTTTCGAGACAGGGTTTCTCTGTAGCTTTGGAGCCTGTTCTGGAACTCTCTTTGTAGACCAGGCTGGCCTTGAACTCACAGAGATCCACCTGCCTCTGCCTCCCGAGTGCTGGGATTAAAGGCATGTGCCACCACCGCCCAGCTTCTCATGTATATTTGTTATTGTGATTTCTTTTTGAAAAAATATTGCATGCATGTGTATGAGTACTTTTGCCTGCATGTGAATGCCTGGTGCAATATAGTTCAGAAGAGGATATCCGATGCTCTGGAACTGTTTGTGAGACACCAGAGAGGAACTGAGCCTGGATTCTCTGCAAGAGCAGAAAATGTTTTTAACCACTGAGCCATCTCTTCAAACCTCTCACTTGATTTCTTTCTTTAATTTTTAAATTTTTATTATTTTGTGCATATGAGTGTATTAACTGCACGTCTGTGCTCCACACACATGCAGTACCCTCAAAGGCCAGAAGGGGCGTCAGATGCCGAGGGATTGGAGTTACAGGTGGTGGTAAGCTGCCATGTGGGTGCTGGGAATTGAACCTGAGTCTTTTGGAAAGAACAGCTCTGAGACATTTGTCCAACCCCTTGTGTGACTTCTTGGTACTTGCTATTCTGCCTGCATTTCCCTTATGGTTTGTTGTTCTAATGCTACTCTATTTTTGTGTGTGTGTGTGTTGTATGTGCTGATATGGTGTACATGTGTTATAAGTACTTGTAGTGTGGGTTGGACAGCGGTCAGCATCAAGTGTCTTCCTCAATTGCTGTCCACCTTATTCTCTGAGGTAGGGTCTCTCACTGAGTTTGAAGCTCATTGACTTGTCTACACTGGCTGGTTAGTGCACTACAGGGACCCACTTATCTCTGCCTCCACAGTATTAGAGTGAGTGCTGCTGTAACCTGGCTCTTATGTGGGTCCTGGGGATCCCAACTCAGGGCCTCACGCTGGCAGGCAGGCGGTTAGCCAGCTGAGCCATCTCCCGAGTCCCTGTGTCCTGTTTTTGAGAGGTGTTTGTTCAGTTCACTAGCCCATTTATTGATTGGATGATTTGGGATTTTGTCCGAAGTTGATTTTTTACAATTCTGTGTATATTCTCAGTATTAGCCAGCGGACTGATGTGTAGTTGAGAAATACGTCCCCCTTTCTGTAATCTGTTTTCCTCTGGTACTTGCTCCCCTCCCTTCCAAAAGCTTTGTCATTGCATGGTATTTCATTTGTTGATTCCTGAGGTTGTCTCCTCGATTACTGGAGTCTTTATTTCAAAAACTACTTGACTCCGTGTCGAAACGTTGCAGCTGTATTTTCCTTTCCCAGGTCCAATCTTTCAGATCTTACATTATGATTTTTGTGCAGGCCAAGAGGTGTAGACTCAAGTTTCGCTCTTCTCCCTGTGAATGCTCCCTCTCCTGGCAGCATCTGCCAAGGAGGCGATCTTTCCTCCAGCGTGTGATACCTTTGTCAACAATAGGGTGGCTGTTGCTGCGTCTTTATTTCTGGGTCTTATATTCTATTCCATTGGTTTATTCATGTCTGGTTTTGGTCCAGCACGGCATTGTTTTTGTTATGGTGCCTGTCTAGTATAGTATGAGACCAGGTATTGTGATACCTACAGTGTCCCTCTTTCTGCTAAGGATTAATTTGGCTATTTGGGGGTCTTTTGTGTGGAAAAAGAATTTTGGGATTTTTTTTAACACTGTGAAAGTATCATTGGGATTTTGATGGGGATAGGCTAGATGTGTAGATTTCTCTGGGTAACATGGCCGTTTTCATAGTATTAATTTTCCAGCCTGAGAATATGAGAGCTCTCTCCGTCTGTTAATGTCCTCCAGTTTCTTTCTCTAGTGTCGTAGGTTTCATTGTAGATGTCCTCCACCTTCTGGGTTAGACTTATTCCCAGTTGGTTTGTCTGTTTGTCTTTGTTTTCACGTTGGAATTATTGTGAATGGGGTTTCCTCTGATTTCTTTCTCAGCAAGTTTTTGGCGTGCGGAAAGGCTGCTGGCTTTTGTGGGTTGCTCTTATGCCTTGCCACTTTCTTTTATCCAGGAGTTTTCTGCCGCAGTCTTTAGAGTCCTTTGAACGCAGGATCAAGATGTCTACAGATAGGATAATTTGAATTCTTCCTTTCCTACTTATGAGCCTTTTATTTTCCTTTTGTTTCGTTGCTTTAGCCAAGGTTTTGATATTGTATTATATTTAACAAGTATGGAAAGAGCAGGCACCCTTGACTCATCCCAGATTTTAGGAGGAATGCTCTTAGTTTTCTCCTATTTGTTATGTCATGAGTAGCCTTTATTATGTTGAGGTGTGTTCCTTTTATTTCAGATTTCTTTGGGGATTTTTATCATAAAGGGATGTTGAGCTTCATGGAACATGCTATTTCTGTCCTCACATGTATTTTTGTGTGACATTTCACTTACTGATTCATGTATGTCAAATGCTAGCATTGCATCTTTGGAATGGAGCTGACTTGGTTATAGTCTTACTAATTTGTTCCTAGATTCAGTCTGCAAGAATTTGGTGAAGAATGCTTGTAACTGTGTTTTCTTTTTTGTTATGTAGTTAGCTGGTTTTGGTCTTAGGGTAAAGCTAGCTTTGTAGCCTGAGTTTGATAGCATTCCTTCCCTTTCTGCTTTATGGAGCAGTCTGAGAAACACTGGTGCTGATTCTCTCTCTCTCTCTCTCTCTCTCTCTCTCTCTCTCTCTCTCTCTCTCAGGTGGAATTTAGCAGTGAATTCTTCCAGCCCTGGGCATTGCTTTGTTGGGAATACCCATTACTGCTGCAGCGTTGTTGCTTAGTATGGATGTGTTTAAATTATTTTCCCACTTTATTTAGGAAATAGTGTGTGAGAATATATCATTCTCTTCTAGATTTTCAGTTAAAAAATATTTTCTAAGTATTCCCTAATTATCACTGGGATCCGTTGGAGTCTTTTCTTTTTTTCTGCTAATTTTGTTAATTTTGTCTCCCTTATTTTCTTTTTGTATTGATGTGTATGTATGTGTTCCTGTGGGACACCTCCCTAGAGATGAGTAGGATGAGGTACTGAAATCACCCACTAGTATTGTATCAGAACGTGTCTGATTTTTGTGTCCACCAGTGGCTTGTGAAATCGGGAACCTCGTTTGAAGACTGTAGATTTACAATTGTTACACTTTCTTGATGAGTTATTCCATTTATTGGCAGTAGGAGCTTTCTTTATCTCCTCTGACTAGTTTTGATTTGAAGTCGTCTTTACCAGCTGTCAACAGCTGCACAGTGGTTTGTTTTCAGCTCCTATTTACTTGACAAATCATTTAACATCCCGTGACTGTCTGTGCTGTCTTTGCCAGTGAGGTGTGTTTCTTGGAAAGGAAAGATAATGGGATCGCGTCCACCCCAACTCTTTTATTTTTTTTTGCATTTTTTAAAAATATTTATTTATTTATTTATTAAAGATTTCTGTCTCTTCCCCGCCACCGCCTCCCCTTTCCCTCCCCCTCCCCCAACCAAGTCCCCCTCCCTCGTCAGCCCAAAGAGCAATCAGGGTTCTCTGCC